>NC_134234.1:215430027-215733057 GCF_965152275.1 Natator depressus | reverse complement strand
GAGTTCACGAGACAGTTAGGAAACAGTCCAGTCCTTCAAAACATCACTGATCTGGTGGATATTAGTGAATAGTTAACTTTCTAAGAAACTGCCTTTCCACCACGCTCTAAAACAAAGTCCATCACGTGTGTAATGGCAAAAGCTCACCCCTTCCTGGAGTTTGGTTTTATTAATAAAGCAATTAATCATAACATTACACAAAGTGCAGCTCAAGCCTCCTTCTAAGGCTTGGCTGCTCCTAGGGTTCCTCTTTCAGGATGGCTCAGCCCACACCCTAGATCCTCTGTTCCTAGAAAGCCACTCCCATTTCCCTTTTATCTGGATGGAGCAATGAGCTACCTGCCTCAGTTAGTCAGCAGGACCTATTTAACCCTTTCCCAGCAGCATCAACACCTATTAATGGGATGGAATGTTTCAGCCAAATGCTGCCAGCCCATTGCAATCTTCACAGTCATTGGTCTCTATTGTAGTATACATGACACATCATAAAGATAGCACTGTGCACCCTACTAGCCAGTCAGGAGGCAGGATTCAGCACCTCCCCTGTGCTACAGTTTGGTATAATATATGTGAAGGCAGATGCCTTTAGAACACACCCTTTCACTTCATGCTTTATCCCATTTCTTTCCCTAACATAACGTCCCCCCGGTCCTGGGGTGTGTGTGTCAGTGTTTCATGAACACCCCATTCAGTGAGCATTCTGTGGCCGAGACAGCTTTTCAGCGTTCTAAAGGAAAAAAGAGAGAAATTTGGATGCGGTTGGGTCAGAACTTGGCCTTCTGGGTACAGTCCAGTTCTGTGAGCATTCACAGCAGGGACAGATGGTTGGCTCTTCCCATTTCAGTAAAAACAACGAGGAGTCCTTGTGGCACCTGTTCTCTTTCCAGCTGCCTTAAGTTTAGGGCACTAGTTTTTGCCATAGGCAGATGCTGCCACGACCCGAGGGGGGCCATGGGAGAGGGAATGAGCACACTGGAGAGTGGGCTCCTCTACCGAGCACATTCTGGTGCTTAACCTCAGTGGGTTGGAAGGTCTGGGACCTGTATGAAGTAATTGGCAGCAGTAGCTTCCAGGGAAGCAGCCCTGTCAGCCTCAGGAGGGCTTTTAGCTTCCTTCTGTGAGGCTTTAACATCCTACTCCATGTGCCCATGTCCATTGTGTACAAAGAGGCAGGAGGTGAGCATGAATGGAGTACAGCTGAGTAGGTTTGTGCTCTGAATAGGCAGCAGCTTGGCTGGGTCTCTCAGTCCTTTCATGCATGAAATTCATCACAAGAAGAGAACAGGCCTGGCTGCTCAGCAGCATGAGATAGGGCTGCTCATTTGCCAGGGAGCTGGAATGGGACGGATACTTCTGTGCTAGCGTGTACTGGTTGATAGACTCAGTGCTTTGGGCCTCTTCTGGGGCTGGTTTCTCTGCCTTGTTTTACATTCCAGGCATGTTGCTGCTGGGCTTGGAATATAGAGGTTCATGTTCTCCATTCAGCACCTTCCAAACCCATTCCCTCGCAGGACACCCATGTTTTCCTGACTAGCATCCAAATGACTGCTTAGCACAACGGGAGGGATGCACCGTTTGGTAGGGTAAGCATCATGCTGGGAGTCAGGATTCCCTGAGATCTATCTTGGCACTGACACCCTCTATGACCTGGGTCCAGTCACTTAAATTGTCTGCCTCACCGGGGCATTGTGAGAAATAGTTCATATTTATGAAGTGCTGAGTGTTATGATTAATTAGCTAATGTTTGTAAATCATTCTGAAGGTGAAAAGTGCTATGTAAGGACTGCGTGTGTTTATTATTGAAACTGGGGATTATAGTGGAGAATGTGCCAGATTTAAGCCTTTGTAACTGTGAAACTCCCTGGACTGATTTACTTCAAACATACCTGGATGTTTAGAAGTGGAGCTACTCATTGAGATAGGCTGGAGGTTTCCAGTTTCAGTAGTTCTGGTCTTCTCTGTGCACACATTGTTTTGAGTCCATCACTAATACTTTTAAGTCTCGGACTGCTGTTTATTTTATGACCCCATTTTAGGTGCTTGTATTTTTCCTTCACAGCCTCACTATTTTCTCCTCTCTCTCTCTCTCTCACAACTCACTGGCCGTTTGTTTTCAAAATGAAATCTCATATTAGAGTTAGCCCTCCGGGAGGATTAGTTTCTATAACAAGCTTGGAAAGAGTTGGTTTAGAAATCGGGAGGCACCTTAAAGATTAACAGATTTATTTGGGCATAAGCTTTCATGGGTAAAAAACCCACTTCTTATAAGATTTATAATAAATCTGTTAGTCTTTAAGGGGCCACCAGACTCCTCGTTGTTTTTGTGGATACAGACTAACACGGCTACCCCTCTGATCTTTAGAAATCGAGAAATTATGAACTCCCCCTTTCATTAACCCTTTTCTCTCCATTAGCTCCCTTGGCATAGAGCAGTAGATCTCTACCAGTGTTGTACTCAGGGTTAGACTGGGCAATCCTGCACTGGAGGTAGTATAGAACTGTCCCCACCCTAAGGGGAGCTCTGGGAGGATTGCTGTTGCCTCCAGCTGGCCCACAGCACTAGCTCACACAGTGAAATGAAGAAAATTAACACACAGGCAAAATATATGGGAAATTTTCATGACAGCAAGATGTGTTGGTCTATAGAAGAGTCTTCCTAAGGGAAAGGGGGGAAATTTCATCACTTGGCTCATTTAAAATGAGTCCTGGACAAGGCCTTGGAGAGTAGGCTCTTGAAACAGGCCTGCACTGGCTGGGGGCAAGATGGATGGACTGGATGGAGCTCATATGACTTTTCCTTCACCATGTTCTGCGATTCTGTCCCGTTTTTCTCTGATCATGTTTCCTATTGATTCCAGTGTCAATCCACACAACTCCTGGCAACCCTGGGTTTTACAATCCCCTCCCAAGTACTGAGAACTGCTACTGCCGCAACGTTAGAAAGCAATGCTACCATGGGCTGTGGGGAGGAGTGAGCAGGAGGCAAATGGTGATTGCTCCCCTGTGCTCCCTGGCTCAGTGCGAAGGAGAGAGGAAGTACAGCAGGGAAGGAGTCTGTCCCCTTCTAATTCCTGAATGCTGCAGTGGTTCCAGGGCAGGGTAGTCCGTGACCCTCTTCCAGTACTCACAGGAACTGGAGCTGGAGGGAAGAGAGAGAATTCACTCCAGGGGGATAGCAAACAAGAGTACAGTTTGTGGCAAGAGAATGCAAGACAATGTGGCAGGGGCTCAGTGGGTAGGCAGAAGGGAGAGTGAAACAAGGGATGATGCTATAGTGAGATGGAAGCAGACCCATCATCCTTCCCTAAAGATGCCAGAAGGGAAGGGGGTGGCAGGTTACTGGGCTTCACGTAAGAAGACAAATAGAGGAAGATGCTGGTGGAGTGGGGTTCACAGAGTCTTGCTGGGGCCTCCATGGGTTCCCAGGAGCACCCCAACTTGTGGATGCTTATCTGAACCCCAAACCTTCTGATGTTCTTTTGTCACTAGTTTTTAGGGATTTTCACACTATTGCCAGGGGTTTTTGTAAGGTTTGTGTCAGTTTAAGCCTGTATTAATTAACCTGCCTTTATGTTTCTTCTAGTGCCAAGGTCAGGTATTGAGAGCTGCTGTTAACACTGGCTGCCAGCAAAACCTCATTTCCATGAGCTGTCTGAAACGGCTGGGGTAAGAGCCTGGTGCAGAAGAGATGGGGAGTGGCATAGAAAACAAGGAATTGGGCATTAAAACCTGTGCTCACTCTGAATCTGAAATTACCACTTGCAGTTCATACCCTAACTCCCATTCACATCGGGAACCCCTGCATTCACACCCAACTGCTTAGAGTGTGGGGAGCCCAGGACTCGAATAGCAAGGGGGCTGCAGGGCAGGACTTAGGGGCATTGGCAGAGGGGTAACAATTTGGCTGTGGATACTGCATATCCCAAGATGCCAAGCTGATGCTTTGCACCTGCTCAGTGGAACCCAGCCCCATAGTGCCTGTGGGTTACCCCTGGAGAATCTGGCTCCTGACATCCCCATTATATGAGTGAGATCCCCTCTCTTGCAGGCCAGTTCCAAAGAGACTGTGAAGTGCCCGTAACTAGTTGGAGCTCCCATTGTTCTTCCCCTCATGCTCATTTCAGGCAGTAACATCCCTTGTGTCTCACAGGCTGGAGGAAGTGTCCGATGCTGGCAATGGGGATCTCTCCCTTCCTGTCCCTAGTGTCGTTGGCCAGGTGGAGTGTGTGGAGGTGCAGCTTGGCCAGGAGACAGTGGCGTGCTCAGCGCTGGTCGTGGGTGAGCACAGCAGAGCTTCCTCCCGCTTTCCAGATCTCTTCTTCCTTCCTTGCTGAGCACACCTAAATGGGTCACCTAGGAGCAGGGTTGGGGGGAAGGTCACATGACCCACGGGGCTGGGCCAAGGCACAGTCCCGTGTACAATGCAGAGACTTTGATCTTGCTGTATCCCCCTCCACAAGGAGACTCTGGCAAATGGGGGCACTGGCTGAAGGGCAGTGGAGATGATGTGCTGTCAGGCCGCAGCCCCATTGTGGGCCATTTCGCTTTGTCTCCTAAAAGTGCTCAGATTGATTAGTTTGTCCTGCTCCGTGTACAATTCCCAGGGGGCAGGGGGGACTGAAAGAGAGCATGTGTGTTACTGCCCCCAACTGGATGGAATGAGTCTAGCCAGCTGAAACCTGGAGATCCATTCCTTCTAGGGACCATGGATGTCTCTGTATCATTGTCCCCAGCTGCAGAAATGTATTGTAGAGGAGTCTGGGAGCCCCCGCCAGTGTCCAGAGGCAGGATCTTGTTGGGAGGAGCTGTAGGGAATGAAGCCCATTTAATAGGCATTGGAGGGGTGGCAGGGAGGCTGCATTTTTTCCAGGTATGTGAATCTCTGCATACAACAAAAATAACAGATCGATTCTTCTTTCCGTCCCTTCTCCCCCATTTTATTTGTCTTCTCATCCATCCCTGATTTCTCCCGTTGCCTCTCTCTGTCCTCTTCTCCTCAGCCCGCTGATTTACTCCCAGTCCCCTTCCTGTTCATGCTCCTCTGTTGTCTCTTGCCCGCCTCACTATACCCCTGCCACACCCATTCTTCCCTCTTTTCTGGTTTCTCTCCCTCTCCTGACCCCAGCTCACTTTATTCTCGTCCCCTTCTCCTCTCTAGTTCTCCTCACCCTTGGTTCTGTCTCCTCTCCGTGTGGGAGAGTCGGACTGCTCCTCTGGCCTCTCTGATGGCTGGTTGTCTGTAGGAGCACAGGCAGTTAGAGTAGCACTTAACCCCTGCAGGCTGCAGCTGTGGAAAGGACAGCGTTTAGGCATCTGGGAAGATGAAGTGGCCACACTCTGCTGTGCCTAGCATGCTGACCCCATACGTGCCAGAGTTTCGATAACTTATAGCAAGTTCCAGCCATGGGTACAAGGCAGTCACTCAGGTGCTGCATAAGGGAGACAGTCAGAAAACACCTGTGCCTGAGCCTGACCCACTTCCTCTCCGTTTCCCCAGATGATGACATGGTGGAGTTCTGTCTCGGCCTCCAGACTCTGCTGTCTCTCAAGGTAAGGAATGGGTTCCCTCTCCTTGCATCTGAACGTAATGTAGGTGTGGTGGCACGTCTCGACGAGACCCCAAGCTGGGGCTGCAGGAAGCATGCGATGCTGAGGGCCAAACCCGCCTCCTGATCTCTGACTACAGCACGCTCTTAGCTGGTATGAGTCTCATGAGAATTGAACCCCTTTCCAGTCATTTGGAAACCTTATTGGATGAGGCAGTGGCTAGAGGCCTGTGCAGCCCCATTGGGAGACCTACAGTATCTCCCACTCCTGATGTGTCTTTCCAGGGAGCAGGGGAAACACTCTGCTCACGGAAATGGGGAGAAGAGATTTCATCTCTCAGAAGTAACCCCTTCCTCAGAGTGTCTTTGCTGGATCTTGAAGAGCCCCTCCAGTCTCCATCATGCAGGAGGATGGGCCTGTCCATGCACGGAGTGCATAGACTTGGAATTGTTCTGTGGAGGGGGGCTCAGCTGGGAAATCTCTCTCAGGGGTTTTGTCTCCCCCCAGAGTAGGGACCAGAACCCAGGAACAAAGAGCATCTATGCCAGCCGTTCCCTTCCAGTGGGTGCTGATCACTAAATGACCCAGAAACACAGTCTGCAATTTAGATCCTGGCACAGCTTGAAGAGAAAGCCCCCTGTCTCGCTTTGCTGGCGAGCTCTCTTCAGCAAGGAACCATTAAACACCTACATACACAGCCCCCCTTATTGAAAACATCAGAGAAATGCTCCGTAGGAGAAGGATTGCTTTCTGGGGCTGGGAGAGCCCCTGTCCTGCAGGCAGAACAGGGAGAACTACCGAAGGAGAGGCCAGGGTGGGGGCAAGCAGAAAGAAACCCAAATGATAACCATGCTAAGAAGGCCTGCGAAGGCCTTGTAAATTGGCAAGGAGGAGGCAGCAAAGATGGAGGAGGCAGGTAAATGGGGGTGACCATTCCATTGGGGGGAAAAGATGGGGCTGGGAAGAGGCAGGAATGGGAGCGTAGAAAGGCGAGTGGGAAAGTGGAGGAAGGAAGCAGGGAGCAATGGGGGAAGGGAAATCAATGGGGAAGGGCACTGAGTGTCACTCAATGAGTGGGCTGATGTTAGGCTGAGAGCTGAATGACTCCGTGAACTGGAGGGAGGGGAAGAGACAGAACCAGGTGCACAGGGTGGGGTAGGTGGAGGTAAAACAGTCAGTGTACCCCGGTGGCCATGTGGAGGGATGGGAGAGGAACCCAGTGGCAGAGCAGAGGGAATGAAGGCAGGGGGCTGGGAGCGGAGGGTGATTTGGAAGCTAGGCGGCCAGGTTGGAGTTGGATTCAAAACCAATGGAAGGTGATGGAGGAGGGCATGATGCCCTTGGCCCCCCTAAGAAGGGCCATGTATGCAATGTGCGAATAAGGCGGCTGTGCTGAACAAGGTGAGAGACAACCACCTGAGCAGGGCCTTGCTGGGGAGCGGGAGGGAGCGACAGCGAGGGATGGGAAGGAACAATGGAGGTATATTCAGAAGAAGAGGTGCAGGTGTGTTAGGGGGATGGAAGGAAGAGAAGGCCGAGGGTAGGGAGCTTCTTTAGGAAGAGCAGCTGTGAATTTGATGGGAGGGTGCTGTCCAAAATCTGGCTTGGCGAGAGGGAGGGAAGAGGGGGGTGCTGATTACTAGATGCGCTCCAGCTTCTCCATGGTAATAGACACCATACAGCCCACGTACCCTGCTGATGCCTTGTGACTGATACGTACTATGGGTAACCTGCTCTTGTCTGCCCCCATTAGTGCTGCATCGACTTGGAGGAAGGAGTCCTGAGGCTGAAAGCCCTGAGTGAAGAGCTGCCTTTCTTACATGCCTCTGATGAGCATGGGCAGTGATGGGCCGGCTCCCCAGGGAGGAGACTCTGGCTTACCAGGGAAACCAGCAGCTGGGGCTGACACACCTGGACCTTGCTGAGTCCTGCGCTGAGGCGTCCATGGGGGAGTGAGGAGGTAAACGGGAGCCAGGTGCTGTCCCGCTGTTGTTGATGCAAGCTGGCCTCTTGTATGGAGAGTTCTTCCTCCCTGCAATGGACCCTCCTGCTTGTCCCCATGTGCTGAGTGGATATTTGTTCTCATTTCTCTCTGTGTCCCCGTTCTCTCGCTGGTTTCTGCTTCTGCCCTTTTAGTGACTTCTTTTTACACTGCCATGTATTGATAACATAGGTAGTGTCACTGCGAGCAGTCTCCAGGGGTTCCGCCTGCAGAGAGATGATGGCTTCTTCTAAAGCCTCTGAAGATTGTTTTAAAAGTTTCCCTTCCCTTTTGGCCGCAGATCTCCCCGGATAGGAGGGGCCTCTCTTTCCCCTGTTGAATGGGAAGGGCCCTGTGGCCAATCCTCCCTGTCCTCTGGAGAGCTGGATTTCATTACCCTGCACTGGCTCCGAGCAAATTGGAAGGATTTTACTGGAAGCAGCTTAAATTGCAGTCACTGCATTTTGAGAGTTTTCATTCAAAGCAGGAAGACTTCTAGGAAATGCTGAGCTGAAACGCTCTGGCAGCGTTTGAGCATACATAGGCGCCAGGCCTGGCCAGGCCAGCCTTAGCTACTAGACTCCGTATTGTATGAGCTCAAGTGCTAGTTTCTCCCCGTTAACTGTAGTAACTGGGCTGACACCCCCACCAGCCATGAGCTCCAGTCACCAGATTTACACACCCATCGACTCTGCTTCTTCACTCTGAGCTCCAGGGATTCAACTTAGATACCACATGAACTCCAGGCCTACACCTGCCATCAACTCTCCTCCTCCAGCCTGGACCCTGGCGATTTGACACAGAGACACCATCAACTTCAACCACTGGACTTCCACACCCCATTGACTCTACATCTCCTGCATGAAAGCAAAGAACCTGACTCATTCCCAGTATCAGCTCAGGTCACAGAGTTACGAACTCATCTGGGATAGACAGGACCTTTGGTGGGTCACTTAGTCATTTCTTCTCCATACATGTGGGCCTGATTTCATTACCCTAAAAACATCGCTGATAGATGAGTATGTAGTCTCAAGGGACAGACACACCGCCACCATTCTGGGCAGCTCACACCATTCCCAAATGGATGTATTGGTTAATTTTTGTTTCTAATCTTTAACTAAAATTTTCTGTTCTACAATTTGTGCCCAGTTACATCTTGTCTCCTCAGCGACTAATGAGAATAATTGATGCCAGCCCTCTTCATAACATCCCTTCATCCACTTGAAGATGGTTCTGACGTCCCCTCTCTGCCATCTTTTCCCTGGACCTAATTGGGTCTCTTTGTGGGTCTCACTTGTCAAACATTTTATTATTTCTCCTGTGCTCATTTGAGCGCTCCAATTTATTTATCTGTCTTTTTTTTGGTAAAAGGGTTGCCCTAAACTGGATGCAGGACTCTGAGGCTTAACCAGTGCTAAGAAGAGTGGAATAATTACCCTGCTAATTTTACATATAATACTCCTGTCAATGCGACTCAGAATGGCTTGTGCTCCTCTTAATGGCAGTGTTGTACTGTTGACTCTTATTCAGTTCATCACCCATTATATCCTGCTCTCTTTTTTCTGTGGCATGGCTGCCTAGTTCATTGTTTTACAATTGTGCATCTGATGATTCCTTCCTATGTGAAGCACTTTACATGTCTTTCCTGAGTAATACCAATGATTTAAAGGCCTTGTCTCATATGTGTCATGATTGTCCTGTATTATGATCCTATCCCTCTGCAGTCCCTCCTGGATCTGTATTGTTTGTGCATCTGAATCTTTAATGACAATACTGACTGGTATTGGAACCTCCTTCAAATTTGACATTGACTCTTGAATGAATACAATTTGTTAAATGTGTTATTCATTTTTAAATCCCATTCTGTAACAACTCATCTAGTCCACAACTCTCGAGTTTCACTCAGAGGATGGCTTGTGGAAATGTATCAAATAAGCTGTTGAAATCAATAGCTATTATGTCCACTGCATTTCCTTTATCCATTAAGTTTATTTCATGAAACTAACAAAACCTAAGAGCCCTCTCTAGCTCAGACTGAAGTCAATGGGAAGCTTTGCACTGATTTTAATGGCAGTAGGATTGGGTCCCATGGTAAATTGGCATGATTTTTCTTTGACAAATTTACTTTGCCTATTATTTATTACTTATTTTTGTGGAGGTGTTCAGTAGTTGGCTGCTCTGTTAGCTGTTTGAGCAATATGCCAAGTATTTTTATAAATTTACTCATCTGTAAGTCCTGGGAATCCCCCTCCTTTGCTCTCCTTCAAAGCATCCTTTGCTCCTTCTCTTCCCTTCCACTGGCTTCACATTTCTTCAGTTCTGATACTTCTGCTAATTCCGATTGCTCAGTGGGGTGAATTTCTCCAGGCCCTATGGCTGTGAATACATTTAGGTTATCTTGCTATTCTGTAATCCCTTCCTCTCCATAATGAACCATTTCAGCTGCTGCCTTTGGCTTGTTTGTTCTCCCCCACATCGGTAAGTAGCAGACCTGCCCTTTTCTGCCATCTTCTTGCTTCCCACATAAATATTATAATGATGGTTTCTTGTTTCCTTTGCTAGTATTCCCTGATTTTGTGCCTTTGCCTTTCTGGCCTCTCCTCTCCTCCTCCCTTAGGAATCATACATATTCACGTGCTTGCATGCGTTCTCCATGCCAATTGTGCTGAGGGTGTTTCTGCTTGATTCCTACATCAGTGCGTGGGGGACTCTAATCCCCAGTTTGTAATCAGCATCATGGCAGCAGACATGCTTTTCCACTCTCCTCCCTACTGTGTCAGGCAAATGTCTGGTACTTCCTCTAGGTCACTCAGTACTGTGCCCTCTGGCATTTACCTTCTCCCTGAACATTGTGGACCTTTCTGTAGATAACTACTGCAGCATTTCCCCCCAGCACTGTCTAGATGGCCAAACCCTGACCCAGCCCCAACTCAGAAAGCGCAGCAGCAATACAAGCAGCGAGAGCTGCAGGCCTGAATGCAATGGGTTGGGATCCCTTCTGCCCCTTCCTTTGCTCCCCCACTTCATTGGGAACCGAATCATGGTGTGACCCGAGCTCTCAATGCCTCCTTTCCTTTGCATCAGAAATGGAACCTCTGCCCTTCTCCCCTGCTGGGCTCCACCCTCCCATGACAGCATCAAACGAGGCAGCGTTGCCAACTTTCACCATTTCACCATAAGGTTTGGTGTTCTTCTTCAAGCTCCAGCTCCTGGAGTCATTTGATTACATGAGAACCTCAGCTTGATTTTTTTTTTTAAAAAGTCAGTTTCATGGTGCAGTAACTCAAAAACTGAAGTTTCAAAAACCAGGTGACAAATAAAAAGAAGCCCAAAGAGATTCCTGGTCAAATCTTATGCTTTTCAAGCCAATCCCACGATTTTCCGGGGCCTGACGCATGATGTTGGAGTGCTTAGGGTTGGCAATGCTGATGATGGCTTAATACTAGTTTAACTCTGGAAAAGGCTCACGTGCATTCACAAATGTTTTTTTCTCCTCAAGCCATTGCCAGTGCTTAGTCATCCCTGTTTTCCTGAAAGGCACCAAAGACTAAAGGCCTCTTCCACTGGACAGGAAAACCAATCAAGAATTAATATTTGAAGCAGGATTTTACTATGAACTATAAATACATTAAGGGGGTCACTACCAGGGAGGGTGAAGCGCTATTTAAGCTAAAGGACAATGCTAGCACAAGAACAAATGGCTATAAACTGTCCATGAACACATTCAGGCTGGAAATGAGAAGAAGGTTTTTCTACCCATCAGAGGGGTGAGGTTCTGGAACAGCCTCCCAATTGGAGTTGTGTGGGGGTGGGGGGGACAAATGCATTAGTTTCAAGAGAGAGCAAGATGAATTTATGAGTGTGATTGTATGGTGGGGGTGCTTGTTTTGGGGCGGTGAGCACAGCTAAGCAGCCCCGCAGCTCACTTCTGGTTTATGTCCTGTGTTCCTAAAGCGCATGCTTCAGGGCTTCAGCCGACCACCTAAAGGGGTCAGGAAGCAATCTTTTCCCCCCAGTGTATTCTGGGAGGTTTTTTATCTCTTTCCTCTGAAACATGAGGGATGGCCAGGGCTGGAGATGGGACACTTGGCAGGGTGGGCCAGGGGCTCTGAAGTGGCACCGAGCATTCTCTCTCTCAGGGGCTTGGCTGGCTGGGTCTTGCTCACATGCTCAGGGTCTAACCGATCCCCCCAGGTCAGATTGGCAGGTAGTTTATGGGACAGGGGGATTTGCCTTCCTCTGCAATGTGTGGGTGCAGGTTGCTTGCCAAGATTATCTGGGTATATCTCACTTATTTCCCTGCCATTGCAGGAGGCTTGGGCACTGGTGCACTTGGTCCCTTCTTTTCTCTGCCTCTGGCACATTATAGTCTAGTCTCCTGTGGGCTGTAATATTTTGGTCTCATTTCATTTGGTGAGTTTAGTGTGTGGGTGTTGGTGGTCTGTGAGGTACAGCAAGTCAGACTAGACTTGGGAGGCAGTCAATTATTTTTTTGTCAAGGTCCAAATTTCTTGGTCAAAATATAGTCAAGATCCAGAGAAAATAATAATAATAAATAATAATAAAAAGATTTTGGGGTCTGTTCAAAAGCACCTGGCAGTCTGGATTTGGCCTACGGTCCACCTATTGACTAGGTGATCTAGTGGTCTCTTCTGGCCTTAAACTCTATGATTACCTGGCCAGAGCATTGGCCATCTAGTGTGGTCTCCTGCCTCCAACACGGGCCCCGAAATAATGCTTCAGAATAAGGCACGACATCCCCCTACTGCACACAATTGTGCACTATTATACCACCGGGGGAGCGTCTTTCCTGACTTCCATTAGTGATCAGATCATGCCCTGAAGTACGGGGTCTAAACGGAGAAAAGTCAGTGTCACTGCAGATGTGACTCTTACACACAGAAATGTATCATTCTGAACGGGAGCCAAAATCTGTTCCTAGAAAGTGCTTTCATGCACCCAGCTTAAACGCTGCTCATCACGGTCCTGGGTTGTGCCCCACAGGGCTCTGAAAGTACTGGAAATCAAGCCAGCCACCGATCCCAGCCAGCACTCAGAAGGTTACAGCATCTCTAAATGCCAGACATTTGGTTACGCACACGTGTACCACGGGGGTGCTGTTTAACCCCCTGTTGCTCAAGGAGCTAGTGGGCTCTCAGTTGCTGGCACAGACTTGCAGCCTCGATGGTGTTCAGCTGGGAAGCATCTAGAAGTATTAAAGGTCAATTGGGCTCTGAAAATTGTTAAAAGCAGCGTCATGGGCATCCATGTTTATCGTCTCTCAGGAACAAAATATCTTTTTGTTTGTAAACTGAGCACCATGAACTGGGGTCGGTAAGGTCCAGATCCTAACTTCTGTTGATTTCAGTGTAAGTTAGGAGCCTATATTCCTTCTGGGATCTGGGCCAGCCCTGCAAACTGCCCTGGGATCTAAGTCAAGCTCGGCTCGTTCTTTCTCCTCTGTCATCACCTGTGATAAAGATTCTGCCCTCGGTGACACAGTGGAGTCCTAGTGCCACCACTGGATTTGCACAGATGTCACTGATCATAACTTAGCAAGGCAGGAATAGAATCCCACTCCCTCTCTCAGCTATGTTGACTCTGCAGGGCGAACAGGGGCCAAAAAGTGGTCCGAGCAGCAACCATGACTTGAATGTACCCTGGGAAGAAGGGGCCATGGTCAGTCACTTTTCATCGTAGAGCCCCACTTTAGTGGAAGTTATGGCAGTTAGACTCGTGTGGGGCTGCCACCATCAATTGCTGGGTTGGGACATGAAGAGAGGGAGAAGGTGTCACTTGGCACAAAGGCAATATAAGACTGCCCTGGTTCTTTCAGCAGGAGACAATGCTCCTGTTTTGTACAAGGGGTTCTTATCCTTGCCTATCCTCCTGTGCCTGTAATGGGAACAGGGGAAAGAAGGGAGTAAACAGGAGCGTCCACTGGCTTTGAGTGCTAGGAACAATCTAGAGTTGGTTGAAAAAATGGAAAAACAATTTCACCCTCCAAAATTTTTTGATATTTTTGTTCTTCAATTTTTAAGTTTTTCCTTCCCCCTGCGTATCTCTTACTCACCCCCCCCCCCTTTTTGGGGAGGGGATTGATTTTTGAAAATGACTGAAAAGACAAGGAGAGAGGGTAAAAGGGAAAAAATGATAAAAACATCAAAAGAAATGGAAAACAGATAGATAAACTGTGAAATGGACAATTTTGCATAAAAATTTTAGATTGGGGCCATTTTTGGATGAAAACTCTTTTTGCTTAAGAAGTAGACCACCAGCTTTACAGCACTGTGTTTGTAAATGAGTCCCTCCCTGTCTTTTGGACAATGCAGTCCTCCGCAGCAGGTGCTCAAGTGCTTGTACCCATGTGACCTCTCTACCAAGCTCATCAGTGGGAAAGGGGGGTCCCAGGTCAGAGTGTCATGCTGAATGGCTCGCACTTGCCCTTCACGGCATTCATTTGGGTACATGTTGCCCAGTCTGGTTGGAAGCAGGTCCCCATCAAAGGGTCATCTCTCTGCATGAGCCCCTCCCTGCCTTACTCAGTTTCCTGTCCCACAGCAGCTACACTTGGCTCTCTTCCTTGGCAACAGTTTGACCTGTGTGGCAGTGGCTGTGTTTTGTATGAACATGCTGCATCCATGGTATCAATGCAGTCATTTGTGCTCCCTTGTCTCCTCTGTTGATAATAAAGATTTCTGCTTCAAGCGGGCAGCCAGAACCAAGTCATTCTCTGTTGTTATTGACCCGGCTCTGCAAACAGCTGCTCTGCAGGAAGGTGGCTGGGAATGCTTTACAATAGCCCGCTGACCGCCCTACCACAGCCTGGGCTCAGAGCAGTTGGAAGCTCTGCCAGCCTGACCCTGGCGTTGGCAAATGGAGTGTTCCTGGTAGCCGGCTGTGGGAACCCTTTGGTGACTGGGGCCCCATCGGGAGAATGAGATGTAATCAGAGCTGGGACATGTTTCTGCTAGCAACTCCTGCCCACCAAAGTGGGATATGCAGGGACCAGAGCTTGATAAGCGGCACCAAGCTGTGGCCATGCAGAAACAGGGCTATATCTGTGTAGAACAGTCTTTTCATGACTGCTCTATGTTGGGGGGTGTGTGTGTGAGAAAGCACCCACACAAGAAGTGTTACATGAGCACAAGAGCAGGGCCATCCCTAGACATTGTGGTGCCCTATGCAGCCCCCTGCGGCGGGGCTAGCCCCAGGCCTCCGCGGGGGGTGCGGGGGCAGGTTGTGCTCAAGATCTGTGGGGGACAGGAGCAGGCTTGGGGGGCAGAGGGAAAACCACCCCTCAGCACGAGCTAGTGGAGAGGGTTGGGTCTGGGTTGCTCCACTTCCTGCTGCCTGGTGATTGCAGGGCACGCCCGACCCCACACTCACGGGGCGGTGGGAAGTGGAGTGATCCGGCCCCAGCCCGTTCTGCTCCCCTGGCTCCCAGCCTTGGGGGCAGGGGGGAACCGCCCCCCGGCACTCACCAGTGGCGCTACTGGGAGCCAGCAGAGTGGAGCAGTCTGGGGCCGGGACACTCCACTTCCCGCTGCCCGTTGAGTGCAAGGTGCTCCCAACCCCTGCTGCAGTCCCCTAGGGCGTAGCTCAGGGGAAGGGGTGGAGTGGGGGTGGGGTGGAGCAGGGGCAGGAAGAGGCGGGGCAGGGGCTATGGGGAAAGGGTGGAGTGGACACGGGGCGGGAGCAGCTTTCCTGTCCAGCTTAGCCGGCCGGGGGATTGGGCTGGCTGCTGGAGCAGCACGCAGCTGCATAGGGCACGAGGAAATTTGGCACAATTTGGTGCCCCAAATTTCCTGGTGCCCTACACAGCTGCATAGTTTGCATATGGGTAAGGATGCCCCTGCAAAAGAGCATGTGTGGAACTGGGAGTATGTGTATTTCTGTGTGTAACTGCATGCCAAATGCAGGGAGCGGGATCATTTCTGTCACAAGCGGCTATGTGCCCACATCACAAAATCATCAGAGTCCTGTAGGATTGGCCTTCCATACTCTGGAATAACATAGCAGGGGGTGCCACAAGTCAGGAAAGAGGTGCATTGGCAGAGGTGCACTGAGGAAGCCTATGTAGAAAATCTGCTTAGCAGAGCCCAGCTCCATTGGAGTCTCTCTCAGTGCCACTTTCACTGGTTTGAAAATACAACAAATTGAAACCATACAGGCACAGCTAGGGAGAAAATATCTGACCCATGCAGCAGAACCTTCCTCCCCCTCTGTAACAACACAGGCTCCTTCAGAGCTCCTCTGGGTGCTTGTGGGGAATGTAGCTATTTTTGCCACTTTATTCCACTCCAGGGACTTGGATGAACGTTCCCTGGGATCAGACTAGGGTTGCCAATCCTCCCGGTTTCAGCAGGAGTCTCCCGGAATCACGCCCTATCTCCCAGAGGCTACTGAAGCCAAACCGGGACATTTTAGGGGCTGAAAGTCCAGTGGCGCAGCGGGGCTAAAGCAGACTCCCTGCCTGCCCTGGGAGTGGCACGGGGCCAGGGCAGGCAGGGAACCTGCCTTAGCCCCACTGCGCCACCGACCAGGAGCTGCCAGAGGTAAGCGCCTCCTGGCTAGAGCCTGCACCTCACACCCCCTCCTGCACCCCAACCCCCTACCGCAGCGCAGAGCCCCCTCCTGCACCCAAACTCCCACCCAGAGCCTGCTTCCGTGCACCCCCCATCTGCACTCCAACCCCTTACCCCAGGCTCAGCCCAGAGCCCCCTCCCACACACTGAACCCCTCGGCCCCAGCCCAGAGCCCACACCCCCTCCCTCCCTCCCCCCCCCCAACCCGGTGAAAGTGAGTGAGGATGGGGGAGAGTGAGCAATGGAGGGAGGGGGGATGGAGTGAGCAGGACAGCGCCTCGAAGGGGCAGGGCAGGGGCGGAGCCTTGGGGAAGGGACAGGGCAAGCGTGTTTGGGTTTGTGTGATTAGACAGTTGGCAACCCTAGATCAGACCAACATCTGTGGCAGGAGCTTTCTCCACCACTTTTACAGAGATGAAATTATACTACTGTTCAATGCTCAGCCTCAGAAGCCACACTGGGAGTGCCGAGTTTTGGCTGTGCTGGAAATAATGATCATTGAGTCTTCTGCAAGGCCTGACTGTGCTGGGGCTGGAGACCATAACGGGCTTGGAACCTGGACGTAGCATGAGGGTGCTAAACTATGGCATGTTTTATAACCTTGTGGGGTCTCATATCTGCTAGAAACTGACAGAAAGTTAAAAACACAGCCCTGAGGAGTGGTTCCCACTACGCCATCACCAACTGGCATGGTGTGAAACATGGCCGGTCCCTGTTTACAGCACCTGCAAAGTCCTGCTCAGTATTGTGTTCTAGGGCATGTTCTAGTGAAGACATACCCTTGGATAACAATCCCCAAGGCTTCATCCCCTTACCAGATGCTTCCCATAGACCAGTTGATTCTTCCCAACAGATGATTCTAAGCCCTACAGCCCTGGTTTCAGTTTGTGCCGCAAAACCCCAAACCTTCCCTGTCTACAGACTGCAATATTTTCAAAAATCAATGGGACTTGAGTTCTTAAGTTACTTAGGCCCAGACCCTTACAAGGTATTCAGGGACATAATCCCCACTGATTTCTGGGCCTTAAGCACTTTTGAAAATTATACCCATAATGCTGTCCCCTGTACTGGTTACATGGGGGAGAGAAAACCCTTTTTCTCTGTAGCCATGTAGCAGAGTCTGGTGGAGAAGGCACAGGATTTGGGAATTAGGAAAACTTACTTCTGTTCCCAGTTCTGTCACCGACTCCTTGGTGTGGCCCGGGGCAGGAGACTTTACCCCTCTGTGCCTCAATTTCCATATCTGAGAAATGGGGAGAACCTTCCTTTCTAAAACACTTTGAGATCTATGGACAGAATGTACTCACAGGAGCTAAGGTTTATTGTCTAATAATCAGATGCTCCACACCGCACCCCCACTCAAGTCTGTCTGTTCCAACCCTAGGCTTCTACCCCAGCAGGCAGGCACTTCCACTCTCCTGAAATGAGTGGGGAATTCAGTCTCCCTGCTGAGGTGCTCAAGGGTGTTCTTCAGAACATGGCACAGCAGGAACCCAACAGCTTGTGGGATCCTTACATGTTATCATTTCCTAAGGGCTATCATTGAATTAATTATATTTGCTCTGAGTCAGATCCAAATCTCTCTGTGGTGGGGCGTGGGAGGAAAGCTCCATCCATTATGCGTGTTAAATAAAACATTGCATGGATGAGAGATGATAATGGATGCAGAGCAGCAGGTTTGCCTGCTGGTCTCATCTTAATGAGTTGAGACTGGCGCAGGACTGAAGGAGGCAAAGCAGTCAGAGATGTGCAAGGGCTGGAGAGAGCAGAGCAGCGCCTGCAGAAGTTGCAGTGCCACCTTTCCCCCTGTGCAGTGCTGGACCTGGAGTGGCATGCCCCCAAGCTTTGCCGTGGCAGAAAGTGGAGTGCCTGCTCCTCCTAGCTATTACACATGTGCAGGGTTGGAAAGCAAAATGATGCTCTTTCTAGCTGTTCCAGGTAGCCAGTGGTGGAAGGCAGAGTAGCACTACTGCAGCTGCTAAAGATGTGCAAGGCACAGTGGCTGGTTGCAAGGCTGGTCATCATCAGAGAACAACGTTTAGAATGGATTCGATTTATTGTTCAGTTCTTGACTGCTCGGTATAAATAGTCATCCCAGGGATGAGCTTGGCCCACACTCTTTATGTGACCAACCAGAATGAGGGTTCAACTTTCTCCTGATTGCATTCCTACCAAGAGCAGTTTGGGTTCCTTTTGCCAGCACTGTTGCTGGAGCTGCCTAGTTTTCTTCAGGCATCAGCCACACACCTCCCTGTTATTAGTACCACGGGAAACAAATCAGGTGTGTGTGTGAATGAAAGCTGCTGCTGTGAGAGGAGGCCTAGGATAAAGGGGAGTGTCAGAACTGAAGCAGGGGTAATGCTGCAGGTCTATTTAGTGATTCATGCATATGGACATGTGATAAAAAATCCAGAACAATCAAAAAGCCCTCTCTACCCCCAGCGAATCCCCCATTCATAAGCTGCTAGGAACTCAGGGAATCAGCTCCACAGGGACTGCACAAATAACGTACCAAGACTAGACTCAAGTTTGCTGCTCTCTGTTTCCCCTTCACAAGCACAACTCTTTGACCAGCAGAGAACATGGCTGCTGAGAGTTTAATTCTAATGGTGGCACCACAGAGAACAGAAGGAACTGGACCCTCATTGCTTCAACTAAAGGGGCAACGAACTCACCACCCCTCAATGATAAAACCAGCATCCGAGCGCTCACCTTACCTCAGCCCTGACCTGAAGGCTAATTCTAACACAGTGGCTTGTCTGCTGCTGCTAGCTTGCTGGAAGCCTAGACTGACAAGGAGGGAAGGATCTCATTGATCCCGGATACAGACTGAGCTTGGTGCAACATGAATGACTGACTGTAGCCAACACCTAAAGAAGGGTCACTACTGTGAGAAGAGGTGCTATTACGTACACAAGTCTTGGGCACTGGTGGGGTGACTGGAGGAGTCTGCTCCAGCAGGGCCCCGATGTTGGCAAGGGCTGTTCTGTGGCTGCTTTTCTGGGAAGTACAGGGTCTTGTGAATCAGATCTTTGACAGCCGAGACATCATCTCCCTCTGTGAGTGAGGCAGAGAAAGAGCAGTATTACCACCAGTGAGAAGCGTTTTAGCCCCAGTAAGGTACCTAGGAGCCCCAGCTATTACCACCACGTACAGATCCTCCCATTATCCCACCGTCCCATCCCCCTTCTCACTGCACGTCTGTAGACTGCGCAATGCTCACCCACGCCCAGCTGCTGCAGAAGGTCCCTGAATTCTGGGTTGGTCTCTAGTATCTTCAGCAGGTTGGTGGATTCCATTCTCTCCAGCTGCACATCCCAGTAGATGTAGATCTTCTGGTTGAAACTGACGTAAACCAGGCAGGGGCTGTTGTGGCCTCCTTTGCATGCATAGAGGCCTGGGGAAAGCCAGGGAGGGAGCCACCAGCAGTTAGTGAAGAGCAGAGGAAATGAAGAGGTAACTTGGGCAGACAAGTAAGGGGGAGGCCATGGGAGATCAGAAGGCACAGGATGGGGTAAGGCAAACACAATGGAGTAGCCTAACTCTTCCCCCTGTGCCCAACTGTGCTACTGATCTAAGATGGGGTAGAAAGTCTCTGGCTACCAGCTAGTGCACTGGTGAGCTGCACTGCACTGAGAGACATGGACTCTGGTGTGCAGAATTTCCCTGATGGACCCTTAGTCACATGGTGGCAGGAGGAGGCTGGCTGTGCAGCAAGTGCCTGAGCAATCCAGCTGTGGGCAGATGTGCCTTTTGGGGGAGAACAGAGAAAACCAATGAAAAAACCCTGATGGGACAGGGCCTCACCAGCTGACTGCAGGGGACACAGCACCCACGGGGGGTCAGCAGGAGGTAAAAGTGGCACAGGGCGGCAGGAAACCTGTGCTTCTTCAGGGATGGGTCTCCTAGCATCCCTCCCTCTCACCAGGCCTCTTCCCCAGAGCAATATGAAGAAGAGATCAGCTGGGCTCCCCACACAGTCACCCACCCAGCAGGGCAGGATATAGAATCAAGGGGCTTCTGCCTCTCCCAGCGCAGCAGTGACATCGTTCATGGAGCGCACTCAGCAGCTCAGGTCGCAGCCAGGCCTGCGCGTCTCAGATGCAGGCGCCAGGCAGGCCACTCACCGGCACAGAACGCGCTAACGTTCTCGTCCACTTGGAATCTGGCCACAGTCCGATTGTGGTCGATGATGTACGTCTGGCCATCCCAGGCGCAGGCAACCACCTCCTCGTGCCCGTTGCCCTGCCGGAGTCAGACAGGTAGGGGAGTGGGGAGAGCTTTGATTAGCACAAGCATCAGCCATCTAGAGAGATACACAGGAATCCCAGCAGCCCACAGCAAGCAGCATCCATTCCTCCCCTCTGATATAACCTGTGTTCAATGCAGCATCCCAGCACACAGCTGGATAGCCTCCTGATAAGGGATACCGATAATCTGTTCTCAGGGAAAAGGCATCTGGGCTCTCCTTGTGCCAGTGGCCTCTCTAGGTTCAGTCTACCCTACAAAACAAACTATAGATGGCGCCAGTCACTTCCTCCCCCGTCCTGTGTCCTCTCAACCCCTCATTCTCCCCACCTCAATCCTTGACAAGCATCCTGACCCCCTACTAGTGACTGCTTCCTCCTCCTTCCCCCACAAGAGCTTCAAACACTTCCCAGCTGCCTTATTCGCCTACAAGCATCTCAGTCTGAACCTCCCGCTGTGAAGGAAGAGTCAGGCTTTTGAGGGTTTCCAAAGAACAGGAACATAGGAATTACTATACTGCATCAGACTCAAGATCCATCTAGCCCAGTGGCCCGACTCTAACAATAGCCAGCACCAGGTGCTGCAGGAGAAGGTGCAAGAATGCTGGAGGAAACCTGCCCCATACAGGTCTTATTCTGGTGTCTAACACTTTAAGCCCTGAGGCACAAGGTTTAATATTCCTTCCAAATGTGTGGCATCATTAATTATAACTCTGGATGCTCTTGAGAGCCACATAAATGTCCAATTGCTTTTGGAATTCTGTTAAGTTCTTGGCTTGAACAACTTCATGTGCCAGTGAGTTCCACAGTCTAATTACTCATGGTGTGAAAAAAGTGCTTCCTTTTCTCAGTTTGGAATTTCCCATATTTTAATTTAATAGAATGTCCCCCCTGTTGTGTTATGAGACAGACACAACAGATCTACGTTCTCTAGGCCATTCATTATTTTATATACTTTCAGCATGTCCCCTCTTATCTGCCAAGGTAACAATCTCAATCTTTTAAACCTGTCTTCATAGGAGAGTTTCCCCAGGCCCTTGATTGCTCTCATCACCTTTCTCTGAACCCCCTCTAGTTCTGCACCCTCCTCCTGGAGATGGGGTGAAAAGTATTGCACACAATATCCACAGCAGACTACACCACTGATTGATACACTGGCATTATAATATTATTCTCCATCCCATTCCTTATTCCGTCTAACAAGAAGGAGCAAAATCATTCAACTCAGAGAACAGGACAGGCAGCAAGGAAGGAAGAGGAAAGACTATACAGTGTAATACTGGGCCCTCTGGGTCAGAGCCCAGCTCCTTAGCTGAGTGACTACAGTGCATGTGGTACAGGCTCCATTTTCTTGGGCTTTCCATGTGAACATGGGACAATCCCAGGATGCCCTGCTCTCTCTTCTGTGCGGGAGGTGGCAAAGAGGCTTTTCAGTGTCTCCACCCCCAGTCACCCTCTCTCAGCTCTGGTCTTTGCTCTGTTCACATTTACACTCACAGTAACATCCAGTTTTTCCAGAGCAAAGAGCTGGTGATCGACCTGCACAGACCACAGCAGCTTATCCGCCCCCTCCATGAGCTTCAACGTTCCTGAAGGGGAGAAGGAGACGCTTAGACAACATCTAACCACATGAGAACATAAGAATGGTCATACTGGGTCAGATCAAAGGTCCATCCAGCCCAGTATCCTGTCTGCCGACAGTGGCCAATGCCAGGTGCCACAGATGGAGTGACCCTAACAGGTAATGATCAAGTGATCTCTCTCTTGCCATCCATCTTCACGCTCTGACAAACAGAGGCTAGGGACACCATTCTTTACCCATCCTGGCTAATAGCCATTAATGGACTTAACCTCCATGAATTTATCCAGTTCCCTTTTAAACCCTGTTATAGTCCTAGCCTTCACAACTTCCTCAGGCAAGGAGCTCCACAGGTTGACTGTGCGCTGTGTGAAGAACTTCCTTTTATGTGTTTTAAACCTGCTGCCCATTAAGTTCATTTGGTGACCCCTAGTTCTTATATTGTGGGAACAAGTAAATAACTTTTCCTTATTCGCTTTCTCCACACCACTCATGATTTTATATGCCGCTATCATATCCCCCCTTAGTCTCCTCTTTTCCAAGCTGAAAAGTCCTAGCCTCTTTAATCTCTCCTCATATGGCACTCATTCCAAACCCCTATTCATTTTAGTTGCCCTTTTCTGAACCTTTTCTAATGCCAGTATATCTTTTTTGAGATGAGAAGACCACATCTGTACGCAGTATTCAAGATGTGGGCGTACCATGGATTTAGCACCTTGGATCTGCAAGGAATGGGCGGGAGGGGGCAGTGAGGGGGCTGTGCTGCCAGGGATACTTTTCAGTATTTGAGTCAAACATGCTCTGACCCTGGGGAGGAGGACGTTTGAATATGCCCAGGCCACCTCAAGAACTACAGGCTTACTCTGTTTATAGCTGAGCAGACTTCAGAGCAAAGCAAGGTGACGTGCCAAAATCCCCTATCCCTATGATATGCAGCAGAGCCTAACCCTGTGAGAATATCACTGGGAACTATAGTGTCCCCCAGCAACGTGCTGGGCCCCATCCAGAGGCTTCCATCTACAAATTCCCAGGGACAGGCAGCCCTGTAGCGCAGGCTATGGTTGACACACAAAGTGCTGTCTCTCATCTCCGGAAACGATGATGACCCATTAGCTTGTCAGCAGTAGCTGGAGATTCAGAGGAAAAATGGCAGCAGCTCTGATAATTGGATTGAATTCTGAGACAGCCGGGAAATGGACTAAAATGCTTTCTCAGAATAAGATACAGATACACAATGAGCCCTAACATCTCAAATCAGACACTGCTTATGCCAGAGGTTCTCCAGCTGTGACCCATGGATCCCTGGGGATCTGGGGAGCTCTAGCTGGGGACTGCAGAGAGCTGGCTGATCACATGGAGCTGCCTCTCCTTTATGTTCCCAGCTGCCAAATTACATTAAGAGACGCTAAAACACACTTGATACTTTCCTAACATTTCTCTCCCATGTCAGCAATTGCTGTAGCTGGCACAGGGACGTTGCTAGGAGATTGTGACTCACAGAGGAGGTGTGTCTGTGAGACAAAGCATGGAATAAACACTAATTAATTCTCACAACACCCTGTGGAGTCAGTAAGTATCATTAGCCCCATTTTACAGAGAGGGACACTGAGTCTGAGGGAGGTTAAGGGAGTTGCCCAAGGCCACACAAGTCAGAAGTAAAGCCAGGATTAGAACTCAGGACCATAGCATAGTCAGCATGTCTCTTCCATGACTGCTGGGCTCGGCCAGGATTTAGGGAGACCCTGCATGGTGACTTTAGCTCCCAGACTGGTGAACTGCCTAAAGAGCCAGTGAGAATCACAGGATCCTGTCTGTATCCAAAAGCTTCAACACAGAATCCCCTCCCTTTCTATTTATCACACCTGAATCCTGTCTCTTCTTTATCACAGGGGACATGACAAGGGAAACCTGGCTCCCAGGCCCATGCTCAGTCCACTACACACCACTGCCTCTGCCACAACTTCATTTACCTTGCTGCTTTTGGCAGCAACCCAACCACCGCAAAGAGTGTCAGGAACATGCCTCCCTGCTCTTTTCCAGAGATGGCATTATTTGTATGGCATTTCAGCTTAGTGTGCAAATGGACTTGGAAGTTTGCCAATGTAGTAGAAGAGAGCCTAAAATATAAGCCCGTGTATGAGAGGCCTGGTATGAGGCCTGAGCTAAAGTAGTGGGCAAGCTTTGCTGACTTAAAGCAAAGTTAGCAGAAGTCAGGCTGTCAGCAAATGACAGGCGCTGCCTGCTTGCAAGCTCACAGAACCTGGCCAGAACAGGGCGGCTATTGTAAAAACATTCCTAAATAGTGCTAGACACAGAGTGCTCATGAAACGCAGTCCAAAAAAGTGGTACCAATATTAATGATGGTACAAAAACATTCCCCCAAAATAACAGGAATACATTGACCCCTCCTAAATATAAGGTCAGGATAACAGTGTAATAAATAGAAATGTATAAGGTGATGGTTGGTAACCGGCTACGTCAGAGGGTATCAACTAACTATTTTAAAGGGGCAATATGTAACTTGTTTATATGGATATATAAAATGGCGTCTCAAAAGGAGCGTCTTTGGCCAGCCTAGGGGGCAGTGGAAAGTCCCGCCACTGACTGAGCTGCATCCACTGTCATGGGCATACATGTTTTAGTATCCTCATAGAGTCTGCCAGGTGCTATTACTGTGCTTCATCGACAATAAACCTGGCTGGGTGCCTTCGTACCTTAACGGATCTTGTGGTCATTGAGCAGTTCGCTCGAGGTCTGCTGCGCCAGCTGTCTGTGCAGGGCTGGGACAGCACACAGGGAAAACACACACATGCAGCCGAACATCTAACAACATTGGTGACCCTGACCATTAAATTCTGTTAATGATTGGCGTCTCACACAGGGAGTGTTAGAGCAGTGGATTGGGAGTCAGGGGATATCTGGGTTCTTAATCCCACCTCTCCTAAGAACCTGCTGTTTGATTTTAGGCAAGTCACCTGCCCTCTCCAGAGCGCAGTTTGTCTATTTGTGAAGTGGATTTAATACTTCCCTCCCTCGGCAGCTTTGCGTGGCTTCAGCAATTAATCTTTATAAGGTGCTTTGAAATCCATGGACGCAAGGCGCCCACTAGCGAAGTGCAGACGACTGCTAGGAATAATTCATTGAGAAAAAACATTTCCGTTTCCCTGTAGAGAACAAACCCCTGGAGCAAGGCCTTGATTCAGCAAGAAACTGGAGCACATGCCTAGCTTCAATGGGACTGCTCACGTGCTTAGAGTTGGCCTTGTGCTCACACACCTGGCTGAATCAGGGCTTGGCTCTCTGGTGATGCCTCTTCTCTCAGCTCCTGTGGGCACAAGAGCAAAGGCCTGTGCAGGGAGGGGTGGGGACCTTTTGCCCTCTCCCCATAACATACTCACATGAAAGCATGTATTTGAGATGAGGACAAGGAATAATGCCAGCGCAACAACCTCGACGGCCAAATCCTCCTGCATGTCTCGAAGGCAGTGCTACTCAGACCTCAGTGGTTCAGGAGCCAAAGTAGTGATCAACATTACCCAAAACAGCCACAGTAATGTGAATTCATTGTATCACTTACTATAGGACTTTTCGTATTTGAATGGTATGACGGGGAAATATTTAGCGTATATTATTCTCACAGCAAATAAGTTAATAACTTAGCGCAAGTTGATAACTTAATTGGTTAATAACATCATAAAAGCATCCTGATTGGTTAATAATTAAATCATACAGGAGACACATGAGCCACTTGCGGCTCCTGAGGCTCAGTCTGAGTATCACTGCTCTAAGGGTACTTCAGAGGCCTGATTCTATCCCATCCCAAATCCAGTAGCACTGAGCCTCCGGTGTGCCCTTAGAACTACCCCCATGCTTCTGCTCTGGAGTGGTAACAGGCCTCAGCCAGTGCTGCCCAGAGGATTCAGGGGGGCTGGGGCAAAGCAATTTCCGGGGCCCCTTCCACAAAAAAAAGCTAGTTTTACTGCCCCAAGCGGCGAAGGGAAAAAAAAAAAAAAAAAACCAAAAAAGAAGAGGACAGGAGGACCAGCCGCCAAATTGCCACAGAAGACTGAAGCAGAGCAATTGAGCTGCCGCTGAAGTGCCCCCAACGAGGAAGAGAGGAACTGAAAGATCTGCCGCCGAATTGCTGCCGAAATTGCCCCCGCCCGTCTGCGGGGCTCAGGGCCTGGGGCAAATTGCCCTACTTTCCCCCCCCGGGCAGCCCTGGCCTCTGCTACACCCTGGCAATCCCTTCTTTCCTCTTCCCTTGATCCAAGGGCAGCAGTGGGGCTTACCGTCCAGAGTGCAGAGGGCAAAGAGGCCCGAGCCAGCATCCGCTTTAGTGCAGCCTGCAGACACAGAACAGAAGCACATGTCGTTCATGCTGCTGTCTAGCCCAGATCTCAGCAGCGACATTTGGCTGTAGCCTCCCTAATCTCTCACCGTCGGCCCATCATCCCGATCGCCTTCTCCCCCTCTATATGGAGCACCAGGGCTGTGGTCAGGCAGGGTGTGACAAGCTAGAGGAATCTGCTTCCCCTGCTCTCCTGGAGGGATGGGTCACTGTGGTACAATCTCCTCTGACTCTTTGGAGGGGGAGGACCAGCTGAAAACAACACAGAGGGGGAAGGGGAAAGGCAGGGGTTCAGTGAATCTACCCTCCCAAGCTGAGGGTCCTTGTTGCAGTTTCTGGCCTTTTGCACCCCCCCTTTCTGATTCCTCTCCCTGGGCTTGGCCAGTATTTTGATCTGCTATTACACACAGTCCTGCCCACTCCTAGCCACTAATCACAAGGCCCAGAGAAGCCTGGATTGGCATCTCTTCTCCCCCTACTCCCCCCACCAAGGAGGGAGACCTTCCCTCCTGGCCTGTCTCCCTCTCAAGGGCTCTGTGACAGCGGCAGTTTCAAGAGGAACCTTTTAACATGGTCCACCCCCTTCAGCTGGAGTTGCTACCCAAAGCCCACAGAGGGGAGGCTGAGGGTGGTCAGGGCCCAAAGAGCCCCGCTTGACTGTCTCCCCACTTCTCCCCAGAATTGTGACTTAACAACTTGAGCTGGAGATTGCCCCTGAGTTAAAGGGCCTGCATCAAGCTAACAACAGTGAGTCTGACTCTGCTCTCACTGACGCTGTGTAAATCAGGACTATTGAATGTTGCTCCACAATACCATCACCAACCCACACATGTGGCAGACTTTGGACAGAGACTAGGAGGTGGAATAGCACTGGTGTTGCAGGAGGGACTGAAGGTATCTAGCCTGAGATGTTAGGAGACATTTCTGCCCAGCCTTCAAACTTTGCATAATGGTTATTTACCACACTTTCACCATCTTGTTACTATCCTATTTTCTTTATTTCTTTCCTTCCCTTGTAGGGCATCCCTGGCTATTACAAAGCAATGAATTTTAAACAGCTAGTTTACATGTAAGTGGGAGTGGGACTGGCTGGTTTCGCTCACTGATCCTAGGATTCCCCATGTAATGTGAGCTGCAGCTACAGGTCCATGGGTGCCTGTGGTTTAATCGCCTCTTTTACACTCCCTTGATTCTCCAGAAATGCACAAGTGCAGGCAGCAGCTCTGCTGGGGAGCAGGAGAGGCCTTGCAAATATACCTCCCCTCCCCTCTGTCCTTGCCCTTGAATGCAGCCTGGTGCTGCGGCTGGGGGCACGTGGGGAAGGCCACAAGGTGGAACAGGATCAGCTGGCTGTATGGGAAAGTGAGCACAAAGCACTCCCAAAGGCAAACGAGCAAATCTGCAGAGGAAAGCTGTCTCTCCGGAAAAGCTCTCAGTCCCACGCCACTGCCAAGTTCCCCCCAAGTCTGCACTAGGGCAACACTCTGCAAAGCAGCCTTGCTCCCTCCTGACAAGCACTGGCTGGATGCTTGGGAGCCCCACTTTACCAGCTGATTGGCTGGTTGGACACAGCTACTCAGTGACTTTCACATACTGTGCCCATGTAACTGAGTGCCATGATACACAAAGGCAAACACAGCACCATTCCCATCGTCTGCAGGCCGGGCAATGCTTTTATTTTTAAAAGGCAATGCCAGGAGGGCGGCATGAAAGGGGCATATGTCTCTCCAGGGAATCTAGCAGAGGGGCAGCCATGGAGACTGGCACTGTTAAATACTGTAACTGAGTGGGGTCCCTTGGGATACATCTACTCAGCGAAAAAAGATCTGCAGGAGCAAGTCTCAGAGCCTGGATCAACGGACTCGGGCTTGCAGGGTTTGCACTACGGGGCTAAAAATAAATGTGTAGATGTTCGGTCTCGGGATGGAGCTTGGCTCTGAAACCATCTATTTTTACCCCATAGCGTGAGCCCGAGTCAGCTGACCTGGGCTCTAAGCTGCGCTCCCGTGGGATTTTTTTGCTATGTAGATGTTCCCTTGGAGACCAGCTCTGTTGTTGGGATCACACCAGCCACTTACACTATCTTTACCCAGCCACCCAGCTGGAGAGGAAGTGCAGGGCAGTTTGCTAAGGATGCCCATTTTGACTCAGCCACCTTCCTTCTGCAGCTCACATCTTGTCTTACAGATCCAACCGGTGTAACTGCTAAGCACCTACTGTGCGCATGGGGAGAATCACCTTAGAAGGGTGCGCAATTGCCTAGTGATTGAGGTTTAACGCCCACTTTACAGAGGAGCAGCTGCCTACACAAGGAGCAACTTTGGTGCACCCAGCTCTCTGCTTCTAGACAGCGCTGCTTTGTGGTTCTCCCAGCCTGGCACAATGCTGTTTTGTCTGGGTGTCTAGTGCTTATATCCAAAAACCAAGTTGTCATTGAAAAGACAGTGACAGGATAAGCAGGGTCCAGTTGACTGGGGGACTGCACAGATTACATGCTGATATGTAGCTTCCCCCTTCCCTCAGCCACCAGGTAACTATGCAGGAACACAGCTTCACTGTGGGAGACTGGGACACTGAACTGCAGCACCTTTGCTGGCCAGCAGGGGGGTGTCAGCTAACTACACACACACCCCAGCAGGGAGACAGGACTCTCTTTTGGGTAACAGCTCATGTCAGGTAAGCAACATTCTCATGTACAGTCACATCAGGGTTTGTAAAGTGATACTGAAAGCCAGGTAGGGCTGGACGCCGAGATGTGTACTGACAGAAACCACTTCCTGAAGCCCCTTTACAAAATGTAGGTCCTTAGCCCTTAGCAGTTGGCACTGCTCTGACACCAGGGATCCTTGTCTCCCCTGAAGTGAGCTGTAGCTCACGAAAGCTTATGCTCAAATAAATTGGTTAGTCTCTAAGGTGCCACAAGTACTCATTTTCTTTTTGCGAATACAGACTAACACGGCTGTTACTCTGAAACTTGTCTCCCCTTGTTCTGCACGTCTCCCTTTGCCAGCAGGTTCCACCAATCAGTACGAGGTCCAGGGCTTTGCATGCAGTGAAATAACTGATTTCACGTCCTGGTGCTCCCAGTACTTGGAGCAGTATTTGAGATGCTGAAAACGTGACAGGCCGAAGGGGAGCCCTGTGTGCTGAGATCAGGGAGGGTTTGATGCTGAGGATGCAGGCACCCTTCACTGCTCCAGCTCCGCAAAGCACCCCACACCTTCCTCAGACAGCATGGTTGGGGTTAACCCTCTCCCTCCCGCACAGGGCAAGCGCAGCAGTAGAGAAAAAGAGAATGTGACTTGCCCTGACAATTCATGCCTCCTCGAGCACGGCCCCCATGAAGGAGGGAGTCTACAGCAGCTCTGCTAGGCTGGAGTCTAGGAGAGGGAGCCAAGGACCAACCCACAGAGCGCGCAGGAAGGTGCATGCAGCTAGAGGAGAACCGGTGGCTGTGTGTGAGAGATGGTTATACAGAAGGGGGTAAGAGGAGCCTGCAGCTGTCCAGGGGTTGGACACGGTGGCTACACAGACCAAAATGGGAGGTGCAACTGCGCAAGGACTGGAGCATGGACACTGCCCAGGATGGGACTGGGGCTGCGCAGGGTAAGGGAAAAGTGGGCTACAGCTGGGCAGAGATGTAGGACAGGGGCTGCTAGGAGGGAATGTGTGCGGCAGAATGAGGGTGGCAGATGAACAGACTCAGTGGACAGGATTGAAGCTGCTGACGTGAAGGCACGAGGGTGGCACAGGCTGAGCAGCAGGGAGCACGAGCCACAGCTGCACAAAAGCAGGGATCAAGGACGATGTTAGCATGGGAGTAAGCTATACAGGGTGGGAGATGGGAGCGGCTCCAGTGGAGGAAGCTGCATAGGGCAGGGCATGGGGGCTACAGAAGAGTCTAATGCAGGGGTGGGCAAACTTTTTGCCCCAAGGGCCACATCTGGGAATAGAAATTGTATGGCGGGCCACGAATGCTCACAAAATTGGGGTTGCGGTTCGGGAGGGGGTGAGGGCTCTGGATGGGGATGCGGGCTCTGGGGTGGCACAAGAAATGAGGAGTTCAGGGTGCAGGAGGGGGCTCCAGGCTGGGGAGTGGGGTGCAGGGGGGGCTGAGGGCTCTGGCTGGGGGTGTGGGCTCTAGGGTGGGGCTGTGAATTAGGAGTTTGGGGTGTAGGCGGGTGTGCCGGGCTGGGATCGAGGGATTCAGAGGGCAGGAGGGGGATCAGGGCTGGGGCAGGGGGTTTGGGCGTGGGGAGAGGCTCAGGGGTGCACGCTCCAAGAGGTACTTACCTCAGGCGGCTCCTGGAAGCAGTGGCATGTCCCTTCTCTGGCTCCTATGAGGAGATGCAGCCAGGTGGCTCTGCACGCTGCCCTGTCCACAGGCACCACCCCTGCAGCTCCCATTGGCTGTGGTTCCTGGCTAATGGGAGCTGCGGGGGTGGCACTTGGGGCAGGGGCAACATGCAGAGTGGAGCCCCCTGGCTGCCCCTATGCGTAGGAGCCAGAGCGGGGCCATGCCGCCGCTTCTAGGAGCCACGTGGAATGGCCTCCAACCCTGCTCCCCATCTGGAGCGCCGAAGCAGAGCAAGCCCCAGACCCCGCTCCGCAGTGGGAGCTCAAGGACCAGATTAAAACAGCTGGTGGGTCGGATCCAGCCCACGGGCCATAGTTTGCCCACCCCTGGTCTAATGCAAACTGTTCAGCTATCGTAACGTCCTGGGGCCAGTCTGTAATTTGGGAGCTGGCTAGTGTGGACCAGGCTTCTCTCCAATTTTGTGGCCACCTGCTAGGTATTCACCTCCAGGAATCTGATTTGCTCCTGGATTTATTTATTTAGTTATGTGACATCCCCATCCTCTAACAGAATCCAACAGAATCAATAGCTGGAAGTCTATGGTCTCAGCCCTGTGCACTGCTGCAGGCTCTGCCTCTGCCTCTTACCTCGGCCAATGCTGCCAATTAGATGAGTGGAAACGTTCTTGTTATGAATCCTGCCAGACGTCTGGTGAAGGATAACGTCCCGAACTGGGGCCTCCCTAGGGAGAAGGGAGAGATAAGAGGGGAAAGGGTTAGGGATTCCAGCCAGAGAGAATCCCGGAGCGGCTCCCTAGTCACTGACCTTGAATCCTAGGGCAGGAATTTTTACACACACTGATTTCTGGGAACTGCCTCCTGTCCCAGCAGGGCCGACGGGCAGGGGAGATCAGTCCATCGGGGGGATGTTTCAGTCACTAAGAAAGCACAGGGTTTTCAACTGCCTGACTTATTTATTTGCTGATAAATACATGGGAAGGGCCTATGTGGCAAATCTGAGTGCATACGTGCATCATGGGGAGGGAAGGAATTAGCTAAGAGCCTTTCTGAACCATTCAGAGTTATATTGGATAAACTGGAGAGAGTTCAGCGGAAGGCAATGAAAATGATTAGGGGGCTGGGGTACATGACTTACGAGGAGAAGCTGACGGAATTGGGGTTATTTAGTCTGCAGAAGAAAAGAGTGAGGGGGGATTTGATAGCAGCTTTCAACTATCTGATGGGGGGTTCCAAAGAGGATGGAGCTCGGCTGTTCTCAGTGGTGGCAGATGACAGAACAAGGAGCAATGGTCTCAAGTTGCAGTGGGGGAGGTCTAGGTTGGATATTAGGAAAGCACTGGAATGGGTTACCTCGGGAGGTGGCGGAATCTCCATCCTTAGAGGTTTTTAAGGCCCGTCTTGACAAAGCCCTGGCTGGGATGATTTAGTTGGGGATTGGTCCTGCTTTGAGCAGGGGGTGGGACTAGATGACCTCCTGAGGTCTCTTCCAACCCTAATCTTCTATGATTCTATGATATTGGCGGAAAAAATCAGACACCTGAGAAGGTGCTGAGAGATAGCAGAAAAGCCAAGGGAATACCAGTTTTCAGACAAGGAAAGGAAAGATCCTGAGAGTCACCCCCGCTATAGAGTCAGAGAGTTTAAGGTCAGAAGAGACCACCAGTTCATCTCGTCTGACCTCCTGTGTATCCCGGGCCACCAACACCACCCAGCATCTGCACTCTAAACCTAACAATCGAAATGAGGCCAAAGTCTTTCAGCCGTCAGGAGACTAGACTATTGTGTGCCACAGGCAGGGACTAGGCCTGAGGCCCAGAACAGCAGGGAAATGATAATATTATAAGGCTGCCTTTTATTCACTTGGGAAATTGGCTAGGTAGGACACAAGAAGGTTCTGGAGGGAACAAGCCTGCCCTGGTCCCAGGGAGACAGACTGGATGAACGAATGGGGTTTTTCTGTTTAACTCCCAGGATTCAGTTTATAAAGCTTCCTTTTGACACCTCTGGGAGCATGGACAACAACAATAAAAACCACAAGAGAAAAGTCCCACCTTGGGGCTGTAGATTCAGAGGGCTGACTGGGCTTCCTACTGGCTCCCCCTCCCACTGATCAGGCCCCCAATGAGCCTCCCTCCCCTTATCTTGGCATTCACTTGGCTTTCATCCACTTCCGTCAACTCAGGGCCCAAGCTTCCCCAACTACTTTTGGATCTTGCAAACCATTTCCTCAACACCCCAATGGCACCTCCTTGCCCTGCATGCAAACGCATGATGCAGGGAGTGGAGCCAGAGTGTTCAGTCCATGGCAGAGCAAAGCAGGGAGCACTCAAGCACCAGGGTTTTGGGGGTGAAGATAGGTGGGCTTACAGCACGTGGATGCTCCCAGAACAGGGGTAGGAGTAGGAGGGCAGGCAGTGAAGGAGGATGCAAAGTAAAGGGGGCAGACAGAGTGTAATCAGCAATCTGGATGTGGTGCAACCATGCCTCCTTGTGGCAGGTCTGTAAAACTGCACCTCTGTGTCTGTCCCATTGGATCCTAATGCCCACCTGCTGGTTGCAGAGCTGTCTCCTCCCTCTGCTAGGGGCTGCTGGTCCGGCTTCCAGGTGCAGAGCAGGATAGCATAGCCACAGCCCGGCTGGGACACCATCATCTCGGGGGCACCATCAGGGCCCGGGTTCACAGAGAGGCTGTCCACCTGCACCAGCCCAGGAACAGTAAGCAGGATTGTGAGTGGAAGGACTGTACACTTCCCAAAGGGAGGGAGAGAGGGAGGGAGTGTGTGTGTGTGCGTGAGTGTGAGAGAGAGAGAGAGTGTCCCCAATCAATACTTTGGCAGCATCCAGCGAATGCCCCCATCACCCCCAAGGCAACAGGCTCTCTGGAAAAGCAGGTTTCTGCCAGAAAGTCGACAGGCATTGAACCGAGTTCAACAAAGGAGATGACGTGTCCAGCCCCATGTTGGGGGACACAATCCTTTTTCCCCAAAAGAGAATGGAAACACCATAGTGGGTTGCCAGTTTTGGTTGGCTCTATTCCTGGAGGTTTCATCACATGACATAATCTTTAATTAAAGACTCCAGAACAATCCTGGAGGGTTGGCAACCTTAGATTCAGGGAGAGCAGAACAAGGTTAAAGCAGGTGACTGGACACCCAATCACCTGCACCTGTCAGCTGCCCTGCACACACCGCACAAACCCTGGGGGGAAATTCACTCCTGACGCACCCATTGCTGATCTTTTGTTCAGAAGACTGGGGCTTGGCTCCTCTTCCTTTGGAGGGCTCTGCCCTTTGGGAGACCTAGCTCCTGAAGTCCATACTCAACATACCTCCATCTTGGGCACTCTGCTTCCTACCTGCCCCTCCAGCAGCCACTTCTTCAGCAGCACCAGCTGGCCGGAGATGTGGTCGGAGCTCTCAGACAGGTCCTCCCAGCGGAAGGCTCGCACCACACGGTCCGTGTAACCCACCACCAGCTCGAACTTCCCATCTCCATCTGCAGGGGACACAGGGAGACAACAATGGCTTCCATCAAGGCATCATAGTCCCACTGCCTGCAGGCACACTTAGCACAGAGCCACACAAGCGTCCGCTGTACCATGATCCCAAAGATCCTTAGGGCTCAGATACCACAGTGAAGGGCACCTTAGAAAAATCTCAGACCTCCTAGCTCCCCAATAGCTCATGAACTGCAGCACCCCAAAATCTTCTCTCCTCTCTTCTAGGGCTAAGATGGGTTGGGTTCCTGCTTCCCTCATGTCCTGGTACATGCACTGCCCTGCTGAGCCCCATGCACTTGTTCTACTCTTACCATCGCCATGTGCTTGAGCTCCTGCTCTGCCCCCTTCTATCCCAGGTACTCACCAATGTCGTTGATCAGCATGACCTTGGTGTTGGCAGGAATGTGCTGCTTGAACACCGGCTTCTGCTCATCTGCCGGTGGGGGTTCATGGTGGCCAGACGCATCTGGATGCTTTGAGGGTGGAGGAGTCAGGTCAAACAGATGAAACCAGCCCTCGGCACTCACGGCAACAACCAGATTCTGAAAGGAGAGGGGAGTCCTTGAATCAATAGACGAGGTGGTGAGATTGCCTGCAACAGTCCCCCATGGGGGCAAGGGCAGGGCCATCAAGATGAACTGTGACTACACTGCGAGCTCTGTCTGCAGGGCCAATTGTTAGTGATTGGCTAGGTGTGGTCAGTGCAGGGGCTACTGCACCAGAGCCAGTTCGCACTCACAGAGAGATGTCTGGAAAGTACAGAGCAGTGCAGCAGAGCCACAGCATCCAACCGTCTTGGTCACCTTTGCCAGACCAAGGGCTTGCCTGCACTTGAAACGCTAGAGCAGTGGCACCGCTAGAGCACCTAGTGTATGCTACCTAAGCTGGCAGGAGGGCTTCTCCCATTGGTGTAGGTAATCTACCTCCCCAAGATTTAGGTCAACTTAACAACAACGCTCAGGGGGTTGAATTTTTCACACCCGTAAGCAACACAGCTGGGTCGACCTAACTTTTTAGTGCAGACCAGGCCTAAGTCTTCAACTGTCACAGTCCCTTCCTATTTATCACACTCACATAGTGTGACACTCTCTCTCTCTAGTGTATAATGGTTCATGAGGCTGCTATAGTACTTAAGCCATGGAACGTGAGTTTAGATGATGGGATCCAGAGGTCCGGGTTTAATTCTCCCAGATAATGGCCCAGCAAGAGCTGTCTTATTACACGGACTGGAGTCTGCAATGGCGCTTGGGCTGCTCTGCATCTCAGTCTTTGCAATGGCCAGTTTAAGTGCACACAAGTGAATGGCAGGCAGGCAACAGCTGCACCACAGGGCCCAGCACAGTCAAGTAGTACCCATGAGGATCGGGTGGGACACTCCAGGGTCAAACATGCCCATACAGGTTAGATGCACTAGTCACTGGCAGGTCACTTCCCTAGTAAGGTGTTGGTTTGCTTACTCGTCAGGCCGGTCTGTGGCTCATACAGGACATTAATTGAGGGACAATGTTCAGTAGCAGCGCTAGCTCTCTCAGAACCCAGGAAGAGCTGTATGGCGAAAGAACCTGGGGGACTCTCCTCCGCACTTAAAACGTGCCGTAACCCCAAACAACTGCACATGTCAAAGGCCAATCTCCCTCCTCCAGTGTGAGCACTGCTGCGGCAGGGGTGGAGGGGGGGAGCCAAATGCCCTCACCTTTCCTCTGTTGCACACGTCCCCAACACCAACGCAGGTGAGCTGCAAGAAAAGAGAGGGACTTCAGAAACCAGGAAGGAGCAAAGAAAACATACATCAATACTTTGGGCTAAGCCTGCACTAGTGATCCTTCAGCCCTCAGGATCTTCCTCAAAGTCAGCATCCCTCTGGCTGAGGACCTGTCTAACCTCACTCCTTCAGGCAAAGGAGTGAGGCCAGGCCCAATGGCAGAACCTGGCCTTCCCACGCAGAGCTTGGGGGCAAAACCCTCAGCACACAGGGGAAAGGACAAGGATGGGGGAGGGAACAAGAACTTTCTCTCGAGTGGCTGTTCAGCACTTTGGACAGCACTGCTTGCCCAGAGTGTGAGAGCCCAGGACTGGGGCGGGGAGCAGGGTCTCTGATGCAATTGTGCAGGGCCTCAGGACCAGCCCTGATGCCTTCTTCTCTGAAGGCTTTCCATTCCCACACGGCATTCCAGGCAAACAAACAGCACAGGCTCCAAAGAACACAGAGGAGTGGCAAATTCTGCCCCAACAGACCATTCCTTGGCAGGAGCGCATGGCCCAGGGCTTGCTATCGTCATTCTTGTACACGCAGAGTTTCCCGTTGGTGTCCCCCACCACTAGCTCGTTCAGCTGGAGAAAAGGGAAGAATGTTAATGATGGGAAATTCATACCCACCCTCATCATCCCCAGGAGGAAAAAAGAAACCAGAATTCAGATGTAAAGCTGCAAAGCAGGAAGCAGAAAATGGAAAAGAAGAGAGAAAAGGGGAGACCAGAGATAACAGGAGAAGGAGGGAAGAGCAGCAGCAGTAGAGACAAAAGATAAAAGACATTTTATTCCACCGGATAGTGTAGTGGTTAAGGGGGTTCTCTGGAGCCCCTTATTCAAATTCAACTACCAGGGAAGATTTCCCTGCCCCTCCCTGGACATTGTTAAATCAGCCCTGTCATAAATATAAAGGGAAGGGTAACAACCTTTATGTATGCAGTAATATAAAATCCCTCTTGGCCAGAGGTGCAGAATCCCCTTACCTGTAAGGGGTTAATCAGTTCAATTAACCTAGTTGGCACCTGACCAGAAGGACCAATGGGGAAAGAAGACACTTTCAAATCTGGGGGGGCTTTGTTTTTGTGCTCTGTGTGTGTTTTCTTGGGAGACAAAGAGAGAGCCCAAGCAAGTAATCCAGCTCCTACTGAATGATACATCTAAATTACAGGAATAGTAAGTAATAGCAAGGAAATGCGTTAGAGTATCTTTTGTTTTAGCTTGTGAATTTTCCCTATGCTTAGAGGGCAGTTTATCCCTGTTTTTTGTAACTTTAAAGTTTTGACTAGAGGGGAATCCTCTGTGTTTTGAATCTGATTACCCTGTAAAATTACCTTCCATCCTGATTTTACAGAGGTGCTTCTTTTACTTTTTTTTCTTTATAATAAAGGTCTGTTTTTTTTTTTTAAAGAATCTGATTGGTTTTAGAGTCTAAAAAAACAGGGATTTGGTCTGTGCTCACCTGTACCAACTGGTGAGGATATTATTCTCAAGCCTCCCCAGGAAAAGGGGTGAAGGGGCTTCGGGGGAATACTTTGGGGAACAGGAACTCCAAGTGGTTCTTTTCCTTGAATCTTTGTCTAACTCACTTGGTGGTGGCAGCGAATACCGTCCAAGGACAATAAGGGATTTGTGCCTTGGGGAAGTTTTAACTTAAGCTGGTAGAAATAACCTTAGGGGGTCTTTCATACTGGTCCTCACATCGGTACCCCAGAGTTCAGAGTGGGGAGGGAACCCTGACAAGCCCCATCAGAGATTACATCCTTGGGGCTGTTAAAAATGCTTTATAAAACATTTGTCCAGTGTACTGGAGTGGGACTCAGAAGAGCGGGGTTCTACAACTGATGTACTGTGTAACCTTGTGCAAGTCACTTTGTTGCTTTGTGCCTCAGCTTACCCTCCCGCTCTCTGTTTAGAGTGTAAGCTCTTTGAGACAGGAACTGTCTCTTTCTCATGTACAACACTCAGCACCAAGGAGCTCTTATCTCAGTTGGGGCCTATCAGCACTACTGTAATATAAACAAATAATACTTATGCCTTTGGAATGGACTAGAATACACCAAGTGGCAGGGATTTCAAAAATATCTCCTGGGGCTCGCCATTCCCTACAAGCTCTCCTGGCCCCTTCCAGTTATGTGTATTGCATTATGCTAGGAATTTGCTCAGTATAATTTCCACAAGCAAAATATAACTATTGCTTAGAAAGGGTCTGACGGTGCCCCCCATAAGGTTTTATGAAAATATACTTATGAATGTTTATATGACATAACTAGAATGTGTTTTATGCTACATATGCCATGTAACATATCTCTGCAAAGGTTATGATCTACTGAATCTATTAATCCTATTTGTATGCATGTATCATTTTTGTATTCGAAGTTATGAATATTGGCTGTGTACTTGTTTGATTCTGAGTAGGTTTTAGTGAAGCAGTTGGTCAGCTTCCTGAGAAAAGACTATTCTCAGTAAGTGCCCAATCAAGAAGCCCTTAAGCCAACAATGAACTTGGAGACGCCAATCCACATCTGGGCTTTCCCAGGAATGTGGCTTGGCTGGTAAGGAACTCAGTCATGCATGGACATGTGACTTGCCCAGGTGACTCCAAAACTCCATTTTGCATAGGAGAGAGGAGGGGGTCTCTACCCACAAGATAAAGTCTATTTAAACCCCTGGGAGACCCCTCCATTTTGTCTTCAGCTGGCTAAAGAGAGAGCCTCTCCACCCCCAAGGATACCTGAAAGAAACTGGAACAAAGGACAGTAACTACAGGGGTTGTGAGTAATTGCTGGACCCAGACTAGAAGGAGACTAGTCTGTAAAAGAGAGCTTACTGGAACTGGTGAGGTTTTATCTGTATTCAGTTTGATTAGACATAGATTTGTGTGTTTTATTTTATTTTGCTTGGTAATTCACTTTGTTCTGTCTGTTACTACTTGGAACCACTTAAATCCTACTTTCTGTATTTAATAAGATCACTTTTTACTTATTAATTAACCCAGAGTATGTATTAATACCTGGAGGGGGGGCAAACAGTTGTGCATACCTCTCTATCAGTGTTATAGAGGGCAAACAATTTATGAGTTTACCCTGTATAAGCTTTATACGGGGTAAAACGGATGTATTTGGGGTTTGGACCCCATTGGGAGTTGGGCATCTGAGTGTTAAAGGCAAGAACTCTTCTCAAATTGCTTTCAGTTAAGCCTACAGCTGTTAGGGGTTTGGTTCAGACCTGGGTCTGGGTTTGCAGCAAGCTAGCGGGTCTGGCTCAAACCAGGCAGGGCACTGAAGTCCTAAGCTGACAGGACAGGAAAACAGGAGCAGATGTAGTCTTGGCACATCAGGTGGCAGTCCCAAGGGGGTTTCTGTGATCCAACCCGTCACAGAGGGCAGTGACTATTCGTTGCCAAATGAAGCCGCTGCCTTCTATAGTTTTGATTAGAACAGATAGTTTGTGTTTAAGTAGGGAAACAAATTACATGTTCACGATGACCTGTGTTGCTAAGTGGATAAGCTCCTGCATTTTGTACGAAGTGAGTGTTTTCAGGGTCAGTGGCTTTGTTCCTGAATAGGAGTTGTAATAATCAAGGCTGGTGGTCACAAATTTCACTCAGGCAGCTGACCAAAGTACCCCACTGCAGTGGGGTTTGTTTGCTCCATATTAGATGAAAGGAACAGGAGTGTTTGAATGGCGTTCCTGTGACCAGACCAAGGGTTTGCATTGCTGCGGTCTGACTCCGGTCAAACTGGGGCGGCACAGGATTTGTGTTGAGGCTGCCACCTTGTACTCCAGAACTCAGCTCTAACCCTTAAAGGTGTGGAAATAATGGTCCAGATGTGAATTGTGTAAATCAGTGCAGCCCCACTCATTCCAAGAGGGTGTCAGCTCTCACAGTCAGCAGATGCCAGGGGGAGGGCAGTGCAGAGAGGGTGCCGGGGGAAGTCAGCACCAAGCACCCAGGGGCAGTGCCAGGGGAAGGCAGCGCAAGGAGGGCGCCGGGGGAGGGCAGCAGAGGGAAGGCAGCACCGAGCAGCGCAGCGCAGGGAGGGTGCCCAGCGAAGGGCGGCACCAGGGGGCGCACCACGCGGCCTCCGCGGGCAGAACCCCTTATGCAAATACCGAGCCAGACCCCGCCCACTCCTACGACCGGTTCCCACAGCTGTTCGCGCGCTCGCCCGACCCTCCCGCGCATGCGCCCTGTACACCACCCTCTCCCCCTTAGACTCCAAGCCCCGACGCCTCTTGGTACCGTATCGTTATCGGCGTCTCCCAGGCATATGGCGTGGGGGAAGAGGCTCCCGCTGAAGTCGAGCGCCACCCGCTGCACATAACTGACCGACCGCATCTCCCCGGCGACCATAGAGATGGTCTCTCTCTCTTGGGCGGGCCGGCGCTCCGGCTCTCTATGACCACGGGGGTGCTACGGAGGCTCCACGGGCTCAAAAAGCGCACCGAGGGTGGGGGAGAAAGCGAGGGGTAATCACGTGACGGGCCGGTCCCTGAAAGACTCAATTCCAGCCTGTGGCCGGGCGGGGGAGCAGAGCCAGGCTCTTGGAGTCCCGCAGCCAGGGGAGGGCGGGGGCCGAGCTGTCCTCCCTTCTCCCCCCGCCCCCAGGCCAAGGGGTGGGGGTCACCTCTCCAGCCCCACCTGCCCTTTGAGCGCAGGGGTGGGGCCCACAGCCTGAGCCTGGCTGTCACAGGGGTCTGCGTAAAGCCCCAGCGCCTGGAGTCAGGAGATCCGGGGCAGCTCCCGGCTCTCCCTGGAAAACCAGTGCTGGCTGTGGAGAGGAGCTTGGCGCCTCGCCATTGGTGGTGCAGAAGCCAGGGTGCAGCAACCCCATCGGCTGTTAAGTTTTAAAAAATCTCATGATTTGAGAGCCAGTCTCAGCTTGTGGGGGCTCGACTCGTAAGTTTTGAAGAGCGGGGCTTGGTGATACCAGGGTTTAGGGACTCGCTGAGGGCATCAACAATGGGGGGGGGGGGGGGGAGAATGAGAAGGGAAGAGCCTCGCTCAAACTCAGATCCCAGGCTGAATCTGACAGGCTCGCAGTTAAATATATGTCTCTTCTTACTTGTAAACTGAACCCATTGGCTCTGGAGTCACCGAGACCCACAAATCATGGAGCCCCGTGATGCCATTTTTGACACTTGTCGGAGCCCAGCTTCACTTCAATATAAAGATGAGATCCTGGTGACTCCAGCTTCTGGCATGTAGTACTCCATAAGGCTACTCACAGAAAGCATTGTATGTTGGAACACTGGACTAGAAAGCAGGAAATTAAAATTCCCAGCTCTCTAATTTGCGGCATGACCATGGGCAAATCACAGGTCTCATCCCCAACTATAAAATGGGAAGGATACTTACATTCCTTTTTAAAGCACATTGAGGTCTACCATTAAGATGCTTATGAGTTGTTGTGCTGCAGTCACTACAGTGCAGATGACTGAAATCTCCATCTGCATTGTCCTGTGGCGCAAGCAACTTCTTTGAGCATGTGTAGTGGTACAAACGAAAAGCAATATACAAGTAATATTATAAAAGATGGTAGAACTCTGTTCCCATTTTGGGCTATGGATCCTATGTAAAACTTCTCATGCTGAATTTGTTACTTAATCAGCTCTGTGGAGGTGCTTGCAGGTCCAGAAACTCTGACTCTAATCCAGGCAGTGTTCATATTTTACAGGTGGGGAAACAAACCCTGAGGCCCAAGACCATTGACTGGCTGGATGACCTTGACCTGTCTCTCCACCTTTAAACTGACGATACCTATAGGTGTCTTTGGTGAGGAAGGCTAATGACATACAACCAGAAATTCTCTTCTGAGCTGTCTTTATGCTTGTGGCGCATCACACAAGGCCAACAGAGCAATTCTTCCCTCAAACCAGTCATTCAACCATTAAGTGTGTCAATATTCAAAACCTTCCAAGGGGTAGGGACACTGTGGGCCCAGTTCTCTTACTCCCACTGCTGCAAGCAAGGAGGAGTTAGCGTCACTGAAGTCAATGGAATTACAGAATAGTAAGTGGGAGGAGAAGACGGTCATATATCTCCAATGGGCACCAGGCAGCAAAGAGGGCACTCTCCTGATGGACTATGCAAACTCTGTTCTTAAAAACAAAAAATAATAAAAAAAATCCCTATTCAGTAGCTTCATTTTCTGGTTTTATTCTTCCTGACATCTTGGGGCTGTCTCAGGAAAACAGAATACATCTTAACCGGAACAGACACTATAAGACCCAATTGTTTTTTCCATCAGATCAGCGATGTTTGTTCTGGTTTCTTAGCCAAATTCTAACTCCAATTATATTCTACTTCCTTGAAATTCCCCCTCATAACTTCAGTTGGGAGACTGTTCTTCATAGCTTGTCCTAAACTGTCATATAGTGTTTCTAACATTCCACTCAAGAGGCAGCTGCACTGCAGTACAAAAGGAAATGGGTCTTGTGCACATACAGTCTGATTCTTCTCCGATTTACACTAGAGTAAATCAGGAGTAACTACATTGAAATCAGTGGTGTTACAGGGTATAAGTGAGATCAGAATCAGGCCCAATGTCTGTAAAGTGGGTCAAATTCAGGAGGAAAGGCAGTTACAGTAGAACCTTAGAGTTACGAACACCAGAATTACGAACTGACCGGTGAGCACCACACCTCATTTGGAACCGGAAGTATGCAATCAAACAGCAGAGACCAAAATAAATAAATACTGTACAGCACTGTGTTAAATGTAAACGACTAAAAAAATAAAGGAAATGTTTAACTTTTTTTTGACAAGATACAGAAACTTTTTGTGCTTGTCTCATTTACATTAAGATGATTAAAGCAGCATTTTTCTTCTGCATAGTAAAGTTTCAAAGCTGTAATAAATCAATGTTCAGTTGTAAACTTTTGAAGGAACAACATTTTGTTCAGTTATGAACATTTCAGTTACAAACATCCTCTATTCCAAAGGTGTTCGTAACTCTGACATTCTACTGTACATGCATTTTGATGAAAGTCATAATGTACATATTGGCTCAACTGAGTGTGTGAGATTTTTTTCCTTTCCTCATTGAAATTCATTCTGGGCTGTTCCTTTCTCCACCTCATTCTACTCCTCCCCCTCTCACCCTTTCTCCAATGGAAGGACAAAGGGGCATTTATACCTACCTTCTCCCCTCAAGGCAAAGATCCCCATCCTGTATCTAAATGAAGGATGTCTGCTCCAATATTCTGTTCTGCCTAAGTGGACATTCCACTTAAGACATCCAATGTGTGGTTTTGCAAGAACTCTGCCCTCAGAGTGAACCCGCCTACTCCTCTCCCCCTACTGTGTAGCTACAAAAGGAAAGTGCTTCCCCTTGGTTTCACTCAGGGTAGCAGGACAACCAACTGCAGATAAATTTAGAACCGTGCTACATTCCATGCCTGCAGCCAGGAAGCACACTTCACAGTTGGGAGGGGGGTACTACACATAAGGGCTTCCCTGTGGAGCAGTTAACAGGAGTCATTTTGCTACTTTCTTCTCAACAGCTTATGCTTAAGATTTAAAAATCCTGCATATTTCTAATGGTCTAACTTTAACCACTGCTGCTGTCCCTTTAAAACCTATGCATCAGTGAAGGGTATTTATGCAGGCCCAGCTAGGTGCATCAGAAGCTGAGTTTGTTGACAATGCTCCCATGAATAGAGATGCCATGTGCAGAAGCTGAGGGCACTGATTTCAAACCGGACTCCCAGTATTTCTAGATACAGTGAGAAATTCATTTCTTCCCCTTGCAATTAGTGGCTGGAGAGAGCAAATCTTTTATAATAGTGAATGTAGTGAACACTGTATAATACAGGCATTCATTAAAACTACCATGGCTAAGATGCAGCTGCATGACTGGGAAGGCTTGGTATAGTTTGGGGAGGCTGGGAGAATCAAGTTCTTTCGTAGACCTGTGCACATCCTGCTTAAAAACACAAATTTGACCTTTGGGAGTTTTTCTGCTTTATTGCTCAAGCTTTGACTTCACAGTCTTCACCTTCAGCAATGTGCAAAGAACAGGCATAGGAGGAGGGTTACAACACTTACTCATGGGAGGGGGTCTCTGCTTTAACAGAGGCAACAGCAAGGAGCAAGGTGGAGGCGGAAAAATTCGGTGCAGTGATTTGTTCATAAGTCTCTCAGGTGAGGACTCTCTCGGGAAAGGCAGATTGCGTTAAAAGAAAAAATCAAATGGGTTTAGGAAGCAGGACTTGGATTAGAATGAGCTGGGACCACAAAACAAGAGACACACCAATGGCAGAGTGAAATGAAACTGAGCAGAAGGAATCCTGACAGACCTCCCGACAACAACAGAGGGCTAGAATGAATAAATAAAGTCCCTAAGATTACACCAGATCTGGGCCACCACCGAGTTTCCTACCTAGACATACACATGAAGCTGTAAATGACTGCGGTGTCGTGGCCCCAGCCTCTGCTCCCCTGAAGCCACCATCCAACCAGATAGAAAAATAAAGGTCTAATTCACTGGAAATTCTTCAGTTTACAAAACTAATGGAATTGGGTTTGTTTTTATGCTTCTGCATCAACTTGTGATTTATCTTCGGCTCCGTTCTGTTTGTCTTCTTTCATGGTTGTGTCATCTTTACAGCTGCCACTGGTCTGGAGGGTATCAGCTTCTGGCTACATGGGAGACAATGAAAAAACTGAACGAAACGTTCACCCCTTCCCCATTCTAGCAGCTTATCACTATAACAGAGATTAATTTGGTGCTCATCAGCAGGATATCTGGGCTCCCTAAGGGGCTCAGCTGAGACTCAGGATCTCTCATGCAGAGACCATGCATCCTGCTTCCCTAAAGTTTTATCAGTTAGCTAGGAAACCAAGAGCAGTTAGGGAGGCCTGGGCAAAGAGGTGCTTCTTGCAGTGCTTCCTAAACGAGGCCCGGTTCATGCAGGGAGCAACAACATGCACATGCTTCTGACTCTATTTTGGCTCTGAATGATGAGGATTTGTAAAAGAACATTTCCAATCTACACAACTCTCTGTGCTGCTTGGCTCTGACAACGCGGCCAAACATGGTACCAGAGGGCTACTTCCATTCTCTGCAGGTGCGGTGCTGGGGAGTCCTCCCTTTGTACCATTGGCAGCACTGAAGATGGCAAGCAGAATGCCCCAATCCCTGTTGCCTCTTTTCCCACATGTATCCATTCAGTTCTCCCAGGGTTTTGCAGTGTGCTACCACTTACCTTGGCACCCTTGTCTGCAAGCCTCTGGAACATGTTGGCATACATCTTCTTCTCTCTCTCATGCTGCTCCCGGATCTTTTGCTGACAGGCTAGTAGCTGCACTTTGGCTGCTTTGTTGCTAGGGTAAAGTTGTAGCACCTTCTGGAAATCTGCCCGGGCCAATTCAAAGTCATTGACAGCTAGATGGGCCTCGCCACGCCGGAAAAGGCCTTTCTCGTTGCTGCTGTCCAACTCAAGCGCCTGGATAGGAAGGGAGCAGCAGGCTGTAGTTTGGTTTCAGGAAATACAGCCAGACAATCAGCAGGAGACACTTACGGGATGAGCTTGCTTATTTTACAGGGTAAACACTCCAGGAATTCTGGGCTTGGTAAGACAAAGGGAGGCAGTGTGGTTTAGTAACTAGGGCATCTGACAGGGAGTCAGGAGATGTGGGTTCTAGTCCTGGCTGGGTCACTGACTTCCTGTGTGATCTTGGGCAAGTCATCTAACTTCTCTGTACCTCCGTTTCCCTGTTTGTAAAGTGTAGCTTACCTTCCTTTCTGAAGTGCCTAGAGATTCTCAAACAAGAAGCTATTAAAAAATCCCCCCCAGGGAATGAAGATGGAAAAGAATAATCATTTCCACTGAGGAATTTGATATATTGGCCCTTCCCAGGAGTGGACGCACAGTAAGAGAGAGGCACAAACCCACCACAGTGATTTCTGTTGCCCAGCTAGTTACAGCAAGATCCAGATGCTCTGCCTACTTTGCTCACCAGGGTGTATAAAACCTTGTTACCTTGCTGCAGTTTTCCAAGGCCAGGGAGTACTCCTTCAGCTTCAGATGGCACATGGCCAGGTTAAGGAGGGCAGCAAGCCTCAGGCTCTTGGCCTTTGCATCATCCTCTTCAGAGAACCCTGTTTCGTGCTCCAGCCAGGACGCAATCTTCTTATATTGTAATGTTGCCTGTTTGTACTTCCCTTCCTGTAGTCAATAAAGTTGGAGTTAGTCCAGCTCCACCCTCCTCTTCACAACACTCCCTACTCCCCTTTTTCAACCCAGGAACAGCTACCTTAAGGTGAACAGAGAAAATTTTCTGTGGCCAAACTCCACACAAGTGCTGTACGTGAAGATAAAATCATATACTAATACGCTTCTGGATGGTTGTGCACAAATCACAGGAACAGGCCAGAATCCCACTGGGGAGCACAGTCCCCCATGAGTGCCAGATGTCTGAAACAGAGCAGGGAAAGACAGGATACCACTGTCTCCCCACTGCACCAGCTGCCGCAACTGGTTAGATGCAGAGAGTGGGGAGCATGCTGTACTCTCTGTGCGTAGTGCAGCTACCACTCTGGCATGTGTGCCATGGAAGCCTCCTAGAAGAAAGCAGCCATGACAGCTCAAACTCCTCCTGGGGACCCCAGCTGTAACATGGCCGCTTCAGGCCCCCCTCGGTGGGCAGAATCTTGCCCATGTGTAGCATAGTCTCATGGCAGCAAATTCAAGCATTGTAGCTTTGCCACATTGTTCCTGCACAGAGGAGAACTCCCTGTAGAGCAGCAAAAGCCCCAGGATCACTAACCCCAGACATATAAGAGAGGAAAATACCAAGTGGGTATACCTTGCAAGGCTCCACCTCCAGCTCTTTGTCCCCAGGGAAAGTGCAGAATGGACACCAAGGAGAGCTCCCTAACAGGACAAAAAAACCTCCAAGGCCCATCCTCCAGCATCCGAGAAAAAACTAAGATAAGTACCCCTATCTTCAGCAGCACATTGCATGCAACATGCCATCAATGTGTGCGACGGCCCTGCAACAGGGTCTTCTCCAGCACCAATACTGACCTATAGCAGGGACTGGGCAATGCTGACCACACGCAGGGAGGACTCTAACTTACCTTGAAGTACTGGGTGCCTCTCTCCTTCACAATGGAGCTTTGTTCCAGCTTCTCTTCTGTATTCATCTCCCAAGATTCCTTAGCCTGTCCAGACAGAAACAGTTCAGTCATCCATCAGAGACTGGAAGAAACTGTGATGCTGGCAGACCAGGTACCAGTTCATGCCAAGGTATCCATGTCTCAACTCAACACTGACAAATACAGAGCTGGAATCAGTCTGGCTCAACTGTGTGTTAGTATTGTTAAAACAGGTATGAGAATTGTAAGATTGTGTTCAGTGTTTACACTTTACTGAATGCTTGTGAGTTGTTGTAGACGTTAATCTCACTTAAAACATCTGTATCCCGTACTGTAAGATATTTGAACACTTGTATTGTGAGCCTCTGTGACTGTGTAAATCACCAGACATGAGAAAGACATTAACTAGTGTAAAGTGCTGATCTCCAACAGAAGAGGTTACATCCTACCCAATGGGAAAGGTCCATTGACACCAGACATACTATTGTGGGATGATAAAGAGGACAACAGATATTTGTTATTTTGCCTCTTCACCCCTCTCTCCCTGTGAAGATGCTGAGCTTGCACCTCAGAGCACAAAGGATAAGAGGAATCAAACCCCAAACAGAAGGAAATCTATGCTGCTTGAACTGTGGGGGGCAAGGTTTACTAGGTGTAAGTGAGAGATCCCCAGTGCTTAACCTGGGTTAGCTCTAAAGGTCGTGTAGAGCTTCCTTATTATAGAAACTTCTATTACTTTTCAAAACTTAAGATTTTAACTCATTTGTGTATCTGTTTACCTGCTTTAACCTTATAAATAACTCTTGTTTCCTCTTCCTACTTAATAAATCTTTAGATAGTTTATTATAGAATTGCTTACAGGTATTGTCTTTGGTGTGAGATCTAAGGTACAACTGATACAGGGTAAAGTGACTGGTCTTTTGGGATTGGGAGTGACCTGAATATTGCTGTGATTCTTGGTATAAGGGACGATCTACCACAAAAGTACGCTCACCTGGGTGGTGAAATGGATTGGAGTACCCAAGGGGACTGTCTGTGACGCCATGCTTAGGGCTGTTATAGTGCCTGAGGAGTTTACACTTGATAATTGGTTGGGGAAATCTAAGTTTAAACTCACAACCAGTTTGGGGTTTGTGCCCTTCTTCCTAACAGTCTGCCCTGAGGTTGGTACTCGGGCTCTTGAGTCACTGCAGGCAGCATTACAGAAATCAATCAGTATGTGCTGCATCTTTTTATGGGGTAAGGAGAGGAAGGAAGGCATGGAAGAATGGGTGGAGGTATTGCCACTGAGCATGAGGGAACTGGATTACAGCAGCAGAGATGCTGCTCAAAGCATATGTGGGTCCACTGAGAATATAGGGGATTTCGTCCAAGGATTCCTATTCCCACTTCACCTTCCATAGGTTTATTACTTTTCCCATCCTCAGCTGATCAAAGTTCACCTCTTCCTCCTGCTCTCTCAGGCAGAGCCTATATCCACACACATCCCTTTCCCCATCCCAACAGGACTTCATCCCTTTGTTCCTACCTTTTCAAAGCTTTTCAGTTTCACTTCATATTGCAGATCTGCATTTGGAGGGATCTGAAACTTCTCCTTCCCAGCACTCCCAAAACCATAGCTGTAAGAGAAATAAGTGGCTTCTAAAGAATCCAGCTAGACCTGTTCTCTGTTAGGGAAGCAGAAGCCAAGAGAACATGCCTATATAGATGCACCAAATTTGCATTCTGCTCAGTGTTACCAAATACACAAGGGCACAAGCAGTTTTTGCCTAAAAACAGCAGGGGTGGGGCCGGGGTGACTGTGTGGGATTGGAATGCAAAATCTTTCATCTATAGGTTACCAGTTTGTATCGATTTTGGATCAGCAGCCACCCGAAGTTGTTACCATCTCATGGCTGTTAGATGGCCTCTATGAAATGAGTTTGGTGGTCTCGGTTAAGTTCCTAGTGGATGTGACCACACCATAAAACTACTGGTAATTGGCACAAGATGCCTCTCTTGTTGTGAGGCCAAGAATTTAATGAGCTTCGACACTGAGCTATCTCCTCCCATCTGAAGGTAGTCCCTCAAGCTCAGGTGCCAGCCTGTCGGATTGGGGGAGCATGTCTAGCTGCTGCCTGTTCTCTATCCATTCTGAGAATAAACAGAGGACTCTGATCCCAACTGCTGTTTAACCTGCACCATTCACTAGCACTAGATTCATTAAAATATTTCAAAACCTAAAACAAGCCAGGGCTTGCAGGAAATGGAGGACAAACTTTTCTCTTGCTTGCAATCCTGCTATGAAGCCTGCATCTCCCCCTTTCCACAGAATCTGTCTTATTTCCTTGGAAAGGGGAACTACTACTTACATGCAGGACCATCAAAAAAGCTGTAGTAGCTGGCTCTCCGTATTCCAGGCCCAGCCATTCTCAGCTCACTCAAGAATGCGTATCTTCGAAACAGCTCCCATGGTGGATGCAGGGTTTGGACAGAAACTGGTCTTGTTTCGGAGAAAGCAGAGAGATTCTTTCTTCTCCCCAAAGGCCTCACAAAATGTTCATAGCTGTTCTATCAGCAAAGGGATTTTCTAACAGCCTCTCTCCTAACCTGAGCATCTGTGAGCTGGCTATTTTCTCACATCAGACTGGCCAAAAAGCTGATCTCAAGAACGTCCATCCTCTACCCCCAGCTCATTCACATGCATCACTGTACGCTGAGTATTACTGAGGTAAATAGCTTATTAAGAGTCAATAAAGGGCATGCACATTTATACAAATAGGAACAGCATGTGAAGTCCCAAGGGCTGGGATGAAAATGACAATGGCTGTGAATCCAAGTGCTTCAGAGCATAATAACTCTCGGGGGGGGGGGGGGGGGGCAGGAAGGCATTGACCACCACAGTTTTGTGCTGAATACTTAGGAGCAGCATGCGGTTTTTACACCTCTCCCTAGCCCCTGAAGATGGCTAGACTATCGCTCTGTTCTGGTACAGCAACCCCTATGTTCCTACATGAACTCTTTAGCCAATGCTACTCTTCCACCCCAACAGTGGGGAATGCAGTTCATGCCCACCCACATTCCAGTTTGGCTGCTTCTTCAACCGGAGTTTCAGCTAGCTAGATACTTCCCAGGTATCAGGTTTCTGGGGCCATCCAAATTTTGACCAGGGTATTTTGGGGGGTGAGGGGGCAGAACTAAATTAATCAGAAAACATACCCACTCCGGTGAGCTACAAACATGCCCAGAATAATCAATGGACAGAAGTCCTGGGGCCACAGTCACAGTCTAGTGCAGTGGTTCTTAACCTTTACTGCAGCCTGCATGCACCCCTTTGGTTCTCAAAATATGTTCTCGCACTCCTTATAAAAATCAAAATATGTTCTCGCACGCTTTATCAAAAATCGTTGACGTAGGTCAGTTCTTTAAACCTAGATATATTTTTTGTTTGTATATTACAGTAATCGTTAAAAAAATGTATAACGTTTACAAACACATAGGTTTGATGAAACAAAGGAGTTATACTTATGTGCCTGTGCTTAAATTGTGTTTTCGATGATTTACCTTCTAAAAAAATCTGGCATGTCTCGCACCCCCAGAAAGGGCATCTTGCACCCCCCAGGGGGTGCATGCACCCCAGGTTAAGAACCACTGGTCTAGTGAAACTACTGGAGTTCAGCAGATGCTTACCTGGGTTTGAGATACACCACAGATTCCTCTGACTTCTCCATTCTCTGAATTGCTTGTTCCAGGCCAGGAGGAAGGTCATAATTTTCTCCTTCTCCAATCTCAAACCGCAACTCCCGCTCGTCAAACACTCGATCTCCATGTCGACCTTCTAGCTGTACTGAGATACAAAAAAATTCCACAGGCAGGTTAGAGGGTATCTAGAGCAGCAAGAGAGAAGCTAGCAGAGGGAACCAGAATGCCAGGCTTCCTTGTACTAAGCAACTTCTTCCCCTTAAAAAGACTGTCTGGGCAGCAAATGTAACATCTGGTGCTAAACCCAATAAACCCTTTCACTTGCACATCTGGGTTTTCTTCTTTGTGCATCACTGAACAAATGTCAGAACCTTCCCCATGCTCTCTATCTTCCTGAAAAATGTCTGGCTCTTCTTGTCAAGGAGGGTGGGCACCTGGGCAGCCCTACAAAGCCTCCTGAGTCCCCAAGTCAGGTTTCTGGTAGAAGGATAAAAGCTGTCCAGCAGCAGAATGAGAGGTGGTTTTGGAATGGCTCCTTTGCTACCTAGTGGCCAGCCATCGCTCCTGCTACCCACGCACAAGGCAACTTCCTTTAATATTCCTGCATTTGCCCCCCTGAAAGAGATTTACTCTCTACAAAGGCTCCCTCGTTGGGCTTGGAGTAGCCTTCGCCCTTCGTACGGATTCTTCGGATTATTCCGCCATCTTCATCCTCTGTGAGATCCTCTCCCTTAAACTCAAACAGCTCTATCTGCAGAGAAAAGGACAGCCTTACATTAATTCCTGTAGTGTCAACACAGAGCTCTTATGGAGTTCAGTCTCTAGTCATGAGAGGAAAAGCCACAGCAGAGAGGCCTTTGAAAAATCCTGCTGCCCATAAAGGACTGTATGTTTCAGGCATCAGACAACCAAGGCTGGGAGATATGATTGCTCTCTATAAATATATCAGAGGGATAAATACCGGAGAGGGAGAGGAATTATTTAAGCTCAGTACCAATGTGGACACAAAAACAAATGGATATAAACTGGCCACCAGGAAGTTTAGACTTGAAATTAGACGAAGGTTTCTAACCATCAGAGGAGTGAAGTTTTGGAATAGCCTTCCAAGGGAAGTAGTGGGGGCAAAAGATCTATCTGGCTTTAAGATTAAACTCGATAAGTTTATGGAGGAGATGGTATGATGGGATAACATGGTTTCGGTAATTAAATATTCGTGGTAAATAGGCCTAATGGCCTGTGATGGGATGTTAGATGGGGTGGGATCTGAGTTACCTAGGAAAGAATTTTCTGTAGTATCTGGCTGGTGAATCTTGCCCATATGCTCAGGGTTTAGCTGATTGCCATATTTGGGGTCGGGAAGGAATTTTCCTCCAGGGCAGATTGGAAGAAGCCCTGGAGGTTTTTCGCCTTCCTCTGTAGCATGGGGCACGGGTCACTTGCTGGAGGATTCTCTGCTCCTTGAAGTCTTTAAACCACGATTTGAGGACTTCAATAGCTCAGACATAGGTGAGGTTTTTCGCAGGAGTGGGTGGGTGAAATTCTGTGGCCTGCGTTGTGCAGGAAGTCAGACTAGATGACCATAATGGTCCCTTCTGACCTTAGTATCTATCAATCTATGAGTGCACTTGCCCTTCTGCAAAATGGAGTCAGGGCAGCTCAGGTGTTTGTGATTATATCTAGCCCTCTAGTGGCTGGAAGCCCCCAAAGAACATAAAAGCCTGAATACTATGGACCATTAACAAGCTTTGTGATCACACAGTTCTGCCTTCCATGTACTGTTTAACTGACAACAATGATGCTGTGTGAAGTCAGGATGACACTTTGGGCAAGATCCAGCCCTCATCCTTCCACAGGCTGTTTAAAAGCAGTGTGTATTTGTGTGGGAGGGGGTAGGGGGGAGCGTTTACATCAAAAACCCCTTGGAACACAGGCAACACAGCAGAGATATCATTAAAGACTAGCATTTTAAAGCCTGATGGACTTGCTCATGGTTGCTGCTTTGGCACTGAGGTAACGCGCTGGAACTCAGTGCACTACGAGTGGGCATGGCCAGGACCTGCTCTCAGATAGGACTCTAGAGGGAACAGAAATGTTAACTGGGTCAGGGCTGGTCATGAGCCAAAAAGAAGAGGTAGACATGGGAAAGATGGGCACAGAGAGCAGGGGGTTATGGGGAACATGCAGAAACCTCAAGTGCAGCTATGTCAGTTGAAGCAAGCTGCTCACTTGCAGCCTGATCCTGCTCTCACTGGCATCAATGAACAAACTCCTATTGACTTCAATAGGCACAGGATTGGAGCCCCAGTTGAGACAGATTCCAAGGGGCTGGTCCCACGGGATCAAAGGAAACCCAGGAGGAGCTCTTCAGGGGTCTAGACAGAGATGAGACTCAGTCCAGCTTTATCTCAGCTGAACTCAAGTGATTCCCAACCTATATTCATTTGCCCTCCTTCTCCCCTTGTGATGGATTGGTGAATGAGGGTCCCACATCCTCCATATCATCCTTCTCCTAGGCCTTAGCACCCTTGCTGCTCTCATTTTATTTCCATCCATGTTCTTCTCTAGCCTTGCCCACCCTGAAGTGAAGGGGGCCAGGTTGGGAAACACTACATTTCAGGTGTACTGAGAAGAGAAAGGTGAAGCCAAACCGACTCTGAGCGTGAAGGCGGCTGGAAGGGAAACGCAAACAACTGGAAATTGACCTGGCTGGAACATGAACCTGAGTTCTCAATGATAGTGTGGCATGAGAGTCTAGTTCCAGATTTTTAAGAATTGATAATTCTTCCCGAGGTACCTGTCTTGGGTCATTTTTGGAAACAGGATACCAGACTAGATGGACAAGCAATCTGATCGCCTATGGCAAGTCGTATGTTATGACAGTGGTAACAAGAGGTTGTTTTGACCAATAAACATGCTGTAGTGAGACTGATGGTAAAAACAAAGAGTATAAATGAGCAACATAGTTGTTATAATCAGCCTTGTTTAGACTAATGCACCCTGTTTTAAGATGGCAAACGAATTTGCCCAAGGTCACTGCGGTGGAGTCCCACAGAATGGCCCAGAATGTCTGGATCTGGAAAGGTGTTGACAGTTGTAAACAACAGAACACTGTTCTACTTGCACAATCTGATGAGACTTCTCTCTTGGGACCTTCTTTTAAGGGATAATTTTGAGCTGTGATCAGCCTCTGATTCCAGTTAATTCTTTCTCAACTTGTTTGGGCTCCTGATCCCAGATTAACACTCTGACCAGAGAGAAATGGGAGAAAGACCAGACTAGGACAAGCCAACTTACTCCACAACACTTTGCTGATGACAAGCCTCTGTCCCTGGTTCCGTAAAGAAGTCAAAACCCTATGCTAGCATATATCTATCTAGCTTTTTCTCACACTGTCCTAGCCCTCTCTGTTTTACTTTCGAATACATATTGAATCTGGCAGGAGGAGGGAAAAATGAGAAATGAGTGCAGCCTGTGACCAGTGCCAGATGCTGGTGGGGTGAGGAGACAGTTGCTCAATCTCCAACTGCACACTCCTGAACCTACTGTGTACAAAGCCAGTCATGAGAAGGCACTTTCATTTCTGTTTTCTACTAACCCTCTTCCAGAGTGCAATGTGTTTCTCCCTCTTTTTTCCATGGCATGTGATGTCACTTCAGGGAGCTGGGACTTTCTGATTGAGATACTGAAAGAAGGGATTCGCCCCTCCCTACAGAAAAGGGAATTCATAGATACTAAGGTCAGAAGGGACCATTATGATCATCTAGTCTGACCTCCTGCACAGTTTCCACAGTATGCATCCGATGAAGTGAGCTGTAGCTCACGAAAGCTTATGCTCAAATAAATTGGTTAGTCTCTAAGGTGCCACAAGTACTCCTTTTCTTTTTGCATAACTAGCTTTAATTCCAAGCCATTAAAGGCTTTAATCCTTTGGGTATGTCTAACAACTGTTGGAAAGATTTCCTGGGTCAGAGTCTCCGCACAATTCAGGCCTGTAGCACTGCTCAAGTGGCATCACAGGGTTGGCTAGTGGCTTTATCCAGCTACCTGAGAAGCCCCTTGTTTGCGGGAGGGAAGCTCTCAGTGGGCATAAAGCTGGTTCTATACCATCCCTCCCACTTGTCCCAGGTGTAAGGAGAGGGAGGGGCCCTGGCTGGAGCACTGCTGTTCTCTATAAATTCTCAGCTTGTCTATTGAGGACTGTGACCAGCTGATCCAAATTAGAATAGCCTACCAGGAGCACACTGGACCTGCAGAGGGCAAAGAAACGGATTTAAAACCAGCTGAGGGCTTGCTCCCCTCTCCTGCAGAATGCAACTTCTTTTGGCTAGCAGATTATCACTTTGTAACATCATTCCAACCCCACAATTACCTGGCTAATGTGCAGGTGGTAATAAAGGGAACTTTACATTCTGAGGCCTTGTTTTCATAAAAATAAAAATTACAGTGGCTTAGTTAAATGGGTTTAGAACCTGATTTAGTAAGTCAGTGCAACCCTGTGGTGGACTCACTTACTTTGGTTTAAGTACCTTATTGATTCTTTAACTGACTTCAGCTAAATCACGATCAGGTGCAGAGGGCAAGGAGTAGGGAGCTCTATGTCTGGGGGATGGTTCCCTCTTTCATTAGTCAGCTGGATATAGGGCAGGGAAGGGGGAGGCAGATGGGTGGAAGGTCTCCTACTGGGAAAAGAAAGGCTGGAGGCCCCAACTCACGGCTTAGAACACTTGGTACTAGAGCACTCATGGTAAGGGTCTGAGGCATAATAGCAGCGAGGGGAAGCAGAGGATAGGAAGGAGCAGGCTGAGGTTAGTGAAAAGCGGACTTCAGTTCAGAAGAGAAGCAGTTGCTTTTTGGAATTTCTCCCCTAAGGTTCTCAGGAAAGTCATTTGCATCATATTACTGGAACTTATTTCTTTATAGAAAAGCTCCTCCCAGGCTGCTCAGCACAAGCATTTGGAAGATCAAACATTTTTTCCCAGGCAGAAAAGCTGTAGTGTATTTGCAGTCTTTAGTGGGTTAGAATCAAGCTGAGCCACTTAAAATGATTACAATGATTTTCTCACCAGAGCTTTAATGTTACTTCTCTTTTTGCATGAATAAACTGCAAAAAAACATTTCAGTCAGAAAGGTCTGGTATCCCCACAACGCCTGGAGAGGATGCGGGGTACTGTTGGCTCCTGGGCCTTAAGGTATACAAGACAGTGGGCCAATTTTATTTTTTGAGCTAGTAGATCAGAACAATGCAGCATTTTTCAGTGGGATGGGGAGGAATACCTTGATGCAACTGGTATTCTTATCAAAGTCCCTCCTGGGGATATAAACCAGGTTAAATGCTCTGAGACAGACTGCCTCCCTCCCATGGTAAAACTCACAATGATGGGGCAAGGAGGGAGGAGATCTATGAGGATTCCATTGTAAACTTCCTCCCCAGACATTCCATCAGGGGGAACAGACCACAGCTCCAAGCCAGAGACCATGCACATCCCTACAAATCCACAAGCACATCCATGCAGAGACCTTGTGGTCTCCACAGCAGTGCATTCCAATGGAGTCACCCAGCCAAGGACTCTCCTGGGATCTCCTTTCAAAGGGGAATCCCTGGCCTGGAGGAATGAACTCAGTCCAAAACTATCATTTTTTGTTAGGAAAGTCCTCAAGGAGGGGAGGGAGATCATGTGTGCATTGGGAGGCGTTTTAGGGGGGCTCCTAGCAGAGCCATAAGAGTACTTTGTTTTGCAGGTAATTGACAGACTTCTCCAATCTTCAGTTGCCACAGCAATGTCCCAAGCTTTTGATTGCCTCATCAGAACAAATCAGAGCCTCTGGACCAATGCTCCTATCAATGTGCAGGAATGAGCATGGTTTCTAGGTAAGAAACCTGTTGCCTTTTCCCCCACTGGAACATCTGGGAAGGAAGGGAAGTATGCGATGGAATCTTCACACTACAAAACATGCTCCCAGACTTGCCTTAAAAGGGGGAATCCCTGGCTTGGAGAAATGAACGCAGGCCAAGGCTCTATCATTTTCTGCTAGGAAACTGCACAAGAAAGGAAGGAAAGAAAGATGTGCACCTCTCCATCCCTGCCCTCAACACAACCACTTCCCCATTGTTGACAAAGAGGCAGCTGACAGCATCCTCCCCTTCTGCTTTGCATTCACCTTGGGGGTGCTGTTTGTTGGAGGGGGAAAAGAGGAGACCTCTCTGCTAGGAAGGATAATCTGGGCTTGGAAACACAGACACCACAGAGACTTCGGCCTAGATCCTCAAAGTTATTTAGGCACTTAACTCTAATTGATTTCAATGGGAGTTCAGCACCTAAATACCTTTGAGGAGCTGGACCTTCTAGCTTCACCATGGATGATTCAAGGCCACTTATATCATGCTGCAGGGTGAATCAAGGCATTATTTAAAGTAGTGAGAAGCAAAGGGCATTGAGTGCAGGGCAGCCTTCTGGAGAAACAGAGGCCTTTTAACAACAAAAACAACAGGCAGCTGTTTCTATAAAATGAAGGGTTGCGTTTTTTTTGTTTATTCACAACCATATAACCATAACATGTTACACAGATCCCCACTTAAGGAAGCATGGGCAATTAGGGAAAGGCTGAGATTCAGCTATACCTGTGTTATGGGGGACTTTAGTAGAATGGCAGCAGAACACCTGAGCTCAGCTTGTGAAAATTTATGTAAATAAAATACAGTCAATCTCATGTGGAGTTCTCTTTCAAAGCATCCAGAGGAGTGAGACACAGATTTTCATATTCATGAGCTAGGGAAGGTAAGGAGGAAGTGTTTCAGAGCACGTTCATGCTATCAAAGATGCTCCATGCTTGTTGCTACTCGTTCACTGTCAGTACAGTATGAATATGTCCATTATACTTTTTTGGAATAAACTTGTATTTTAAATTTTCCAACATCAAAAAGAGGTTAATAGAAGGATGCTCCACAGAGCTGGTTTCAAATAGAGGCAGGATCTTCTCACTTATATATTTAACTGTGCCACACATGATTGCTGGCAGCTAGTATGACTAAACCCATACCTGGTCACTAAGTTGAACTCTTGTGAAATGCAGAGACTCTGCCTTGGGCTAAACCAGGGGTGGGCAAACTGTGATCCGTGGGCCAGACCCGGCCCCTCAGGGATTTGGATCCCGCAGGATTGCCCCCCATGGTGCCGCCAGCATCACGTCCCTGGGGCCCCGTGGGGGGGGGGGGGGCGGGGGGGCAGAGGGCTCCGTGCATTGCCCTTGCCTCCAGGCACCGTCCCCCGCAGCTCCCATTGGCCGGGAACGGGGAACCACGGCCAATGGGAGCTTCGGGGCAGGTACCTGGAGGCATGGCAAGGGCAGCGCATGGAGCCCTGTGGCTCCCCGCCCCAGGGCTGCGCAGGGACATGGGTTGGCCGCTTCCCGGAGCGGAGTGATACGGTGTGGGACCAGGACAGGCAGGCAGGGAGGGAGCCTGCCCTGGCTCCGGTGCATGCCGCTACCACCCCGGAGCGGCTTTAGCTAAGTGGCGCTGGGCCGGAGCCTGAACCCCTCCTGCACCCCACCCCCCAACTCCCTGCCCTGAGCCCCCTGCAGCACCCCACACCCCTCCTGCACCCCAACTCCCTGCCCACACCTTGCACGCCAACCCCCTGCCGTGAGCCCCCTGCACCCCAACTCCCTGCCCTGAGCTCCCTCCCACAGTCTGCACCCCTCCTGTATCCCTTCCCTGAGCCCCCTCATACACCCCATACCCCTCCTCTGCCCCAATCCCTTGCCCTGAGCCTGTTCCTGCCCCAGCCCTACATACAATTTCCCCACCCAGATGTGGCCCAAAACATTTGCCCACCCCTGGGCTAAAGAATGAGCTCTGGTTGATCTAGCAGAGAAACAGTTGCTTTCTACTTAGCCATTACTTTCTACTTACACAGAGCTATACCCACTATGAGCTGAGTCACTGGAGCTGCTTCTTCAAGTAGCATGTTTTGTTTTGGGGTTTTGAGTCTAATGCCCCAATGTATATTTCTGGTCAGCTGGCAGCTGCTCATGTTCAAGAACAGTTACGCTAAGGTTAAATTTAAATTATTTGTCCCTTTGACCCTGGGAAAATTCATATCCCTGCATTAGAGATGGGCAAACTACGACCTGCGTGCCAGATGACCCTCCTGCCTGGCCCCATAGCTCCTGGCCTGGGAGGCTCGCCGCCAGCCCCTCCTCTGCTGTTCCCCCTCTCCTTCAGCACGCTGTGCCATGCTCTAGGCGGCCGGGCAGCACAGCTGCAGAGCCGTGGCTTGACCCGGTGCTCCAGGCGGCACAGCTGTAGCGCCACCAGCGCTCCCGGCGGCACTGTAAGGGGTCGGAGGGGGTTGGATAGAGGGCAGGGGAGTTTGGGGGTGTGGTCGGGGATATGGATAGGGGTTGGGGGGGTCAGAGGGCAGGGAACAGGGGGGTTGGATGGGGCAGGGATCCTGGGGGGGGCAGTCAGGAATGAGAAGGGGGCTTGGATGGGGCGGCAGGGGGCAGTCAGGGGTGGGAGATCCAGGGGCAGTCAGGGGACAGGGGGTGCTGGATGGGGCAGGAGTCCTGGGGGGCCCATCAGGGAACAGGGGGAATTGGATGGGGCAGGAGTCCCGAGGGAGCCGTCAGGGGGCGAGAAGTGGGTGGGGGGTGGGAGAGAAGAAGAGAAGAAGGGTGTCGGGTCGGATAGGAGGCAGGGCCACACACAGCCTCCCCTAACCAGCCCTCCATACAATTTTGGAAACTCTATGTGGCCCTCAGGCCAAAAACTTTGCCCACCCCTGCATTAGAGAACTGTAACAGTGAAGGTTTAAGCCTTCCAGCATTGAAGGTAGCTTCCTTTTCTCAGGCTCTCTTTATAATTCTGCTTGTGTGTACATGCACCTGCGCGCGTGCACACACACACACACACACACACACAGATGTATTATAGGGAACAATACACCGTATACATGCATAGCCCAATAACCTAATGAAAAACTAACTACAATTAGCTGGAGGGAGAGATCCTGAGTAATGATTGCCAGGTCTTTATTTTAGGTCTAGATTGTGAACCCATTATTCCCATTAGCAAAAACAATTAATTGCATATGTAGCCCTGTTAATTCCAGTGGACCTACTCACATGGGCAAAAGCTCATCACTGGGAGTAAGGTTTTACAACCTAGCCCTCACTCCCAACAGTCTCTCCCCATCATTCTTCTGCACTAGAAATATCTCCATGCTGACAGGTGGTTTAGTGCGCAGAAGTTAATAGGGGAGAGTGAAGGAAAGACATGTGAAAATGTCACAGTAGATTTTATTTACATTCTCAACCGTGTTGACCAGCCTCCATTTTTCACTAAAGATGAACTGAAAAGATTAAATAAGACAAACTAATGACTATACTTTTACAGTGCTTTTACATTTTAGAAGTCACTGTACGAACTTTGGCCTGGTCTACACTTAAAACTTGACATTAACTATGTTGGTATAGTTAAAGCAGCAAAGCCCTCTTGCAGAGAGACAGTTATACTACTTATGCTGATGTAGCTTATGCTGGCTCAGCAAAGCAAAATAAGCTTTACCAGCCGAAGGTACTTTAATACCAGTATAGGTGCAGATACACTAGGTTTGTTTTTTTGCCCGCATAGATATGTCAGCAACACACTCCCCCCATCCCTCAACAGACAGGCTATGCCGGTAACACTTTAATGTAGACTATGCTTTGAATTAGTTAGTCTGACACCCTTGTTAAGTAGGCAAGTAAAACCTCCTTGCCTCTAGAAAAACTAGAATGAATGACTAAGTCAGAACCAGAGTCCGTTTGACCTGCACTCCTGCCTCTTAATGATGAATCATTTAAATAAATGAATGTAATAATTGGGGAAAAAAACAAAACGGCATTTTGTTTGCTTTTACAAGGGAGGCAGCATTGTCTACAGGGAGCAGGAGATTGTGTTCTAGTCCCACTCTGCCACAGAATTGCTATGACAGTGGGCAAGTTGTCAGCTTTGGTGTCTCTTCTCCTCCCCCACCTCCCTCCTGTAAGATGGAATAATGTTAATGACTTTGTAAAAAGTCATCTCCCTCTGATGGGAACCACCACAGAAATGTAAAATATTTTTTACTTGCAAGGATCTCAGTTCAAATTCTAAGTTTCTCCTGTTCAACTGAGAACATCCCACAAACCAAGCAGGGAGCTACATTCCTTCCAACAAGGGTAAAGCTTTCCCAAAGTATGGCGAACACATTGATAGAAAGATGGTCACGTGGAACGACTCCACCCCCTCCCCCAGTACACACACTCTTCTATTCACAAACCCAGAATTCCCTTATGGCAGCTGCAGCAACTGCTCACATGGAAAAAGTTATGATAGGAAGAATTACAATACAAAGAACAAGATTTAGCGACTTAAGTTTTGTTCCTTTTGACATGAGTCAATTTTCCCCTCCTGTCCAGTCTGTTCCCCTACTCAGCACCCTCACTGCGGATATGTTGCCCAACTACTTCATTCCCTCCCCACCCAGCCACTCCTCTGGTCTTGGTGGCTGGTAGGCTCTAATTCCAGGGTGGCGCCAATATTTGAAGGCTGCTCCCACTTCCTGTTATAAGAGTGGCTCCTCGTGAGGCAGGTAAGTTGCCTCCTTCTGTTTCCAACTGCTTTTACAGGCCTCCAGGCTGCTTGCAATAAAGATTCTGGACACCCGTAGCAGGAGGAGGAAGGGAAAAGTGCCAGCACTAAGGCCAGGATCCACAAATGGACTTAGGCACCTCTATAATCCACAAAACCACTGCTTGGCTGCCACCTAACCCTGTAGGTACCTAAACTTACTCAGCACTTAAGTGTCACTGAAAAAGTTCCCTAAGTGAGCTACACCAAGTTCCTGCCTCTGGGCGGGCACGCTGCTGCCTCACTTGAGAAGTCTGGATGCCCATCCTCCGTCTAAATCCTCATGTGATCCTTGAACCTGGGGAAGGTAAGTGTTGCCCACATCTATCTCACTTTTGAGTCCTGATGCGGTAAGCGTGCTCAGAGCATGCTCACTAGATCAGTGCCCACTCAAACTAAGAAGTGGTGGTGGTCCCTCCCTTACAGCTTTGCGTCCTGTGGTTAGAGCACTCATCTGGGACATGGGAGACCCCAGTTCAATTCCACCCTCTGCCTAATGGAAAGAAGGGATTTGAACAGGGGTCTCCCAATGCTCAGTTAGTGTCCTAACCACTAAACTATGGGATAGTCTGATGTAAGCCTCTCTGCATCTCTCCTGTTGAAGCTGTTCCATTTTTAATGAGTAATTAAATAGTCACTGGGGTAGGTGGACTAGACCCAGGGTCTCCCATATCCTAACCACTAGACTACAGAGGCCTTGTCTCTCTGTCTGGCCTAATGCCTATCTGACAAGTAGCTTTCCCCATGCATTGTATAAGGAGCACAGGCGACTAACCCAGGCTTTTTGGATGCCAGGGATTTTTTTTTTTTTTTTTTTTAATAAACACTGATGATTGCAAAGCTCAAGTCCCTTTGTGGATCCATCTCTGCAGATCACCAGTATACTCTGGACCACACTGCAACTGCTCCCTTACAATGAATTGTGGTTCTTCTGCAAGAATGAAATATCTTGCTAATCCTTAAAGTAATGTTTTAATGCTACTGATGAACTCTGTGAACTCAATTAGAGCTCGTCACAATTTTGGAACAAAGTTGGTTTAGACTTAAAAACCCTAAATTGTCTCTCAAGTTGTGTGAAATTTTATAGCAAAAACAACTGTGTAGCTCAAATACTTGTCTCTTCCATCAACAGAAGTTGGTCCAATAAGAGATATTACCTCACCTACTTTATCTCTTAGATCTGAAGAGACATTTATCCTATCATTGTTACTGTTAGTGGCTTTTTGAGTAAATGAAAAATGTATAGTTGTTTCAATAAAGTGAAAAGTAGGTCTGATTTGAACCCTGCAAAATGGAAGTGGGTTCTAAACTTTCATTTTTCAACTACTTCAAATCTTAACCAGTTTTCTTCTTTCACTGTTAAGATCCTTCGATAGGAGACATATACAATTTGTAAATGCTTTACTAAAATTAATTATGCCTCTGAGGTAAAAAAGCACTAGGGTAACTTGCAGCACTTCAGTGTAGACATTACCTATGCTGATGGGAGGATTTCTCCTGTTAGCACAAATAATCCATCTGCCTGAGAGGCAGTAGCTAGGTTGATAGAAAAATTCTTCTGTCCACCTAGCACTGTCTACACTGGGGATTAGGCCGGTATAGATCCACACCTCTGAGAGATGTGGCTATGTCAATGTAAGTTCCCAGTGTACACCAGCCCTTACTCACGTTTTACAGAACCCCCTAACTTAAGTTACACAGGAAGTCAATGGCAGCTGGGAACAGAACCACGGAGTTCTCATTCTCTGCCCTTCCAGATCATCCTTCCTCCCTCTTTATATAAAGGAGTATTTCACTTTTAATGTATTATTTTGGACTGCCAATAAGGTACTGCCTTCGATCCTACCCTAGAGTGAGCTACACCTCTATGTCATTCTCCCTTACGTCTGCTACCAGATCTAGAGTGTAGACCAGATGAATAGTAACAGGTCACACAGTTCTCTCCTCCAGCCCTTTGATCTTTCTGCAGGTTCACAAGATGGTCCTGGATTCTGAGGGCAAGGACCATCCCATTCTGCTCCCACTGATGGCCTACCCAGTCTTCCAAGCTAATGAAGGGAATTTACAGATAAGCAAGTGTCACCTGGTGGAATTAAGATGCACTCCCTACATTCTACTGCAAATGCACCATCTTTCTTATACAACGTGTAGTCAATGACAGTCCCTACTTACCTCAAAAATCAGTGTGGCATTGGGAGGTATCTTAGGAGGGCTCCCAGCAGAACCATAGGCATATTCTGGTTTGCAGGTAATCCGACAGATTTCCCCAATCTTCATAGTTGCCACAGCAATGTCCCAAGCTTTGATCACCTCACCTGCACAAATCAGAGCTCAGTCATATACTTGCTAGGCACATATCAAAGAAGTGTGAGATACTGGTCATTACTATTAATATTTATTTTACACGAACACCCAAAAGTTGATTGGGCACTTTATAGAAACTACAGACTTGATTCTGTTCTCACTTCAGCTTGTATACATCAGGATTAATTCCACTCAAGTCAAAATGTGGAAGTAATCAAAATCTGGCCTACAGTGCTGAACCCTAAATTGTTGCTCCCCTCACCCCCCAATCTTTTGTCTACACAGACTGCAAGCCATCTGAAGCAGGGAGCGTGTCTCAAGTTCCTGTCACGCTGCCAAGTGCTGTGAAATAATAATAATAAACTCTTGGAAGAGGAAGGTCTTAGGGTGTGAGATTTTTCATATTTTGAAAACAGACAATCCACAATGATGGTCCTTTCTCTTTGTACTTTATCAATTGGCAGAGGCCAGCACAAATGTTATCCAGATGCCCTTCAACATGAAAACATCTAGGAGAAGAAGCTCTGCTACTGCTGAGGACAGCTGGGGCATTAACTCCTTTAGACATCCCTAGAACTTGCCTTCTTCCCGCTCCCCCTTCCTCTCAACCCACGCCTCCCCCCAAAAAGATAAAGTTACACACAATTATAAAGGAGGGAAAAGACCAAATAGGGGCCTGAAACCAGAGACCAAATAGGGCCCTGGACCTCCGATGACATGGCACCATCAAGCCCTCTTATTCACCACCCCATATCCAATTGGTACACTATTCCTTGCGTTAATTATTTTAGGGCAGTCAATTTTACCCTGTCCCCTAATTTTTAGCTGTGCTGAAATTTTTGGATTGACAAAATGTAAGCGCTAGGAACAAGACGTCTGGGAGAAGCTGGAGGTTTTGAAATGGTGGAAGAGGTGACTGGGCTTCTGGCATCAAGGAGACAGTTGAGGCATGCTTCTCTTCTTTCCTGGTCCCTTTCGACCAAGGATGACTTAGAAGCGTAGGGGCAGAGGGGCTGGTTTCCTCATTCCCTAACTCCACAGCTTGACAGCTGCCCCACTGCAACCTGCTCCAATATCCAACCATCAAAAATAGGCATGCTTGCTTGATGTTTCTTCCAGGATGAAAGGAGTGAAATAGCCAGTGTGGATATTTTAAGTTATCATTACAGTTCAGGGTGAATTCCCCACTGAGATGAATGTGACAGTTCACTTATCTAAGCTATTGTTTCAGACCATCTGTATTCTTAGGGCTTCTCTACATGGGGAAATTAATCCATATTACAATAGGATGTTATTTAAAGGGGAATAGTTTTTCATGATTAACTTTCTATGTGGATGATCTTATTCTGGAATAAGAAAGCCTTATCCCAAATTAGTTTAATCACCCTGGAAGTGCATTAAGAAAAATTGAAAGAAGGCATTCTTATTCCATACTAGGAATGTTCATACAGAAAGTTAATTGGGCAGAATTAATCAGGAATGACTTTCCATGTAGACAAACCCTTATGTAGGCATTGCTGCATCGACTACACTCCATTTTTCAAAAATCATTGAATAATTTAAAAAATTAACATTTAGTTCCTGGAGCACAATTATGTAGGAGCTTTAAAATGTGCAATTATGGAACAATTAAATGGAGCCACAATCATTATACATGGAGCCTCAGTGTGAATGGTGCCAAACAGACTCTTAAACACAAAACATGGGACATTACCTTTCCCCAGGTCAAATGAGAACTTGTCTTTCCTGTCCAGGCTAGAGTCAAACTTTGTGCCATCCAGAAGCCATCCTGTATAATGGACAGTCACTTTATCACCTATCATGGGAGACTCTGTCCCAGTTCCTTCCGTCTTGATAACCTGAGAAAGAAATGCTCAATAAGTGATACTGAGCTGGATACAAAAAATACAGTTTGGATAACAAAGTCACATAACTCCGCCACGTGTGTAACACTAGGTAGGCCTAAACTATCCTAAGAGGTAACGCTTTGTTCTTTAGATTAGAAATTAGGGAAAACAGCTCTCAGCTTCCCTGTACCTATACAGATTTCCTTGACAATACCAACTGGCGAGATTACTACTATTACTGTGTTCTATTCACCCTAAAATACTACCTGGCTACAGTAAGCTATTCTTTCATTTGAACTATTTTGGGTTGGTAGGTGTACTTTTTGCTCTGAAAGACAAAGAACATTTTTGAAGCTTTGAATCTACAAATCAGGCACCCAAATATGTATTAGCCATCTAAATTTAGGAGCCTAACTATAGGCACCCAGGTTTGAAAATTGCATCCTTAAAAGATGCATTAACTGTCTGAAAGAAAGCAAGTGAAAATATCAGGTTTCCAATGGAGGTGGTTTTTTTGTTTGTTTTCTTTGTTTTTTTTTTTAACATGGTGACTGTAAATCCAACTACAGGATTTACCCAAAATGGGAACGTTTAGGAGAGAGCGTTTTAGCCCAACACTGGGGGTTATTTTGGCAGGGAGAGAAAGGTGGTCATCACAATTTTTCCCTATTTCATGAATGAGTGAGATTAACTTCCTCTCAGCCCTACTGACAGGAAATCCCTGACATACTCATGGAAATACTTTTATCCCAACATTGACCAAACTACTGTTAAATATATTAGCAAAGAGTTGCTTACATAATTGCTTCACAGCATAGTGCCTATTTAGAAAAGGGACACTCCATCAGCTAACTTTTCATTCCCCGGACTTTAAAGGGACATCACCCAAAAGTGCCAAAAATAAGGTAATCCACAAAACCTTAATTCTGTTTCCTTATGCACATGCTTTATGGCTGTCTTAACCACAGAGGCAGAACTTTGTACTAAAACGTACATGCAGTGAATGAGAAAGAATCCCTCTCTTTTTCTGTGTGAGGACATGTTCTAACATTAGATAGGGAGTTAGGACGCCTGGGTTCTATTCCCAAATCCAAGTGTTATCTAGTAGGGGACAGAGTTAAAGCTCTTAGGTTACCGAGTACTCATTCATCCGTGGACTCACAGCACTTTGTAAAGGTGGTGGTGGGGGGATATCTCCATTTTGCAGACAACATATCCAAATACACATATTTGGCATATTCTTTCCAAGAAGCACTGCCACTTGGGCTCAATTCCCAGCTCGACAAGCAGTAACCTCCTTCAACCTCGCTGATCCTCAGTTACGCAATCGGTAATATGGGAAACATTACTTGCCTTCCTCCTAGGGTATGAGGCCTTACCCAGTAATAGGAACCAGGAAGGTCTGCAAGTGGAGGAGACAGAACTAGAACTAGTCCAGCACTTCAACTAGGCCAAAGGGTATTTGGGAAGAATGGAACACTCCATTTTGCTTGTGTTCCAGCTGTATCTGGAGAGCCACAGGAGGTTCAGAGGAGACAGGTGCATGTGCAGTGCAGCCTAGCAAAACCCAGAATGCCAACAGCTGTACAAACTCACCTGCACATGTGCTAATGAAGACTGTCCCTAGAGCTTATAAATCAGGACAGATTTTCATTGTAACAGTAGGAGACAGGACTATCTTCCACCCAAATTTTGACTTCCCTCTTCAAACTACTGGGAGACTACGACTGCCAGAAAACATCCCCCCTCCCCCCCCAAAAAACTAAAAAAATGTACACTGCATGACCCTCCTACCAGCTTCATTCTTGAAAAGGACTGATCTGTAGCACCTAAGGTAGACCACAAGCATAGGAAGTTTCAGTCCAGAATGGTAGAGTTTGACAGACTTATCAGCAATTGAAACAGAGTGTTATAATAATGGAAAGCCACCAGTGCCAGCTATAAGAGGAAAATATCCCTTACTTGTATAGATTTATATAGGGAGAGAAACCCGAAGGCTAAATACAGCCCGTGAGCCACTACATGATGGCCAATAGCTGCCATCCCTCCTACCCAATCTGAGGGTTGCTTTCAAAAAAAAAAATTGCTGGTGAACTAAGACAAACAACTTCATGACATCAGTCAAGAAAGACAGAAGTTCAAGCAACTGCTATGGTTGTAGGCCTCCATTTTTGGATTTAGATAAGTATATGTACATGGAAATAAAACAGTCTTTGGGTCTTGGAAAATTACCAAAGTAGCCCTTGGTGTCACCAATTGTATCTCTTAGATTTAGATTTCCCTCTCCTGCCCTTTAAAAAAAAATCCAGATCTGAATTGTCAGAAGTGGCTATTGATGTTGGGGTGCCAATCTGAGACATCCCTGAAGTGGGGTCACTCTCAGAAAGTGCTGGGCACCCACTCTGAAGAGTCAGGTTCCTTTAGGATGTCTCATCTTGGGCACTCAAAAAAAAAATCAGTCATGCCTGACCTTGCACAACCTATGTATGGTTTACTTTTTGTGCTTCATTCAGTTTGGACAATAGCAAGTTTCAATACTGTAATACCTGACAGTGTTGTCAATTTCCTACCCTGAATGAAATGTTTACATTTTCCTTCCAGGAGAACATTAATTTTTCCATTCATAGTATGACTGTAAACTTCTCCTTACACTCTCATTTTTAGGTTAATTTATTGAAAAGCCCATGTGCTGGGCCCAAACTCCTAGGCCAGATGCTGCTTCCAGAAACACCAAGGTACAGACATTGGGTCTGATTATAATCTAACACTGCTGAGAAACTGAAACAATCACACTGAAATCTAGGGAGCTATTACCAGTGAAAAATTGCAGTATGAGAGATCAGAGTCAGGCTCGCTGATTTCAGTGGGGTTATGCCACACAAACTGCCAGTCTGCAGAATCTGGACAGGTCTCCAACACTGAGAAAATCCTATTGTTTCACCCCTCCCAATTCTGCTGCTCCTAAGTCAATACACAAAAGCCCCTTGACTAATTATTAGAGCCTCTTTAGCTACTACAGAATTATAGCATTAAGAACAGAGACAGACCACAGTGCTCTTCATGCTAGTTCATGCAGCCAGCTAGCCCATGATCCCTACCAAAGTGTATCTGCATTTGGGCCAGTAGGGACTGACTCCCCTCACAACCGTGGAGACACAATCAGGAGTGACTTTATAGGAGTGCCTGGGCCTGGTGCTCCAACTCTATTACACTGGTTTCATGCCAATGTAACTCCATGGACTTCTACTGATGTAAGAGAGCCCCTTATGTCTGTCTTTTTCTCTCTCTCTCTCTCTAAATAAAAGCCTCCTGAGAAACTGTTGGATGGACTTCATGTCTCCCTCACACCTTGTCGCTGCATGGATGCCATGACTTCTGTTCACTGTCTTTCCATCTCTCCTTTTCGCTCAGTTTTTTCACCACCACCACTTCCTTCAGGTCCTGTTTCACTCCCTTCACCCACTGGAACGCTTGGGGTGGGGACAAAAGGTACTGTTCTTGAGCCATGGCCTTGTGTTGTGGGAGCTCAGACACAAAGGCTGGATCAGCAGGCTACTTCCCGAGTCCATGGCCTGTACCTGAGAGCTGCTCCTGTGATCAACTGTATCTTGCACCATCCTTCACAGGAACAGAGAGAGAAAGTATGTGGCTTGCTGCTTTGCCCACGGCAGTGCAGTAAGTGGTGACGCAGCATCCCTCAGGTGCACTCCTCTGCTCAGCACCCTATACCCTCCTGGCAGGAGAACACTTTGACAATCTTGTTAAAGTCTAAGTCCTATTTTCCTACCCTTCCTTCTCTCCCCAACCCCACCCCCAGTGTAGAATTTTATGGTTTGTGAAATAACAGTCACCCAAATCCATCATATCTCAAAATCTTAACAGGCATCATGCACTGGGGGGGTCAAAGGACACAGCAATCTGAGCTGTGCAGCTAACTCTATGGAGTGGCTGCATTTTAGCCATCCCCATACACTCTATGTAAACTTCAAATAAACCATGCAAGTGTCTGCAGTTTCCATGACATGTGAATGAACCCCCCTCCCCCATTACAAAAACTGCCTACAGGCCCGACTCTGCCCTTGTTTCCATGAACAGAACACTTCTTGGAGGACAGACTTGATCCCCTAGGTCGTCCAGGATTTTGTTTTAAGAAAAGAAATCCATGTCAGCTCTGGTCTGGGAAAGCAGGCTAAAAGTCTACTGGTTTTCACTATAGACAGGCCAGGGGCTAAGAGAGTAATGCCCTTTTAGTGCAAATACACTTACGTTAACACATCTGGTTGCAAGATAGACCCAAGGAAATCCACCCAGCCCAAAAGGAGGGTAGACAGTTTTTCATTCCATATAGTCTTTATTGGTGCAGTGTCTGGCTCCTCTGACTGACCAGCATGCTCACATTTCATCAAGACTAACCATGATCGCCAGAACAGACTTTTGAAAGGGATTCTGCAGTACAGCCCTACAGTGGGACTGGGATCCCGTGGGTCCCGCTCCCGTAATAGCAGGAACGGACAAAAAGTACTTTCTTGTGGGCAGCATTGGGTGGGGGTGGGAAACAGACTGCAGTAATGTGCAGGAAAACACTAAACCTCTAACCAGTTCACCATGTAAAAAAATACATCTGAATTCCATTTATATTAACCGACTGTTTTTTGGGTTGTTGTTTTTTTGTTAAGTAGCATGGGGGAATTGGTCTCTCCTGTGGGACTTGAGGAATCTAAGATTTTTGTGGGTGGGAGCGGGATAAAAACGCAAGAAACAATGGAAGAGCAAGTGGAATTTAAAAAAAAAAAAAAAAAAAAAAAGAGTCCTGTACAGGGCTCTACTCTGCAGTCTGGGTGGAGAAAGTGGAGAAGCAATACCAAATAAAGAAAAAAACGAAATAAATAAATAAGAAAGAAAGAAAGCTAGCTACACAGGGTTTGTAAATTCAGAGAGTAAGAAAAGTCAGACTTCTGCCATTCTGGGTAGAGTGATTGGAAGCACCACTGCAGTCAGCTTGGCAATAAGCCATGCCTCTTAAAGCAAGGGCACAGGGACTTGGCCCAGCTGAGGGCTGCATCTGCAGCTTGCCAACAGCCCACATCTAATCTGTACAAAATTGATATATAGCAGCCTCCCCTCTTTTTTTTTTTTTTTAAAGCAGGGAGGTGGGGCCCCAGGTGACTACAGGTCCAAGCATGCGGTGTTCCATCTTTGTCTGGGGGGAGGCCATTCACATCAAGATAGAGCACCCCCTTCTGGGACCTTTAGGGTCAGATTCTCAACTGCAGTAAATCAGCAGAGCGCCCCGCATTTCTGCGGAACCAGACCCATTACACCAGCTAAAGATGTAGCCTGCAGTCTCTCCAGGGGATGCATTCGGCTCCCACGGGCGTGTCTGGGCCCCTATCCCTTGCAACGTGCAACTCCAGCTGCCTCCCAGTCTCCAGGCAGGGCTGGTGCCGGACCCATTCGATGCACTCACGGTCTGGGCGCGGCGCGCGGGGAGGAGAGGGGCCCCGCGCTCGCCCAGTGCCTGCAAGGCGGAGCCCGCCGCTGCCCCTTATGCTGCGCCCCGGAGCCCGCCGGCTGCAGACACGCACGTGGCCGCGCGCTCGGGAGGGAGCGCAGCAAGAGCGGAGGCTCCTAGGTAGCCGCGGAGGCTGTACAAGCCCCCGGCAAGACGGGCTGGTAGCCTGGTGCCCGCCCGGCCTTTGCAGAAGCGGCGCGGGGGCAGCGTTCACACGGCAGCCGGGCCTCGAGTGCTGGAGCGGGGAGGGCGGGGGCCAGGCGCGGGCTACTGCCAGGTGCGTCCCGCCCGGGCGGGCCCCGGCGCTGCACCTTTCCCCCCCCGGGCCCGGCTCGGCTCGGCTCGGCTCGGCCCGGCCCGGCCCGGCCCGGCCCGGGGGGGGGGCGCTCGCGTGCGTCCCCGCGCTACTCCCCCCACCCCCGGGCTCCGACCCCCCGCCGAGCCAGCCCCCGCCTTACCTTGAGCACCCCCCCGTCGCTCTTGGGGGTGATGTCCGCGCCCTCCACGGGAGCCCCCTCCGCCTTCATCTCCTCCGCAGTCATGGCGCGGCTCGCTCCGCAGCAGGGGCCGGCGCGCGGGGCGGCGGGGGTGGGCGCGGCGCGGAGCAGCGCAGGAGCGAGGCGCAGAGGCGCGGCAGCGACAGGAGGCGGGACTGAGAAGTTTCTAGAGGGACAGCAGGGTCTTCTAGTGAAAGGCAGGGGAGCGCCGGGGGCCGGCTCTAAAGTCCGCACGGCACAAGCGCACGAAAAACGACGGTTAAGAGTCCTAGGGGCGGGGCGCCGCAAAGAGGGAGAAGAGCGGAGGCAGGTGTGTAGCAAGCAAAGCTTTGTGCCTGTGTGTGCACACTGCATGAAGGATCCCGCAGCTGAAAGAGAGAGTCCTCCGTGTTGTTAAAAATCACAGCCTGCACGGTGACACGGGATTTATGGCTTATTACAACATCTGTAACCCACTAACCGCCCCCCACCCCCAGCTGCTTCCTCCCCTTTCTTTCCTCCCTGGACATATCTTAACAGGCCATCTCACCTTGAATGGTTTCAGAGGAGCAGCCGTGTTCGTCTGTATCCGCAAAAAGAAAAGGAGGACTTGTGGCACCTTACAGACTAACACATTTATTTTGTCCCTTGAAATGTGTTAAGCACTTGTGCTACACAATCTGTTCCACCTAGTGTTTAAGCAGTGACACTCTGAGTGCATTTCCCAGTCCTGAAGAAGAGCTCCGTGTAAGCATGAAAGTTGGTCTCTCTCACCAACAGAATTTAGTCCATTAAAAGATATTACCTCACCCAGGTTGTCTCTCTTATTGCGGCCAGTCATTCCCGATTGCCATAGGTGTCTACTGGGCAGTTCTTGTAAATTTCACACTCATGCCTGTCTGTCTGTGCCCTGGACCAGTTAAGAGGCTTCTGCCTGAAAGTGAAAAGAATTACAAGTGATCTGGGGTAGCAGAAGCCAATTCAATTCTTTCAATCCTTTTTTCACCCTTTTTTCTTTGCAGGGAAGAGGAGGTGGTATCCTGGAATATTGCATTTAAAAATCGCTTTAACTATTATTCATCATATTTTACATGTATATATTACATAACACTTTCCATCCATACATCTCAAAGTACTTTAAAAAGGAGGAGCCGTATGATGATGCGTTACCACAACATTTTAAGTGTAGTAGAAAAGCCCTAAGTTTCTTCCAAATTTAGTTGTCTTAACTTTAAAATTATTTTCATGATTTGAGGATGTCAGTAACTCAGCCAGAGGTTGTGGATCTATTACAGCAGTGGGTGGATGAGGTTCTGTGGCCTGCAATGTGCAGGAGGTCTGACGAGATGATCACAATGGTCCCTTCTAGCCTTAAAGTCTGTGGTCATTTTACAGATAGACAAACAGGCATAGAGAGGAGATGTAATGTGCCCAAGGTCACAGAGTGAGAAAATGGCACAACCAGGACTAGAACTCAGCTCCCTGACTTTCCTATTTAGTGCTCTCTCTGAAAATGGTGACTTTAAAATAAAACAAACAAAAACAAGAAATGCAAACACTCTCATAGCAACACTGACCCTCCCTCTTAAAAGGCCTGTTTGCTAGCCAGACTTCTGTTTTTGCAGGCACAATTTTTCAGCTACAGTGAATTGTGCCTACTGTTTTGTGACTCCCTTTTCCTGGCAATTCATTGCGGGGTAAAATGTTACCTGCAATTTATTGCAGTTTTTCCCCCACAAAAAGTAATGCTTTGTTTGAAAGTAAATATACACAATAGCTGCAATATGGCGTAGTTAACTTCCGATCTCATGCGCACTGGTGCAAATGAGGAGTAAGTAATTATACTGACCTCAGTGGAGTTACTTTGAATTTGCACTGATGTACAAGCGCTCAGTATATGGGCCAATATTCTTGGGATACTTGATTTCATGGGATACTTGATTTCATGTTAACTTTTCATTCTTACCATTACATTAATGTAGGGTTTGTTTGCCTTTTCCTTGTCCGAACCAGCAACTATACAATTTCTCCTGCCAGCTGCACATTTTGGGCCCCCACTGTTGCACACAGCATGAAGCTGCCGGCATGTTCCCGAGATTTCTTGCACTTTCTCTTCCCATTTCCGCTCACACTTTTCAGACGTCCCCTAAGTGTGTGGGGGCGTGGGGGGGGGGGTTGGCGCTGCAGCACCCTAGCCGGTAGGCAGTGCCCTCTGCTGCCACTTCCTGGTGTCTGCAGGAGACGTGCAGAGAATGCTGCCTTGCCTCCCGCCAGGCCCATTGCCCTGGCTTGAAATCCCTGCATCCGGCTCCCCCCCCCACACCCCCACCCCGGCATCCGACTCCAGTGGCAGCACAGCGCCCTGACACCAGCTGCATCAGTCCCCAGGTCTCCTGGCGTGATTCGTTCTCAGGAAAGCTCTGCCTCGCAAGTGACACCTGCTGCAAATAACAGTCATTGTGACAAGATAACCCACCTCCAGCCACACCGCCCTCCATCCCCCGGGGAATGCAAACAGAAACAGCTTTTGTTTGGCACTTTTTCTTTTTTGCTTCTTCATCCTGTTTGGCTCACCCAGGGTGGATGGGTACCTCACGAAAGAGACTGACAGCCGGCTAGATTGCCTTACATTAGTGTTTCCACTGATCTCCTCTTCTACGTTCTAAGCCAGGGGAGGGCAAACTTTTTGGCCTGAGGGCCACATCGGGTTTCCAAAATTGTATGGAGGGCCGGTTAGGGGAGGCTGTGCCTCCCCAAACAGCCAGGTGGGGCCAGCCCCTGCCTCCTATCTGACCCCCCCCTGCTTCTTTCCCCCTGATGGGTCCCCGGGGACTCCTGCCCCTCCAAGTCCCCCCCGTCCCCTGATGGCCCCCCCGGGACTCTTACCACATCCACCACCCCCTGCTCCCTGTCCCCTGAGCACTCCTGGACCCCCCACCCCTGACTGCCCCCTGCCGCCCTATCCAACTGCCCCCCCCATTCCTGACTTGCACCCTGGGACCCCGGCCCCATCCAACCACTCCTTCTCCCTGTCTCCTGAGTGCCCCCGGAACCCCTGCCCCTGACTGCTCCCTGCTGCCCTGTCCAACCTCCCGTCTCCTTCCTGACTGCCCCCCCGGGACTCCTGCCCCATCCAACCCCCCTGTTTCCTGCTGTCTGACCACCCCGACCCCTATCCACATCCCACCCCCTAACCACCACCCTGAACTCCCCTGCCCTCTATCCAACACCACCTGCCCCCTTACTGCACCGCCCAGAGCACCGGGTCAGGCTGTGGCTCTACAACTGCACTGCCTGGCTGCCCAGAGCATTGTGCCAGCAGGGGAGTGAGCTGACGCTGCAGGGGAGGGGGGACAGCAGGGGAGGGGCCGGGGGCTAGCCTCCCAGGCCAGGAGCTCAGGGGCCAGGCAGGAGGGTCCCGCGGGCCAGATGTGGCCCACAGGCCATAGGTTGCCCACCTCTGTTCTAAGCCCTAAAGGGAGGGGGAGGGAGAGGTAACCCTAGTGTAACGCCAGGGTATCTTCTTCCTTAATATATGGGTGTAGCCTGCAAACCCAGCGTCTGTGAAAGAACATGCCTAGCCAAACAAACACACAGCTATGATATTATTTGAGGGGGAATGAGTAAATGGAGTAAGGTTGTGGCTTCTGGGTGGTACCTTATCACTATTTTCTTTCTTCCTAGAATCTTTTCATTCTGTATTTCCCTGGTGATATACTCTGTCTTTCCTTCTTTCATTCACTGTGGTTTGACTGCATCTGGGAATTGCATTTCAGCAGGATGAATGTTTGTATTGAACTCTTAGACAAATGCTCCTTCAGTAAAGGACTTTCGCTGACACCACGTGATATTTGACTGCTCTCCTTTGACAGTTGCTAGGTTTGCCTTTGACTCACAATCTGGCTAGGCCCCTCAACCCTGTAATGATCTCTGGTTGGGGGACTACTGCACCCACATGGCACCTGTTGCAGCAGCAGGGCCTTAAGCAGTAGTACTCTTACATCTAGAAGGGAATGGATGTATTGTGGGAAGAGCATGATCCCAGTAGTTTTCTCCCGTCCCCCCCCATTCCCAGCTCTAGAAACTTTGTTTTTATAAATCATAAAATTGTCCTCCCCACAAACTTTTTAATTTTTAAATATAAAATTGCACATTATTCAACATGTGAATAATGTGCAATTTCATATTTAAAGTATTTGTAATGTTCCAAAAATGACCCTATATAATGACAATATTTCTATGTCACTACTTATATCAATCATTCATATAAGTGATAATGTCACATGAAACACACGATGGGACTGGTTTCGCCTTTTGCAAGAAGCAACACTTCCCCAACTGCCCCCACCTTTTCTGCCCTCCCTGCTGTTCCAGGGATTCTCCTCTGCCTGATACCTACCAGCTGCTCTTGCAAGAGAAGTCCTGGAGCGGAGTGGGTTGTGCATGAGCAGTGTGCATTAGGGGAGTGCTGCCAAGGCTCAGCTGCAGCAGGGATGACTTAGGCTCCACTCCTCCCATAGTCACATTGTGCTGCTGCTGTGTCTGGAGCAGCCCTCAAAATTGCAGGAATCGAGAAGCCTCTCATGTTATCCTGAGAGCTCCTCCTGCAGGCTCCAAAAGCCAGTGACTTGCAATTAATTCACAAGAGCTGGTACTACTGAATTTGTGTGTGCTCAGAAAGGGCAATTCCACTGTTACCAAAAACTGATACTGCAAAAGAACGTAAGGGTGGTCTAAACTTTAGACTGTAAACTGTAACCTGGGGGAGAGAACATTAGGGGCTCAGGCTACATGCAGAAATGGCACCAATTTAACTCACTTGGTTTGACATGCTAGAAGTGAGAATTTAGGAAAGGTAGAAATGAAGAAGTAAGGAGAGGAGCTTGGTGAAAAAGTGCTGTCTGGCTGTTCCAGACATAGGGAATATCATGGAAAAAAGCAAGGAAGCAGGACTGCAAGAAGAACATGAAGGGAGCCTTGAAGCTGGTGTCATTGGTGTAGTGAAAGGGATGACACAGAGAGACACAAATAGAGACAAAGGCCCTGTTGCTTATTTTTACATGCTTTAAGACCTGTTTATACTGCTAGAACATTGTAAAAGAGATTTCCTGTAAAAAGGGATTCAGGCCCACTGTGAAAGATACAGATCAGAGACGATTGATATAGGCCCTCAAAAAGAAAAGACAAGAAGTATGCAAGGCAAAGGCAGCCAGTGGAGGTATTCAAAGAGGGGAGATGACTTGAACAGAATTCCGGGTGAGGACGAGGAGTTTGGCAGCTGATTTTGGACAGACTGGAAGAGGAGCAAGGTAATACCGGAGAGGTCAGGTGTGCAGTAGGCAAAGTGGCACACATGGGTATAAACTGGCTATGACTAGATTGAGGTTGGAAATGAGAAAGTTTTCTAACCATCCAATGAGTGAGCTTCTGGAACAGCTTCCCAACAGGAGTTGTGGGGGCAGAAAACCTAACTAGTTTTCAGAAGGAGCCTGATAAATTTATGAAGGGGATTATATGATGGGATTGTTTATGATAACAGGGGACTGGACTCAACGATCCAGGAAGATTCTTCCAGTCCTATGTCCAAAGTGGAAGAGGACTAGTGTGTGGGCAACTGCTATAACCACTGGAAAAGTGAGGAAGGGACAGACAATAAAGACAGTGTTTCAAAAGATCAAATACGTTTTGAAATACTTTGGCCTATTACAATATAAAATGCTGTAAACGTGAAGGAAACTACATTTGAATTAAGAAAAGGAGTACTTGTGGCACCTTAGAGACTAACAAATTTATTTGAGCATAAGCTTTTGTGAGCTACAGCTCACTTTTTCAGATGCATCCGATGAAGTGAGCTGTAGCTCACGAAAGCTTATGCTCAAATAAATTGGTTAGTCTCTAAGGTGCCACAAGTACTCATTTTCTTTTTGTGAATACAGACTAACACGGCTGCTACTCTGAAACCTGTACATTTGAATTATGCATCATTTTTGTTTCAAGCATTTTTCTTTATATTTAATTGCATTTTGCATACCCTTTTCCTGTCCTGCGCCCTTTGAAGTCAATGGCAAAGCATCAGCCCACTTCAGTGAGACCAACAGCAAGTCTCAATCAGTAATGCAAAGGTGTTTTACAATGTAGGACAATAATTATCAGCCCCCTACTGGCCAAAAGGCAGTGAAAACTCCCTGGTTCTGCTGTGTGGAAAAGCTATGCTGGGAGACTCCATCACACTCTCAGTGGGATGCAGGGAAGGTTGGGGAATGATGGAAGTATAGCTAGTGAGTCCAGCAGATGGGGCATGCAGTGGGCAGTAGTACGGACTGCAGTGAGTCCCAGCTGGGGCTGTGCACCCAGCTGCTGGGCAGTGGGGTAGGATTCTTTCTGTCCCTCCGAAGCAGCCTGTGCAAGTCACTGGGATGCCTGTGTGCTCGGGCATTGGGAATGGACAAGTTTGACCCACATAGCATAAGCCAGAGGTTCTCAGTCTGTTTCAGAACATGGCCCCACGCTGATGGGAGGGGGTCTCCTTTCAGCGTAAGTACTCCACCTCCCCAAGAGTGAGGCAGTAGCGATGTTGGGGAGAAGCTCTCCATTTGACATAGTGCTGTCTACACTGGGAGTGAGGTCAGTGTAACTGCATCGCTCAGGGGCGTACGTATACTGCCATAAGTTGCTAGGGTTATGTAACTAAGCCTCACACGTGGCAGTCCAGCATGCTCACCTACATCTCAGCTGCAATCTCCTGTGTGATGCATTTGGCAGACAGCAGCAGTTTCTCCTCCTGGCTGCCAAGGGACACTGTGGTGTCAGTTTCAAGCACCCCTCTCCACCTCCCCTCTCTCTGCTCCTGCTGCTGGCATACTGCCAAGTGCAGGGTAAAGATGGCTGGTAGAGAAGAGAGGTGAGCAACAGGCAGAGGGGCTGGGGGAGGCTGATGGGGATAGGGACAGAGTGGGAGAGGCTGTGCCTGGTTTCCCCTCACCCCTACTAACCTCCAGGCTCCCACTGCCTCCAACAGCCCTCTCCAGCTTCCCTGGCTCCTCTCACCCCCACTGACCCTCCAGTCTGCTCCCCCCCCAACAATCTGTCTTCCACAGCACCCCAACCCTATCAGCAGCTCACTGCTTCCTCCTCCCTGCCTGGTCCCCCTGGCTCCTATCATGGACCCAGTTCCCCATATTCCCTCCCACATCCTCTTTCTGCTGAGATATGCAGTAAAAGAGTCCCTTCATCTGTAATCATGGCCTAGGGGTAAAGTTACCACTTGGCCAGTATTTGACTGGCCTGGCCAGGTTTTTTTATGGATTTGCCAGAAAAATAATTTAAGCTGCCAGGTTTTTTTTTATTTTTACATGTGTCTAATGGTTTGCATTATCATCACAGGTTTCAGAGTAACAGCCGTGTTAGTCTGTATTCGCAAAAAGAAAAGGAGTACTTGTGGCACCTTAGAGACTAACCAATTTATTTGAGCATAAGCTTTCGTGAGCTACAGCTCACTTCATCGGATGCATCCGATGAAGTGAGCTGTAGCTCACGAAAGCTTATGCTCAAATAAATTGGTTAGTCTCTAAGGTGCCACAAGTACTCCTTTTCTATTATCATCACAATACACTGGGATATCTAATGTTAAAAGTTTCTGTGTTCAGCTAAAGGTGCTGCAGTGTTCCCACTTCCACAGTTTAAGAAAGAAAATGATGTTATCAATCTTATCTATATGTATTCTCTCTCTAGATACTCTCTCTAGATCTCTCTAGTGGCTGTTGAAGTGGAGGGTTTCAGAGTTGCCATGTGGTTGGGGGTTGGAATTGCAGCTGGCTTGCCTTGGGGGGGCAGAGGGGTGCTGGGTTTTTTGCATTTCAAAGGTGGTAACCCTATTTGGGGGACCCCCGAAGGAGAAATCAGTGACTTTTTCTCATTGTCGAGAAATGTTACACGTGGAGCTGCACAGAATTTAGCACGTATGCATGTGCCCAGCCTGCTCTCCATAGGTCACAGCTGGAGAACCACTGATGGAAACAGCTATACCATTTTCCCTGTTTTAAAATGATTTTTTGCATTAGAACTGGCAAATTCTGCTCTCAGTTACATTTATGTAAACTCCATGAGAGTTAATGGAATTACTCAAGATCTAAACAGGTCTACGCTTAAAAAGCTGCAGCGGTGCCACTGTAGCACTTTCGTGAAGGTGCACCAGTGCCAATGGCAGAGTTCCATGGAGAGTCCCATGACAGGTGCAGAGTCTGATTAATTGGGTGCATTTGCCAGCCTGGCAGGTGATGGGGGGTAAGACCTATCACAGGGACCTAAAGAGATTAGAAACATGGTCGTAAACTACCCAAATAAGAATCAGCTTGGAAAAATGCAAACTAATGCATCTGAAAAAAATATCTGAAACAGATACGTAATGGGAAGTAGGGGTGAGAGGGAGCAACAATCTCGACACAACTTTGCAAGGTGATATAATAGTAAAAAAGGCCAGTTTTGAGCAGCATAAACAACGACATGGAGCAGAGAGTTCCTCTCTATACAGGTTTCAGAGGAGCAGCCGTGTTAGTCTGTATTCGCAAAAAGAAAAGGAGTACTAGTGGCACCTTAGAGACTAACCCATTTATTTGAGCATAAGTTTTCGTGAGCTACAGCTATGTGCATCCGATGAAGTGAGCTGTAGCTCACGAAAGCTTATGCTCAAATAAATTTGTTAGTCTCTAAGGTGCCAGAAGTACTCCCTCTCTATACAGCTGTTCAAGCACACCTGAAATACTGCCTCCAGCTTTGAGCATCACATTATAGCTGAAGGGAGTTCAGAAAAGAGAAAAAATATCAGGGATTGGAGGGACTGATTTATGAGAAAAGGCTAAGGCCTTGGTTCAGCAAGGTGCTTAAGCTCCTGTCTAATTTTAAACACTTTTCCAAATCAGGGCTTAGAAGAGCTAAATATACATAGCTGGGCTAACGCAACAAGGTGGCACATGATAACTGTATGTCAAATCTCATTTTGTTATTTTCTTCTTGTTTTTCTCTCTAGCTCCCTTAATGTTTTTTCTCTTTCTGCAGAGCCATGCACAGCTATTCCCTATTTTGTATTATCTACCAGTTTTGCTGACCTGATGTTTACTCCCCTTTCCAGATCATTAATGTACATTTTAAATAAGACTAGATTCTACACTGATCTCTGTGGTACTCTACTAGGTACTGGTTATCATTACTTTTATTTATGGTCTTTTAGCCTGTTTTCCAACCATAGGATAATATTTTTGTCTAATTTCAGAATAGCAGCCATGTTAGTCTGTATCCGTGAAAAGAACAGGAGTACTTGTGGCACCTTAGAGACTAACAAATTTATTAGAGCATAAGCTTTCATGGGCTACAGCCCACTTCATCGGATGCATAGAATGGAACATATAGTAAGAAGATATATATATATACATATGGCAACTTCCACCTTCTCTGTATGTATATATATATCTTCTTACTATATGTTCCATTCTATACATTCTGATGAAGTGGGCTGTAGCTCATGAAAGCTTATGCTCGAATAAATTTGTTAGTCTCTAAGGTGCCACAAGTACTCCTGTTCTTTTTGTCTAAGGCATTTTAATGAAGTTTTCAATTAAGTTTTCATGAAATCCAATATACTTTTTTTTTTCAAAAAATCTAAATACAGGGACTCTGCTGTATTTATTTCATCCACTAATTTTGAAATTCTACTTTTTAAAAAGCAATTAAGATTGCCTGGGAAGATTTATTCTGTACAAACTTAATTTTCTTACACCTTAACCTTCTGTTTGCAACTGGATGTACCCATATGGATGAACATTACTGTCACCAAAAAGGTAAAAGCAGGTAGCAGCAGAGGGGAAGGAGAGGCAATGAGTGGCTGCCAGCTATAGGGTCTCCGGGGTGGGGCCCAGAGTAGTGGGTGGGCCTGCCCCCCCCCTTTTGCCCCACTGGCCGCCAAAGGAAGTGGCCGGCCAAAGGACTGCAGTTTACCCCTGAGCGAGGGGTGGACTAGGGACTGCAGTTCACCACTGCAGTGAAAGGCCAGTTGAAGGACTGTTGGTTCCCCTGGAAGTGGGGGAGACAATGTAGTTGGGGCACAGATGGAGGGCCGTGCCCTGAAGAGGATGCTGTCTGGGAGCGAAGCAGGTCCCCACAGACAGTGGAGACGGTGGAGAAGCAATGACTGAGAGTGAGACACCACCCTGCTGATGGACAGAGCTAAATCCCTCCCCCCCCCCCCAGCAATCAGCGGGAGGTGCATGATGGCGAGCACAACCCATTACAGGGTATTATCCCACATTAGCTGCTGTAACTACAAGTGTGACTGCGGCAAAGAGTCCTGTGGCATCTTATAGACTAACAGACGTATTGGAGCATAAGCTTTTGTGGGTGAATACCCACTTCGTCGGATGCAAGTGTGACTGTTACTGGGGATAAAGATTCTCCGGTCCCTGTTTCAGCCCAGGGTTTCAGTGCATGAACCCCATGGCCCAAGAGTCCCAGGAGCTGCTGAGTCAGTGTTTTGCTTTGTTTCTTTCCTAGCTCTGCCAGAGCTGCCACATCCCCGCTCGGGGCCCCGAGCTTCCTCACTGCCTGGGAAACTAGCCAGACTTGTCTTACTATCTGCGATCATTAACGATTTATTAGGATTATTAGAGTAGTTGTAAATGACATTTTACTTTTGAATTAAGGAGACATTACCAGTAGAAATAAGAGCATTATTCTCATTATTCTGAGAATTACCCTCATTATTTTTATTGCTCACCATTAGCAATTATACTTTTTAGCAACAATTTAATATTAGTAAAGAATTTACTATTCATTCTGATCTTTCCCATCACTTTAATCTTGTTTGTTATTCTAGACTAGTTATTATCTTTACTGATTTCTTTGATTTATTATAATTTATTAGTACACTTATTGTTAGTGACCGTGTATTAGAATGACTATTATGTGGTTGGGACAAGTGAACAGATGAAAGGGGAGGCCATGGGCTACCGTCAGATTATTTTTAATCCTTTTTTTGTCTTTCCTGAAGATTGGAGCTGCTGTGTCACTGGTTCTGATACTCTATCTTGTCGCCATCTACACCAGGACAGAGGAACAGCCCTATGGGAAGGGCTGACACTAAATACCATCTGTCTGTGTGTCTGGGCTGAGAGGAGAGTGAGTGCTCATCTGTGGTACAGTGAACCCTTGGCATGGAATGGCTGCTTACATACAGGGCCTCTTATAAGTGGCAGCAGAGCTTATAAACTCTTAGGTGCAGCTGTTCATCTGACAGAGTTTACAAACCTACCTAGGCCCAATCCTAGGTTTTATTTCCAGCCCTTGGGGAGTGTGATCTCGTAGTTAGAAGTAGGAGTCAGGATTCCTTGATTCTGTTCCAATCGCAGTGATGGAGAGCTAGATAGTGTTTGGAGCAATATGACGTTTGGAGCAAGTGTATCAGGACTATTGGATTCTGCTGCCACTGGGATAGAGCAGGGACTGCTGGGTTCTGTGGGGAGTGCTGTGGGGAACAATTATCTAGTGGTTAGAACAGGGGTCTGGTAGTCAGGACTCTTTTGTTCCATTCCTGCAGCCAGTGCGAGTTCTAGTATTTATAGCAGAGGAGGCCAGGAGCTCAGACTCCTGGGTTCCTTCTATTCCACCATCCTCCCTCCACACAAATACACAGCATCCCTCTGCTGCTTTTTCCCCACCACACACACTCCTGGCTGCTGAAGTTTCCCTCCTAAGCCCTCAGATGTATTTAGTGTTTCCGCTTTGCACTATGTATTCTCTGTTCTGTCTCTGCACAGAGAACTCATCTGTTTCTAGTTCTTCTGCCTGCACTGGATCAAAAGCATAAGGCTCATTCATTCCTGTTTTCCTGATTGCATCTCTAAATTGAAATTCTATCTCCGCACCATGCCACTGTGAGTATCCAAACAGATAAGTTCTGTCCTACAAGTTACTGGGCTCTATACAGGAGCTACTGGGTAATTCTGTGGCCTGTATTCTGCAGGAAGTCAGACCTTAACATTTATGAATCTGCACAACACATACCTACTCTTGGACTCCTCTGTCCAATGAATCAGCAGTTTACAGCCACCAGGGCTGTTGCTTTTAACCAGCAAGAAAAGGAAACCAACTTGTTTGCACAAAAACAAGCTCTTTAAACCTCTTTCTGCTCCCTTTTTTGACTATGCACTTTTACTGCTTGGTTTTAACATGATGCTGACTGCATGAGGAGACATTAGCAATCCTGAAACAGCACAGTGAATAGAGACAAGATCTGAAGTAGCAGTGTCTTACTAGAGGAGTGAGAAGTAAGCAAAACAGTTTGAGAAAAACCTCCTCTGTTTTAAGTGACATGCTTGTGGGGTGGGATTTGCCGCACTGGCAGCCTACCCTCAAGGAATTCTGACACCAGCTGGAGAGGCTGGGAATTCCCTCCCCTGACTCCTCCCCTCTGGCTCCGTCACTCTCTGTCTCTTCCGTTCCCCTCATTTCCTCGTAAAGAGGACTCTGATTGGGACGGATCTGAAGTCCAAAACATTAATCTGACTATTGGATTGCAGGAAGCAGAGACTTCTGTATGTGAGTGAGTGATTCCCCCTGCTGGGACCCGAGTAGGTGAGAAGGAACTGAGATTTTTTTTCTACCTACATGTGAAGGGCCAGGGGAGAAAAGGGCTGTGGAAAGATTTATTAGTGGATTAGTCTCCTAAAGGGGAGAGGTTGTTTTAAAACTGGCCTGCCCAAAGCACTGGGTAATATTCTAGGACACAGTCTTACACTGGCTGAGGAGGGGTAAGATGGGATGCGCTTGGTGTGACTTAATAGTGAACCAGATCTTTCACATTTCTGTGATTGTGGTTTTCACAATCCCTGGGGTGACTCCTAAGGTCAGGCTGACAGACAAATGTTTTTCACCTATCAGGGACTTTCTTCTTACCCAAGAGCAGAACTGACCTGGATGAGATTGTGCATCATTAAAAGAATCCCCTATTCTTAGTGTGGTTGCCCCAGGAGGGTGATGATACTGCTGTCACCCTGGCCCTTCCTCACTCCATGAACTCCCCAGCTCGTGTCACATGATTATTAATTATTATTTGTATTATTGGAGCACCTAGGAGTTCTAGTCAAGGACCACAACCCCTTTGTGCTAGGTGCTGTATAGACCTCAGTTGTAACCTGGAAACTCTTTGGGGTAGGGACAGAGCCTTTCTTTGTCTTCTGCGAGACACTCAGCACATCTTTGGAAGCTATACAATAATTAATAATTGTAATACTGCTGGTAAAAGGTGCCAGGTTAGTTGAGAGCCCATGGAGATTGCAGCCCTGTATTCATTTTAAATGAAGGAGTTGGGGGAAGGCAAATGTGATATTAAAATTGTATTTTTACATATATGAAAGTCAAGAAATCTAAGTTATGATCGGTGGGCTAATGGAGCTATTATTAAAACAGTTCCCAACTTGTCCACACTGCAGTAACATGTAGTGTTTTGGGTAAGAGTCTGGGTGTGCAGATCCCTTGGCAGGGGCAGGGGCTTCGTGTCAGTTTGTATACTTTAAAACAAGAGGAAGTACAGACTAAGGATTTAGGGCCAGATTTTGGTACTCTTACCCCAAGATGAGGAATACCTTACTCCATGAATAGTCGCATAGGGTACTTCTCAGTTTGAATAAGGATACATAATCCGACCATTTAGTCTTTAGAGTAAATGACAGGGAGCCTGATTCTCCTCTCACTTACACCAGTGTAAATCTGTCTGTGAAGTTACACCAGTGTAAAACTGGTGTGATGGAGTAGACAATCAGGCCCAGAGAATAATGACTACTTGGTTGCCTTCCAGTCCCTAGTTCTGATACTGGCTCATTGTGTGACCTTGGGCCTATCACTTAACTGGAGTTGTGCAAAACTTGCTGGTTTCAGTTCACAGCTTGTGTCAAACTTTTCTCATAGCGTGTGGTTTCAAACTCTGGAGTTTACCTTTTAGTTTAGGGCTGATTGAAGCCCAGAGTGGCAAAGGTGGAGCTCAGAATGAAACCAGCAAGCATGGTTAAACTTTCTGGATTGGGCACGGTTTCCCTAGGATTAATCAGTACTGCTCACAATTACTAAAATCACTTTAAAAAGGTTTTGAACAGCAACAAAATCTCCGGTATGGTTGGGCAAGATGGAGGACGTTCCTTGCATGTCCAAGGACAAGCAATGGGTTAATAGGTCCATGATTGTTGGCTAGGACACCATTTCTGAGCCCCTTGGAGCAGGTGATAAATGAATCTGGATGGAAGATCCTGTTCCTCCACCCAAAACTGGTGCTAGCAGATGAGTGACTTGCTTTCAGGGCAGCCAAATATTATCTGACTGTTTAGTGGCTGATTGTGAAAGCCAGCTAGCTGCAGCTTCAGTGTTTGCTTGGGACAGCACACAGTGGGGAGGGCAGCCCTGCCCCAAAGCCTGCTGGTTTCTTCCTCTCGCAGGCATTCCTTCACCCCGCACTGAGTCAGCACTGGGGGCTCCTGAGTGGCAGGAGCTGACTGGCACCGACTCAAACACCCCACCCCTAAGCTTTGCTGTTCGGACAGTCTGGTAAGAAGGAGCACTGGCTTAGTGATGGAGGTTGTTTCGATTAAGATTTCAGCCAGTCTTTTCAAAGCTGGGTGCCTAAATATAGGTACTTAAATAAGGGTCCCGATATGCAAAGGTGCAGACCACAGCCACAGCTCCTATCGACTTCAGGAGCATTTATGGGTGACCAGCACCTCCTGAAAATCAGGGGACTTTTATTTAGGTGCCTAACTTTGGAGCCTTGTGTTTGAACATTTTACCTGAATTCTCTACTGCCTGATAAAGGAGAAAAATTTGTTAAATTGCATGTAGGTAATACACAGGATGTCTCCTGGGGATTAATTCTTTAACTGCAGATCAGGCTATCTCTTGATCTCTTTATCTATCTTCAGGGTTTATACTGCCACCTGGCCCTGTAATATCTGAGCATCTTTCATGTAAAATCAAGAGCAATAACAGTCTCTAGTGCAGTCTCTAGTGGCTCTTCTCTATACCACAATGAATGTCTGAATGGGAAATTTTTATTGCTGCTTGGGTTTATCATTTTTTGCTTTACCTCTTCGCCGATGTGTAGTGGGATTAGTTAGGTCTGTAGTTTTTTTTCCTTGTCTAAATGTTTTGCTCTGGAGAGAACTCATTCTATTCTTGTCATGTCTTTCTGTTTAAATGACAAACACAAAGCTTAAAAAAACCCCAAACAGACAAAAAAAATCCCCTCACCCGCCCTCTGAGAAAGGTGATATGTCCACAAAGTGCTGGAAAAGCGGAAAGGGAGAAGGCAAAGAGACAATGGAGAGCCTGAGGGTTGTCTACACCGTATTTTGGAGCCTGCGGAAGCAAGCTTCCCAGCCTGGGCTGAGAGATTCAGGCTAGCAGGGCTCATGCAAGTGCTCTAGAATTAGCTGTGTAGACAGCACTTTGAAATCATGACTTAGGCACTGAAGTCCATCCCCATCCCTAGGCTTCAGAGCCTGAGCCGCAACTTCAAAGCACTATCTACACCAGAGGTGGGCAGACTATGGCCCGTGGGCCATGTCCAGCCTGCGGGACTGTCCTGCCTTGCCCTTGAGCTCCCGGCCGGGGAGGCTAGCCTCTGGCCCCTCCCCCGCTGTTCCCCCTCCCCTGCAGCCTCAGCTCGCTGCGCTGCCCACGCTCTGGCCTGCTGCTCCTGCTCTGAGCAGCATGGTAAGGGGGTGGGGAGCGGGGGGGTTGGATAAGGATCAGGGGGTCCCCGGGAGCCTGTCAGGGGGCAGGGGGGTGGATAGGGGTCGGGACAGGGAGCGGGGGGGGGGGGTTGGATAGGGGGTGGGGTCCTGGGAGGGGGCGGTCAGGGGACAAGGAGCAGCGGGGGTTGGATGGGTCAGAGGTTCGGGGGTGGTGGTGGTCAGGGGACGGGGAACAGGGAGGGTTGGATAGGCGTGGGAGTCCCAGGGGGCAGGGGGGTGGATAGGGGTCGGGGCAGTCAGGGGACAGGGAACGGGGGTGTGTGGATAGGGGGTGGGGTCCTGGAGGGGCAGTTAGGGATGGGGAGTCCCGTGAGGGGGCGGTCAGGGGACAAGGAACAGGGGTGGGGTTGGATGTGTTGGGGGTTCTGAGGGGGGCAGTCAGGGGGCGGGAAGTGGGAGGGGGTGGATAGGGGGCAGGGGCCAGGCTGTTTGGGGAGGCACAGCCATCCCTACCTGGCCCTCCATACAATTTCGCAACCCTGATGTGGCCCTCGGGCCAAAATGTTTGGCCACCCCTGGTCTACACAGCTATTTTTATTTGCTGCAGGCTCCAAAATGCTGTGTACACATACCCTGGGCTTGTCTACACTTGAAACACTACAGCGGCACAGCTGCTCTGCTGTAGCACTTCAGCATAGATATCACCTATGCCGATGGGAGAGGTTCTCCTGTCGCTGTAGCTAATCCACCTCCCTGAGAGATGGTAGCTAGGTTCACAGAAGAATTCTTCCCAATCTAGTGCTGTCTACATGGGGCCTTAAGTCAGCTTCACTATGCCAGTCAGGGATGTGGATTTTTCATACCCCTGAGCAACATAGCAGGGTTGATCTAATTTTCCGCTGTAAGCCAGCCCCCAGTGTTTGCAGGGCTGACACCCTCTTTTGTAAACAAAGCCCATTTGCTGGGGGCTCCTCGTGGGACAATTAACGTGGTCATTGACAGTCAATTTTCAGCCGAGCCATACCCTAATAATCCTTTTCTTTCCTGTCAGATAAAAGGAAACTGAAGATGAAGCCCGCTGCCACCTATGAGCTGCTGGTGGATGGAGTTGGGCAGTGGGATTTTACTGGAGATTTTGTTCCTTGTGAGCTGTTGCTCACAGGAGATGCTGCATTCCCGGTGTTGGTAAGCCCTGAGAAGCAGGTTCTGATCGCTGTTTCTCACTATGGGAAGGGCCGGATGGTGGTCGTTTCTCACGAGGAAATCCTGAAGAATCCCAACTTTTCCCGGTTCCTTAGGAACGCTGTGGACTGGCTCCGACCCTTCCCAGAGGTGCAGGTCGGAGTCCAAAGGAGCCTGGATCCCCTCTCTCAGCTGCTCCTAAGGTCCAGCACTAAAGTGCAGCCTGGCGTGGGGCTCAGTGCCTCTCTCGGGGTGTACTGTACAGATGCCTATGACGATGCTCGGGCAGAGGAGCTGATCCAGTTTGTAAAGGGAGGTGGGGGCCTGCTCATCGGAGGTCAGGCCTGGTACTGGGCTAGTCAACATGGTGTGGAGAAGGTGCTGTTCGAATTCCCTGGGAACCGAGTGACTAGCGTGGCCGGTGTGTACTTCACCGGCAATACAGTGCAGCCAGGGATCTTCAAAGTCTCGGGAAAGATCCCAAAGATCCCCTTGATCGTCCCGTGAGTAACTTTCCCATTATTGGCTTTGCCCCAGTAAAGTACAGCCGAGAGAGATTTACATAAATTCCCGGGAAAGGGGAGAAACACCCCATTTTCAGATATCCGACGGGGGGTGGGGTTCAGATCATTATCCCAGCAGGGAATGGGGGGGGGTCCTTTAGTTAATCAAACCCTAAATTAAAAAGAGGTGTCCTGGCTAGTCATTTGGCACTGGGTTAAGCTATGGAATCCGAAATGACTGCTTCCCACCCAAGAGAGAATATCAGCAGGGCCATGAGGGTGAGTGGGTCATGTCTGTGGGCACTGAGCACTGACTGCCTGGTAGGCTCCAGGGAGCCTATTGCACACAGGATGTGGAGAGCAGTAATAGCCATTCTTGGACCTTGCTCTTTTCTCAGCTGTGTACTCCAGGGTTGTGTGACGTTGCAGGCACCTCAGGCAGAACAGAGAGTGGGGCCCGTAGGGTGTCCAGATAGCAAGTTTGAAAAACGGGACGTGGGTTGGGGGTAATAGGCACCTATATAAGACAAAGCCCCAAATGTCAGGATTGTCCCTATAAAATGGGGACATCTGATTACCCTAGGGCTGAGGCATTCATCATGCCCTAAGCTGTTTAAGGAGGAACACAATGCATCCCTCAGCTTCGGGATGCCCCTGCTGCTGCCACAGCTCCCTTGCCGACAACAGGCAACTAGCTGTTCCCCTGCCCAGCTCTCAGGGGCAGCTTGTCCCCCTGGATCCCACCTGAGCCAGGCCCTCTCAGCTCTCAGGACATTTCTTCCTTTCTTCAGTCCCCTAGGGATTATGGAGCTCTCTACTGGCTGAGTACTGAACTGAGTAACCCAGCGTCCTTCGCTGGTTAGCCTCTTTCCCTGCTGCTCAGCCAAGGTGAGGGGAGGGTACTGAGTAGCAAGCCAGCAGGTTCATTGAAATACTGTATTATTTAAAAAAGAGTTGCAAGAATTAATGGATTTAATCTGCAGCAAGGGGATTTCAGTTAGATAGTAGGAAACAACTTTCCAACTCTAAGGATAGTTAAGCTCTGGAATAGGCTTCCAAGGGAGGTTGTGGAATCCCCATCACTGGAAGTTTTTAAGAACAGGCTGGACAAACGCCTGTCAGGGATGGTCTAGGTCAGTGACACTCAGACTGCAGCTGGCGAGCCTCAAGTGGCTCTTTAATGTGTCTCCTGAGGTTCTTTGCAGCACATGATATTACAACCTTGTGATTTAATTATTAACTAGTCTAAGTTATTAACCAGTCAGGATGCTTTTACAATGTTTTCAACCAATTAAGTTATAAACTTGTATGAAGTTATTAACTTCTTTGCTGTGAGAATAATATTCATATACAAATATTTCCCCATCATACTGTTTACATATGAATAGTCCTACAGTAAGTGATACAATGAATTCACGCTACTGTGGCTGTTTGGGGTAAAGTTGATCACTAATTTGGCTCCTGAACCCCTGAGGTCTAAGTATCACTGGTCTAGATGGTCCTGCCTTTAGATGACCCCTGGAGGTCCCTTCCAGCCCTTCATTTCTATGCTTCTATATTTAAAAAAGTCTAATTAATGAATGTGCTTTAGAAAACACACCGAGTATTCCTTATGTTACTTGGATAACGCACCATACTTTCGGAGTCCCAATCGCCTCTCACTGAAGTCAGTGGGAAGTCTCCTATTGGCTCTGGCAGGAGTTGGATGGAGCCTTTATGTGTTGTGATGATACATGAAATGCAGCTGTTTTGTGGGTGGAGCCCGGCAGACTGCATCAGGCCAAGAACAATCGGTGTAAAGCTTTGGGCTCACACCAGAAACCAGACAAGCTCGCAGCTGGCCCCAGAATCCAGGCCATGCCCAGCCATCTTCTTCCTGCCCCCACTCCCAAGTTGTGCCTGGCCCAGTTCAGAATCTGGGCTTCTGACTTACACAAAGTGCAATGGGGTCTTTAATGACCACAACTGTTGCTTTGCTTTCACTATGTGGCCACTTCATTTCATGTAGTTAAATCCACAGCTGTTGTAAGAAAATTTTCCCCACAGATTTTTGTTGCCCCAGTCCCTTCCCCTTCCCTAGCACTGTTAATGAAACTCCATTTCTCTCTTCCAGCTGCATGACTGGTTTTGTTGCTCTTTAGATGCTGGGTTTGTTTTCCTACAAAGGTAAAGAGAATCTTTGCCGTAGGATGCAGAAAAGTACTCAGGACACAACTACAAATTAATGTAATTAAGTTACTTATTACAAGTTGCTGATTGATTGTCATGTTCTCACCTGCAGGGCACTGGAGGTGAGATTTTCCTTTCAGGAAAGTTATATGGAGATGATTGTGCTTTGGGAATTTTTACTTAGGGGGGAATTCACCCTATTTTGAGAGTTTAAGAGGGGCTTAAAAGGTGCATTAACCTTGTTCTGGCCCCCGGCATATGAATAAATTTCACCCATAGCAAATAAAACTGAGCTTTAAGGCCACCAACATGCCACAGGGATTGGGGTCCTGTGTGGCAAAGAAGCTGGGAGAAGAAATCAAATGAGGAGCCCAGGGTTTTTAATTCCTGCCCTATGGACACATGGGTGTTATTTATTCTCACGCTCTGTCAAGCGGTTGGTTTTTTCGTTTGGGTGGAAAATTCAGACGTTCCAAATAGCAGCAGATTCATCACAAGTGACAAAGGGAAAATGAAGTTTGGTAAAATGATACAGCAAAGGGGGAAATAAAACGAAAGCACTCGACACGGCTTTAACAGCAAGAGCCATGCAGGGGCAGCAGAGGGTAAAATGAGAAGTATGAGTGAAGCGAAATAGGAGCATTGGGAAGCAGAGGTTAATGGATAGGAAAAGGGTGGCTACGCTTTACAGAGATCAGAGACTTGTTTCAGATTGAGTCACTGAGATTCTATATATACACACACAGACAGAGGCAGTCCTCTCTTCTGAGCAGTAGCAGTGGGATAGTTAAGGAAAAGGCACTGGCAAATCTTTCAGGCTTGACTAGAGGATGCGTTTCTGAGGTGGCTTAGGCATGCTAGGCCTCATGGTTTTGCCAGCGCCAGGGGTTCAAAAATCATGAGTCAGGCCAGTGGAGATTGGCTTAGAAATCAGAGTTAAAACAACCCAAAACACAGACTAAAGGTTGGGTTCTTTTTCTTTGGTCTCCTGGGTTCGGAGCCTCTAGATCACAGCTGGGACACGTTTTCAAGCTCAACTCTGCAGGCTATAAATGGACTCTTTAAAAACGAAGGCTGAGACTGCAGCAACTGGGGAGTTCAGAAAAACTCCACCTGGCACCAGACTCCCTATAACATTGTGAGGGCAGCACCATAGAGCGTGGGCAGGGGAGGAGATGGGCTAGGGGTGGCCTGTTGGGTGCCCCTAGCATCCCTCATGATTCTGTGATTGTATAAAGGATGTTGGGATTGGGCCTAAACAGGGATGCCTCTTGATTTTGCAGGCACGGGGCTAATCTCAGCCAGGATGTAGAGCTTCTCCTCAATGGTGTGTCGGAACTGGATATAGTGACGGGTGGGGTGCCCTCCCCCCTGCTGGTGCATGGGGTGCTGGCCTTCCCGCTCGGCCTGGACAGCTCCCACTGCTGCTTCCTTGCTGCAGCGCGCTATGGCCGGGGCCGGGTGGTGGTGGCATCTCATGAGGGCCAGCTGTGTGCCCCGAAGCTGGTAGGGTTCCTGCTCAATGCTGTACGCTGGCTGGACGCTGGGAGGCAGGGGCTGGTTGGGGTTGCTGCCCACCTGAAGGGGCTGTGTTCCTTGCTGTCCCAGGAGGGCCGGAAGTATCGGGTATCGTCGCTGGCGAGCGACATGAGCGTCTACTGCTGCCCTTCTCACAGCGACCAAGAGGCGGAGAAGATCCAGGCCTTTGTGGCGGAGGGGGGAGGGCTGCTGATTGGGGGGCAGGCCTGGTACTGGGCCTCCCAGAATCAAGGCCAAGCTGCCGTTGCCGGATACCCTGGCAACAAAATCCTCAACCGCTTTGGGATCAGCATCCTGGGCATGAACCTCAAGGCAGATAAATACCCAGCGCTGCTCCCGGGGGAGCTTCTCCATCACTACCACTTCCGTCAGGCACTCTCCCTCTTCCAGAGGCATGTGGAAAAGAAGGAGGCACTCGGAGCCCCCCTGGCAGACTGGCTGCATAGGCTAGGGCAGGACTGTTCTGCCTTCCTGAGGATCCCAGCTGAAGACTGTCCGGCGTACTCCTCACTCCACCGCATCCTGCTCAAAGTGCTGCGCAGAGGCGGGATCCCGCAGGTCAGCAGGAAGAACCCAATCAAGAGCAACTCCAAGGAGGCAGCCCTGCTGTGCCTGGCAACACAGCTGTCCCAGACCATGACGGACTGTGCTGTCCTGGTTCAGAAACCCACTGATGGGGTCTGCACGCTCCCATCCAGCTGCCCTATCACCCTGGAAATCGATGGCACAAATACAGGTGAGAGGAGCAGTCTTTCCACCTTCCCCATGTAGAATTACATGGAAAACGTGTCACACACACACACACCCCTGTTGAGATTGCACTATCACACCAAAACTCATACTTCCCCATGTGCCAATAACACATATAACACAGGCTATTTCCGCCAATCGGATGGGTTGGTGTCAAGCTTGTACATTTGCTTGTGATTGTGGGGCACTGCATGTGTGCGCTGGGAGTGGTTCCATGTTAGAAGTGACAGTGTTGTGGAGTTGCAGTCTGTGAGTGTATGATGTAAGGGGTGTGAGTGGTGGCTTAGTTGGTGATAGACTTTTTTTTGGGCTGGATGTGGAGTCTTTATTCACACTGTTGCACACTTACTCACACAGGTAGTCCAATGACCTTCAGTCGAGGAGGGGCTCGACAACCTGGCACTTAGTAATTGTGCTGAAATACACTTGATCAACCTTAACTCCAAGTTAAGGGAGGGTTTCTGCTTGGGCAGTATAAAGAGCTCTGAACTCAGCTGCTTATCACAGCTTTACAGTCTCTGCTGGGCAGCTGATGTTTGCAACTCCCTAGGGTGGCTGTCTAGAAACAAGTCTCACTATAGTGAAATGTCAGGGTACTCATGCTTTAGTTAGGGCTAGGGGGAAAAAGCCCCTTATGCTAAAATTTCTCATGCTTTCAGTCAAGCAGCACATTGTCAGCAAGTCTAGTAACACACAGGCCAATTCTGAGAGTTCTGAGCAAGAAAAACATCAGATTATTTCTTCGCACTCTGGCAACTCAAAACTGCATTACTTTAAGCATGGAAATGGGCAGGGGCCAGGAGTGCTGAGTAAGGCCTCAGTCCTCAAGGTATTTAGGTGCCTAACTCCCATTATTTTCACTGGGAATTAGGTGCCTGCATGCCTTTGAAGACCTGAGCCTAAGTGCTGTGTATTCAGACCTATCTTCTGTGATTCCCTACAGGTGGGACAGCATGGATGAGTACAGGACTTTACCTACCTGATGGGAACACAGCAGTGTTAACGTTTCCTTGCATGGCGACCAGTGCTGGTCTGCAGGTAATTTCTGTTAACCCGGCTGGCCTTTATACATGGATACATTTGTGAGGTACCCATATCGGCGAGATGAGTTGAAACTGTTCTCAAGGATCAGTCTGTATTATGCCTAGGCCTGCTCCTTTCTCATTCCTTATCCTCTGCTGCCACCTTGTGGCTGTTTCATGCCATTAAATTTTTAAAAATTCCTCACAATTTCCTCTGCCCTCTCTTGACTGTTCTATGCCTCCCCATTTTGCTTTGTTGGTTGGATTATTTCACAGCTCTCACTGCTCCCCAAGGTGATGTGCTCTCCACGCTATCTCTGCTTCATTGTAGCAGTGCAGGGAAGCAAGGGAAGGTGGGGAGGGGACCAGGCAGCCGCTGACACTGCAGCAGGACCTTGTGCAATAATAAGCTGCAGACATCCCTGTGTTACCTTACAGGACTCACATGCTGGTGCAATGAGCCCTGGAGACTGAATTTCTCCCTAACTAGGGATGCCAGAGGCAACAGCTGAGTCAGCATCTCACCCACACATTGTATTTTCTCCAGTTTGCTTCCTCTTTGCTCTCAAGGGACACCTCTAAGGGTACGGGGGAGTTCAGCCACTGTGGCCCTGTCAATCCATGGCCCCTGTGCTGAGACTGCTAATGAGGGAGGCATTCCAGCCCAGGTCCTCAAAGGTGCCAAACTCCCAGTGAAATCAGTCAAGCCACCTAAATACCTTTGAGGACCTTAATGCTAGGGCTGTAGATGGCTTTGTGAGGGGTACAGCTTCCCTGTTATGAGCTGCACTGAGCTTTATGAACTCTTGTTTCACATGCAGCAGTCAGACAGCAATTGCGACAGGGCTGGATTGCAATCAGTGCCCCGCAGCTGTGTGTGCTCCAGTGCAGACAGGCCCTAAGGCAGAGGGGGTGGGGCTGCAATCTGGAGCCTGGAGCGCTTGACCCTGCTCTTCCCGCCCTTATGTGCCCCAGGTGCAGATCGGGTGTCACTCTGATGACCTCACCACTGCGAAGGAGCTGAAACGGGCCCCCATGGTGATACGCAAGTGCCAGGTCAGCTGCCAGAAGCAGTCAGTCTCCTGCCTCTGGGGCGGCATCATTTACATCCTCGTGCCAGGGGGAAGCCAGCTGGGCAAAGTGCCCATCACTGTGGAAGGGGCAGTCAAGGTTCCCTACTTCAGACTGGGTAGGTGTTCATCCCTTGGGGCCTTTCCCCTCTCAATGTGGTGCGTGTGGGCACCCAAGCCAAAATGTGCAGCATTAAATATAACCAGAGTCCAAATGGTTAAAATCAGAATTGGCACAAAAATGACAAACTGGGACTGTTTTCTTTCTTTTTTGTTTTTTAAACCATCTTTTTTGCTGAAAACTGTCAACTTTTTATTGCCCTTTTGAAAGATTTCCACCAGCCCTTTTCTCAATCTTCCCCCTTTTCCTCTGCTGCCCCTGTGTGGCCATTTCCTGTCACTACAATAGAAATCGACAACCGCCCCTTTGATGTGCTTGCTGCATTTCCCATCAGTCTTCTCTTTATTGGTTTATGAAATTTCTTTTTCCTCCATCAGTCCAAACAAAACCAGTGTGTTGCTATTTGATGCCTGCTGATCTCACTCGGTGGAGGAGAAGTCACTTAGAGAAATGTGGACAGCAACTCAGGTGTCCCCTGTGAATCATCCTGTATTGATTTGGTTTTGTTTGTTTTTTGGGGGGGAGGAATGAAGTGAATTTGGGACCCACTTTTCACAAGCCATGGACTTGATTTTCCCATAACGTACTTAAATAGCATGACTAAGTTTGGATGTATGGGGGGGACCTCATCTCCTATCTTTACATAATAACTAGACAGGAGGCTCAGCAGTGAAATGAGGAAGGATCTAGTGCTTAAGGCAATGGGCTGAGAAATTGGCGAATTGAGTACTGTCCTTGGCTCTGCCATAGCCTTACTGTGTGGCCATGGGCAAGTCACTTAATCTCTGTGCCTCAGTTCCCCAGGTGGACACTACTGGGGGGACAGTGAGAGTTCCTAGGAATGCTGTGAGGATTAACTTATTAATGCCCATCCAGCACTTAAAAAATATGAAGTGCTCTATAAATGCCAAGTACTATTATTCCTGAGAGGAATTCATGATGAAGTCACATATTTTCAGCCAACACTCAGAGTGTGTAACTGAGAGACTGGGGTACATTTAATGTGTTTTCCATGTTGCTACAGGAGAGACCTGTAAATGCCAGTGGCTGGCCAGCATCCGGCACTACCCTGCTCCCTGGGCCGAACTAGCTACTGAGAACATTATCCTGACTGTGCCTGCTGACAACATCCGCCATATAGAGAACCCAGAGCCTCTTCTGACCCTCTGGGACCAGATCATGCTGGCTATAGCTGAGTTGGCAGCAGCACCAGCGAAGTTCCCAAGGCCAGAGAGGATTGTAACAGACGTCCAGATCTCAGCTGGTGGGTGTATGGCCGCATGGTCCTAGCAGGGTTTCCAAAAGAAGGGCTTTAGGCAGCAACTTTAATTCATTCAAGGCTTTTTTGTTAAACTGAAACTTCAGACAAATGCAATGGGTCAAATAAACATGCAACCCGCATAGAGCTGAATGTTTCTAGTCCCTCATGGTGCTTCTCTGTGTCCTTAAGGGTGTCCATAGAATCACAGAAGATTAGGGTTGGAAGAGACCTCAGGAGGTCATCTAGTCCCACCCCCTGCTCAAAGCAGGACCAACCCCAACTAAATCATCCCAGCCAGGGCTTTGTCAAGACAGGCCTTAAAAACTTCTAAGGATGGAGATTCCACCACCTCCCTAGGTAACCCATTCCAGTGCTTCACCACCCTCCTAGTGAAATAATTTTTCCTAATATCCAACCTAAACCTCCTGCACTGCAACTTGAGACCACTGCTCCTTGTTCTGTCATCTGCCGCCACTGAGAACAGCCGAGCTCCATCCTCTTTGGAACCCCCCTTCAGGTAGTTGAAAGCAGCTATCAAATCCCCCCTCACTCTTCTCTTATGCAGACTAAATAAGCTCAGTTCCCTCAGCCTCTCCTCATAAATCATGTACTCCAGCCCCCTAATCATTTTCATTGCCCTCTGCTGGACTCTTTCCAATTTGTCCACATCCTTTCTGTAGTGGGGGCCCCAAAACTGGATACAGTACTCCAGATGTGGCCTCACCACTGCCGAATAGAGGGGAATAATCACTTCCCTCAATCTCCTGGCAATACTCCTACTAATGCAGCCCAATATGCCATTAGTCTTCTTGGCAACAAGGGCACACTGTTGACTCATATCCAGCTTCTCATCCACTGTAATCCCCAGGTCCTTTTCTGCAGAACTGCTGCTTAGCCAGTCAGTCCCCAGCCTGTAGTGGTGCATGGGATTCTTCCGTCTTCAGTGCAGGACTCTGCAGTTGTCCTTGTTGAATCTCATCAGATTTCTTTTAGCCCAATCATCCAATTTGTTTAGGTCACTCTGAATCCTATCCCTACCCTCCAGCGTATCTACCACTCCCCCCAGTTTAGTGTCATCCACGAACTTGCTGAGGGTGCAATCCATCCCATCATACAGATAATTAATTAAGATGTTGAACAAAACTGGCCCTAGGACTGATCCCTGTGGCTCTCCGCTTGATACTGGCTGCCAACTAGACATAGAGCCATTGATCACTACCTGTTCAGCCTGACGATCTAGCCAGCTTTCTATCCACCTTATAGTCCGTTCATCCAATTCATACTTCTTCAACTTGCTGGCAAGAATACTGTGGGAGACTGTATCAAAAGCTTTGCTAAAGTCAAGCTATATCACATCCACCACTTTCCCCATATCCACAGAGCCAGCTGTCTCATTATAGAAGGCAATTAGGTTGGTCAGGCATGACTTGCCCTTGCTGAATCCATGTTGACTATTCCTGATCACCTTCCTCTCCTCTAAGTGCTTCAAAATGGATTCCTTGAGGACATGCTCCATGATTTTTCTGGGGACTGAGGTGAGGCTGACCGGTCTGTAGTTCCCCAGATTCTCCTTCTTCTCTTTTTTAAAGATGGGCCCTACATTAGCCTTTTTCTAATCGTCTGGGACCTCTCCCAATCGTCAGGAGTTTTCATAGATAATGGCCAATGGCTCTGCAATCACATCAGCCAACTCTCTCAGCACCCTTGGCCCCATGGACTTATGCATGTCTGGCTTTTCTAAATAGTCCTTAACCTGTTCTTTCACCACTGAGGGCTGCTCACCTCCTCCCAATACTGTGCTGCCCAGTGCAGCAGTCTCGGAGCTGACCTTGTCTGTGAAGACTGAGGCAAAAAAAGCATTGAGTACGTCAGCTTTTTCCACATCATCTGTCACTAGGTTGCCTCCCCCATTCAGTAAGGGTCCCACACTTTCTCTGACCTTCTTCTTGTTGCTAACATACCCGTAGAAACCCTTCTTGTTACCCGTCACATCCCTTGCTATCTGCAACTCCAGTTGTGCTTTGGCCTTCCTGATTACATCCTCCATCTGTCTCAGCTACAGAATTGTTGATTAAATTTCAGCGATAGGGCTCTGTAGTTACACCTATGCAAAGCTACTGAAAATAAGATTCAGCGGGGTCACTGAGGGAAGAATTTAAACTGTAGAACCTTTATTGCTGGTGACGATGGAAAAGAAGGAACAAACCCAGCTTGACTCTGAGTCCAGGACGAGTTGCAATATTGGCATCTGGAAAAAAACAGAGCACATTTTTACTTGTAAACAGAGCACATCTGATCTAGAGTCACTTAGATTTGAAATATGGAGCCTCAGGAGGCTGTTTTTACTGTCACTTTTCAGAGCAGCACTTTGGGTGAAATTCTTCACCATGCAGAGAGTCAGCACAAGGTCTGTGCTCAAACGCTAAACTCCTGACCCCTGGTTAAGTGACATGGAAATATTTTGTTGTAAACCTTAGTGTTAACTTCTGTTATCTTGGGCGGCTGCCAGTTAGGGTGATCACATTCTGACGACTTAAAATTCCTCAGGGATTTCTAATGGACTAATGTTTTGCCTCTTTTTCTTGAGCTCTTGCAAAATGTTGTTGGGGGCTGTTGAACAGCTCCTGTGCTCCTCCCGAGAGGGGACACTGTGTGACAGGCGAAGTGATTCTTGAAATGCAGATGTAGATAGTGTATGTGGTTTGTGAAGTGCTTCGGGACCCTTCAGGAAGATGCATTTTCCAGGGCACTCAGGAACTGAACGTGGGTCTCCCTACTCTGCCACAGCCTTCCTGTGTGACTTTAGGCAAGTCACTTAGACTGCATCCACCGGGTGTGATTGCAGCTTATGCAGACCTACCCAAGCTGTCGTTCATCTACCTAGCTCAGGTACTGGAGCAGTGTAGCTGCGGCAGCACAGACATTAGCGTGGGTTACCTGTGTGAGTAATAATCCAGGGCGAAGGGCTGGCTTGTGCAGCCCGCACTGAAGCCCAGGGTGGTGCAGCCTCACAGTGCCGGTACCTGCGCTAGGTAGATCATAGCTAGCTCGGGGGCACTTGCACGAGCTGCAGCGGTATTGCAGTGCAGACATACTCTTAGCCTTCTGAGCCTTGGTTCCCATCTGTACAATGGGGTTAACAGCCCAGCCCTGCCTCACAGGGGTATGGTGCAGATAAAAACATTAGCGATGGTGAGGTGCTCAGATAACTAAGGCACTGAGGGCCTTATTCCTCAGCTAGAGGAAAGGCCCTATGGAAATGGGTAGGAATTACTTAGTCATAATTTAGTAAAACAGCATCCATAGTGATCAAATGCGCCATTAGCGTGTCTGAGAGTTTGGTGTTTGGGTGAGCACTCCCCATGTCTTCCCTCCAGGCTGGATGCACGCTGGCTACCCCATCATGGGCCACCTGGATTCGGTGAAGGAGATGGTGAATGTGGAACACATGCGAGCCACCGGCCTGTGGGGCCCAATCCACGAGCTGGGACACAACCAGCAGCGAGCAGGCTGGGAATTCCCCCCTCACACTACTGAGGCCACCTGCAACCTGTGGTCTGTCTATGTGCATGAGAAGGTGCTGGGGATCCCCAGGGACAAAGCCCACCAGGCCCTCCAGCCGCAGTGTCGGAAGCAGAGGGTCACAGGTTATCTGGAGAAAGGGGCTCAGCTGAAGGACTGGAGCGTGTGGACTGCGCTGGAGACGTACTTGCAGGTAACTATGGGAGAGACGGGATTGGAGATGGAGTGTTTTCATTGTACTCAGTGATCTCTTTGAGAGATAAACATCCTCAGGCTGGAGTCTTCAGCCCACACAAACATCTGCTCAGGAGCTGGACTTGTCCTAGGTCTATAAAGCACCCAGCAGGCATATGGATGGCTCAGTCTGCCATAGTGTTTCTCCAGGCCCTCTCTCTGCTGCAGGACTTTGGCAGATGGCATTGGCTCCTTTGCCTTGGTGGCGAAGCCCATCTCCCTCCTGGGCAGGAAAACAGGAGCTGTTGCTCTGGTTCTTTGCACGTTAAACTCAATAGGTGGTTAGTGCCTAAATACCTTGGAGAATCTGGGCCCTAGTTTCTCTGTGGCATCCGTGAAACGGGGATAACACCGCTGCCCTCCCTCACAGGGTGCAGTGAGGAGAAATACAGAGATAACAATTGTGAGGTGCTCAGTTACTAGGGTAGTGGGGGCCAGGTAAGTACTGCAGATAAGAATGGGGGAGCTGTGGTACAGCTGCCTTCCCCTTCTCCCCCACCATCCCTCAAGTGGCCATTGGTTGGACTGAGAGGCAGCAGTGCTGGCAAGCCCTCCCGAGCTGGGCAGTGAAAACAAGCCAGCGTTGTTCCTGCCATCAGTCCGCAGAGCCCCTGAGGCTCTTCTTGCTCCTCAGCAGAGGAGAAGAAGCCAGGGCCTATGCATAGCGCTCCCAGTCTGGAAACAGGAATTGCCGTACTGATCAGAGCTGAGGGCCAACCAGTTGAGTGTCCTGTCTCTGACAGTGGCCTCACCAGATGCTGCAGAGGACGGTGTAAATCCCCCCTCTCTCCCTCCATCATTTAGTAGTGTTTGTATAGTACCCTGGAGGTGCCTTACATACATATAAGACGCGTCTAGATTGTAAGGTCATTAGGTCCCAAATAGACCTCACACGGGCCAAGGAGAAGAGAAGAGGATATGACACACTTTCTGTATGATCCCCCAGTGTCACCTCTAATTTAACCTAACCTTGATCATTAACCCTAATCCCCAGCCCATGCCCAGCTCCCTTTTGCTTTGAACTAATTCCTTAATTATTTTTATTTTTGAAAATAACCCCCCGAAATCCTGTTCCAGGCCAAAGTATGCCCCACCTACAATCTCCCCTCCCCCATCCTCCATTCCCCGTCCCCCCAGCCTTTATACCACCTTCCTCTCTTGACAGTCCTCTCCTTCCCTCGGTGCAAATTACCCTCCGCCGCACCTATTAGCCGCTGCCAGACTGCAGGGAGGTTCCTGGGGCTGTGATGCCAGGCTGCTGCTGCTAGCAACTGCAGCTTGGGTCTCTGAGCTATTATGTAATTGTGTGCCTATGGGAGATGTTTCTTCCTGTCCTTAGGCAAGTTGTCTTATGCCCAGAACCATGAGGGTTTGTCACCTTCATAGGTTTTTCCCCTGTCTAATGTGTCTGCAGGTAACATTTTAAAATGAGAGTGTCTTCCACGAGGGAACAATGAATGTCTGTGAAGTGAGAGGCACAAAGGTTAAATTTAGATCAGTGAAGGGTTCCGTCTCCATATTCATGAGGTGGTCATTACTATTCCTGATTGCATCATGAGGCTTTGCCTGAGGTGGGATCAAGCACAGGTTCTCATGTTATACTCGGGGACCAATATCGTGTTTTTAACACTTCTCCTCCTTGCCCCTCAGTTGCAGGAGGGCTTTGGCTGGGAACCCTTCATCCTCCTCTTCTCTGACTACCAGAAAATGCCCAATGTCCCCAAGGACAACCCCTCCAAGATGAACCTGTGGGCAGAGAAGTTCTCTCGGCAGGTGAACAAGAATCTGGCTCCTTTCTTTCTGGCCTGGGGCTGGCCCATCAAGGATGAAGTCTCCTTGAAACTGGCTTCTCTACCAAACTGGGAGGAGAACCCAATGAAGCTACATGGACCTGGGAAGAAATAAAGTCTGGGCACTTCGTCTTCAAAACTAATCCAACAGCCACTTACCTTTCCTTTAAGCTGTACCAGAGTTTCCATTGGTCTAGCAGGTATACTTAATGGTGCCTCAGTGCAGGGGGCTGTTCTAGATGATATCTCGAGGTCCCTTCCAGCCTGACATTTCTATGATCATGCCAACACACTGATTCTGATTTTATATCCACCACCTCTATTCTTCACTGAACAGTGGGATATGGACTTACTATTTCCCTATCTTTGCCCTGAATTCCATAGCTTGTTGCTCTCTGCGTGAAATCCCCTCCCTTCCCCCGTGCAGAGGGTCAGCAAAGGTCTATGTGAGATCCAAATTTCATGTAAACCTTGAGAACTTACTTAGTGCATAGGGCTTGTGCTGACCCTCTGCCTAGGGGGGAATTTCATCCCTAGCCTGTCAGTTTGACCATGTCATCTTCTCTTTGCATCCCTCTCTTGGCTCCTATCACATCAAACAGAAGCCTCTGGTCTTTATTTTCAAGGCCCTTCCTGGCCTAGCCCCACCCTACCTATCATCTCTCATTCGCTATCGAAATGTTGACTCCCATCTTTGATTGGCCCATGTTTCCAGCCTCCCTCATCCCCTTGTTAAATTTTCAAACAAGCACCTTTGTGCTTTTTCCCATGCTGCCCCTCATGCTTGGGAGGAACTCTCCATAAACATCCACAGAGCTACCTCCTCCTCCTCCTTCAAAACCCTCCTTAAACCTCTCTTTTGCCATGATACCTAACAAAACTTGCCAATGTAGTAGGCTGTTGTGGTGTGCTGAGATCACACACTATCATACTGACCAATGCTGTTTCACTATTGCCTTGTACTCTCCCATCGGCTTGTCTGTGCCCATCTGTTGTCTCTTGTCTCATACTTGGGGCAGGTCTATACTACAGTGGGAATCGACGCTCTGAGATCGATCCACAGGCAGTCGATTTAGCGGGTCTAGTAAAGACCCGCCAAATTGACTGTAGACCTCTCTCCAGTTGACCCCTGTACTTTACCCCTGACAAGAAGAGTTAGGTAAGTCGACAGGAGATTTTCTCCCATCAACCACCCCCCCCACCCCCTCCCCCGCCGCCCACGGTGTAGACCCTGCGGTAACTCGACCTAAGGTACGTCGACTCCAGCTACGTCATTCACATAGCTGGAGTTGCGTAGCGTAGGTTGACTTACCACGGTAGTGTAGACATAGTCCCTGGCCCAAAGAGCTTACACTCTAAGGCTATCTTTTTTTCTTCTGTGTTTGTATAGCTCCTAGCACAATGAGGTTTTGGTCCTTAACTAGAGCTATGGACTAGGGGGCCTACATGCTCTGGTAATATAAATAATGAGCAATAAATAATACACAATAGGGATGAAATGGCCACCCAGTGGCAGCAAAGCGTAAAGGAATGAAAGTGTTGTAATTAGATGACTGAACAGGTGCGTTGTGGAAGTGGCTGTGGCCGTAGTTAGGATATTTAATGAAATGGGATACTAGATGGTCCTGTGGTCCTTTCTGGAGTGCAGGAAATGGGATAACAAGCTAGATGAATCAGTGATTTAATCCTGTGTAGCAGACGGCTGGACTAGAGAGGACAGAGGCCTGATTTGGATAAGGAGGAGGTCAGGCACTGGACAATGAAAGGGAACAATGCTGTTCTGGTATGCTAGAATCAAGCAGAGCAAGAGCTGGCACACCAGTGTGGATGGAATAATGATTGAATATATTATTACTTAAATGAAACTCTCCTCTGCTAGAGAGTGAATAAATTATTTCCTTGAGGAAATGCAATTTCTTTGCATGGTATTTTGAGAAACAAAGAATGCTACTGGATATTAATTTAGGGTCACAGTCAGTTTTTCTCCAGGGCAGAAGTCAGGAGAGATTCTCCTCCTCTTTGTAGTCTCTCTGGATGGAAACAGGCGTGGGTGAGGGGGAAGCGGTGTGATTTCCTCATAGGTGCGCCTCTTGTAAAATCTTATCACCAGCAACTTTAAATAAGGCCCTCCGGCATTTACTGTTTACAAGTTACAGCATCACTTTCAATGACCAGCCTTTTAATTAGACCCAAAGAGATTCTTTTCAAGGTTGCCCTCTGAGCCGTTCACTGCTGCGTGTTTGAACCAAGACATTGGTGTTTAGAACAGCAGTAACTCAGGGCCTACCAAAGTCAATGGAAAGACTCCAATAGAGCCTGTGAAATAGACTTGAATGGGATCCGCAGAGCTGAAACAATTCAGAGGCAGCCAGTCATGAAGCATGGCACCTCTTTCTTATTCCCTTGCACTCTTCTCTCTTCTTGTCACAGTTTCATAGAATTAATTCTCATCCCCTTTCCTTCTGCTTACTGTAGTTAACATCAGCAATTTGTATTTAACTTTTCAGGAGTTTTCCCCTTTTATTTCCTCTTTGTTGTTTTATTAAACTCAGTCTCTCCCCATTCAATCAGATAGTCAGAGTCACTGCTCTCTGTGTATGTTACTTCTTTATATTGTTTTTATTGCATTCAAGGTAAACAGAAAGAAGATAGTTTTATGGGAACTGGAGAGTATTAAATGTTAGAGAACACAAGTAAAATAAAATCTGTATTATGGGTCTGGTTTTTTTTTTTTTTTTTTTTTTTACTGATTTATCCACAGTGATAAAGGGGCATTGTCAGGCATTATTTAGCTTCTAAATCTAGGATTTCTTAATCAAAGGTATATCATTTATTACAGGGAATGTCAACCTTAATTTCAGCCCTCTTGTTCACATGCATTGTGACACTGTCTTTAATTACATGATCACATACAATTTTTTCCACAGGACTCTGACCTCATTCAGGACAGGACAGATGCACCAATAAATCTGGCTTTTCCTATCTTTGGAGTGCTTGACTTTGCCACCTCAGTAACGTTTTTTTAGCATTTTTGTATGTTTTTATGTACACATCTCCCCTGCACCACGCGCACATATGACAACATAATATTGATGGCAAGAGTACATTTTCTAAACTACTGTATTTTTAAAAATATGAATGACAAGCAATTAAAAACAAAACAATTAAAGGAAATTTGCAAGGGCACTCAGGGCTAGATCCACAAAGAGACTTGGGCACCTAAGTTCCCCGTTAGGTGAGATCCTCAAAGCCCCTGCTTAGCAGCTACCTAACTCTGTTGGTACCTATGTTTCTGACAGTACATACAAAATTGATTCCTCCTGATGCTACCAAGTTGCTCAGTGCCCTTGTTCAAGCTTAAGCCTGGGTGGGCTTCACAAAGCAGGAGAGAGTGTGTCCCCGGTGGTGGGCATTTGCCTGGGATATGCGATCCCCATGTTCAAATCCCCATGCTGCCTAGTTTGGTGCATGGGCTCATACCCAGCTCTCCAGCCTCCAAAAAGATTTGACCTGGGCTGTTTCTCTCTCTCTCTCTTTTTGGCAAGACTGGGTTGACCTGGTTTAGGCACTTAACTCCAGGAGAGGGTTCATGGCTGTGAATCTAACTACCTTTGAGGGGTGGAGCTTAGGCCTCAGCATTTCCTATTGGCTAATGTAGCTTGCTGCCTCTGTGAATCCCTTTCTTAGGTGCCTCTCTCTCTCCATACAATGCATGGGGAGCCTCAAGAGCAGATTCACAAAGTTTCTTAGGTGCCTAACTCCACATTTGGGCTGTGAATTCCACTGGGTGACATGTTGCCTAGGAATTAGGTGTTGCAACACCTAAGTTCCCTTTGTGAATATAACCCTCAATGCCTTGTTATTAAGCCTCAGGAGGGAGCATGGATTTACAATGAACAGATCTTGCCCGAAAAACTAGTTTTTGCATTTTGTGACAGGATTACAAAGTGAGTGGAGGAAGGGAATGTGCTAGATGTCCTGAGTATGGATTTTAGGAAAGCTTTTGATGGTGTCTCATGAAATCTCATTCTCTAAAGGAATCCAAATTGTCTTGGATATAAATATTGGTGTGTGTGGATTTAAGCCCAGCTCAAGGATTGAACCCTAAACAAGGAAAGGGTAATGATAAATGACAAACTATTGTGGGCCTGACTGAATTCCTCCTGAAGTCAATAGAAGGACTCCCGTTGACTTCACTGGGCTTTGGATCAGGCCCTGAGTTTGGAATAGTGTGTAGCAGAGAACCATAGGGTATATTATTAGGTCTAGCCTTCATTAGTTATCTGGAGTGTGGAGTAAACAGTGGGCTAATTGCAAACCCCAGTGAGGACAGGAAAATAACACAAAGAGACCTCAGTGGGATTTGAGGTCATGTGCTTGAAGTTAGGTTTGTGCTTTGCTGGACTGGGGCCATAATCTGTAGTTACTGTTCTCTCCCCTCCAGTGTTTTAACGTGATGTGCCTCAGTGAGCACCAGGAATCCCCACCCACACTTTTTGACCAGAGCCTACTTTGTCCCAATCTGAGAGGACATTTAAAAGTCCACAGTGTGAGTAGTCATATAAGAACCCATTGATTTACACAGTTTTTTAATACCAGCCTCAGCAGCAAGTTAATTGCTTCCTTTTTCTGCCCTTGATTAGTACAGCTGGACTGGGATGGCTATGACCTGTGGCTCACAGCCTGGAGGGCAACAACCAGAAGACAAGCATGCAGAATCCTTTGTGTCTTTATGCTGTGCAGCCCTGGTTCAGTGTGCTGTTCCTACAACACAGCAGCCCCCACTCTGGTTTCCGCCAGCCTTGGTTACTACATGCAAAGGTGACTCCCAGCACACTCCCAAATTTCCCCAAAGCCACCTGCCCTGAAGTGTCCAGCCCTCTCCTTCATTCGCTCCTTCTGCTGTTTACTCATCCGTACACTTTCCTTTACTCTATCTCCTTCCCAAAATAAACAAACAGAAAATAAAACCGTAACCTTTCTTTGGACTGTTCCCAGCCTCCACACTTGTAAATCCCTGACAGGTGTTTTACCAGAGCTTGAGGTATAAACCTCAGTTAAAATAGCAGGCTGTGTGTCAGTCCTGGTTAGACTACGCCAATGTCACATTTTGAGGTGCAATCCAGACCAGCGAGGGGTTGTGGCACCTCCTGCTTTGTAACCCTGAGTACCTTAAATGCTCTGCTGCTGTGGCTCACCACCTGGATACTGACAGCCAGCAGACAAGTAGGCACTGAGTGTCTGTTTACTTTTGCAGCTCTGGTATGGCACTCTGACCCCAGCACTGTGCCTACATCCCCACCTGAAGAAGAGCTCTGTGTAAGCTCAAAAGCTTGTCTCTGTCACCAACAAAAGTTGGTCCAGTAAAAGATATTACCTCACCCACCTTGTCTCTCTCATCTCCTGAGATCAACACGGCTACAACAACTGTTAAAGTGCAGTCATTCAAAGGCTAATGCTGAGAACTGGCCCATGGAGAATTGCTGAATGATTAGATGGTGTCAAACAGAAGGTGTTGCCTTAGGGCCTTGGGGAAGCTGCCCCTTTTTTCCCCCCTCAGCGGCCCTGCCGTATCGGCTTACTTTCACTTCTGGCTCAGAGCATGCCTAATCCCCACCCCCAAAGACTGCCAGCGGAAGAGCTGCCCCCCTGTACTCCCATAGCCTGATGGGTTAGCACACTCATTTAGGATTTTAGAGATCCATGTTCAAATCCTCACTCTTCCTGATTCAATATAGGGACTTAAGCCCAGGTGCCCCATTGCCCACGTGAGCTCTCTAACCAGTGGACTATTGGTTTACAGGGGATGCTCCCTTTTTGGATTTTCTTGAGAAAGGGCTCATCTGGCTTAGGTGCCTAACTACTGGAGAGTGTTTGCAGCTGTGAAATTTTCCATGGGATGGGAATTCTGGTTCCCACATAGTGCTACCTGCAGCAGCTGCCCATGAGGGGGGCTTGTTTTTTTTAACTCAAGCAGTAAATGCTTGTACGTTTAGAACTATAGTTCTGGGCTTCAGATCTCTCTGTCAGTCAGAGTGGTGTATTACATGGACACCTGGTGAGGGTATAGAGTCTGCTAAAGTCAAGTCCACTTCCTTTCCCCATCAGTCCCTCTCTTCTCTTTCTGTCAGGATTGAACATCTTTAGCTGAGCCTGAGGACTAGCCAACCCAGCCTCTGGGCAGATTCATGAGCTCAGCTGGGTTGTGGTAGCCAGGAGGCCAGCTTTCAAGTTCAGCAACAGCAGGTTATTGGCTGCTCAGTGCTTTAGCCTGCAGCTGTGACTGTGCTTGTCCCTGCCCTGCTTCAGTTCTGGCTTTGTTCCTGTCCTGCTCCTGCCTTACTCCTGGTTTCTGACTCTGGGCCTCAGTGTTGGTTCTTGTTTCTGGCTACCTCAGCCTGGTTCTAACCATTGAGCTGGACTCCTGGCACCTGGGCATGACATTAATGCTCTGTAAGCATGATATAGTCTGCACAAAACTCATATGCCCTTGTAGTATGAAAAGTAACCGATGTCCTAGTACATCTGCTGCTGTTGGATGGGGAGGTTGGGAGGGGGAGGCCACTGAGACTGGGGCAGAGACAATGTGGCCGTTGCCAGTGATTGGGTTCAGTGATGGTCTGGGCTTCAGGACATGTTGGGGTCCTAGGTTCAGGTATAGTTGCCTTAAGAGATAATCTGGCAGTGGGAGAATTCTAGCCTTTAATACTGTGATGGTAAATGCAATGTGCTCTCTAAATACTCAGGACTCTGAAAATAATTTTTTATCCCCCACACTTTTTCACAAAAATGTTGTGAACTTGTAGGTTTTTTTACTTGAAAGCATATGAAATTTTTTAATTTTGTGATTTGATGTGAAAAGATAGGCCTTTGTCTAAATCAAGCTATGAATTTTAAATTTGTAAATCTGGACATTTCTGATCAAAACAAAGACCACTTTTAAGGGAAGATGGAACCATTTTCACTCCAATCTGTCCTGTTTTGACCAAACCATTGCTTCCCCAAAAAACTCAGAAGGTTTCTTATTCAGCTGAACCAGTTTCATTAAATTAAAATGCCATGTGAAATCTTAGATTTGGAGGTTTTGAGTTTCTTTGACTATTGCTCCACTTGTCATCCATATTTTCCCAATGAACATTCAGAAACATTCCGACTATTGAAGAAATTTATTATTCTGATTGCTGGGAGACACCACCTTTCTGATGAATATGAGAGCTTGCAGCGTTTAATGGTCTTTCTGTATTTCAGGCCAAATTCCAACAGAGGCATGCACATACTGGTGTCCCTGTGCACATACAATTATCTTTTTGCGTACATGGCCTTTTCTGCACCCATTAACTTTAAGCACCTTTGGTTTTCTTATTGCTTGTTATATTGAGAGATTGCTCAGCTGCCATAACAAACACACTGTCTACCCCACATCTGGTTACATTACAGAATCAGAACTTGTGATAGTGCTTAACAGTGCAGCGTGGGATGTTTATCTGCTCTGTCCTTCATGGTTTCATTTTCTGACTGTTCTACGTTTAGGGAAGCAAAGAGCAGCAGCTCCTGCAGTCTGACCCAAGCAAGCAAACACATGCAGATTTGTATGCAGCATTAATGAGGGATTTACTGGTCTTCTTTGTTATGGTTCGTCTTTTCTTTGGTTTGCCCTTCTGCGCAGGGCGTGCATTATGCAATGCAATTGAGGTCATCTTGATCATTTTATTAATAGTAACAAATAATTCAGTGCTCACCAACAGAGCCCACATCTCCCAAGGCCAGAGCCCTGTCCATTAGCGCAGCTACAATCTACCACCTGCTTTTAGTACTGAGCTTCAAGCCCATGTTCTCAAGGGACCAACTCTATGAGTGAGCTGGGAGGTCAGACTCCATGGCACATTCAGTCTCTGCTGAGACTGCCCACAAGAGGCCACCTGTGATGTCTGTTTTGGTGATATGCACCCTTGTCCCACTATGAAATGGATTTAGATCAACTCTTCATTTCACAAAGGTCACAATGAACAAACATCAGATGGAAATACCTTTCCCTTGCTGCCAAGGTGAGCTGGATTTGAACTCATGGCCTAGAGAGGAAAAACTTCCTATCAAAATCTAGCTCTGTAGGTATTTATTTGTCTCCCTCACTGCAGCATCTTGCACCTTCTCGCTATTTAAAAAGAGAAATAACCATCACTGAGCACCCGTGTGTTTCTTTAAAACACATTAATTTCTCAGATACTAAAGTGAGAGGTGACCTAATGCCCAATATGGAGTGCCAGTCTCCTGAGTCCTCTAGCCCTGCCTTTCAGATGCTTTGATTAAAAGTAATAGTGGGTTTTTTTCAGGTGGTATCTGCCTGCCTACATACTAAGGTACTACTCAACATAAGGGAGGCAGACTCTGACCCTAAATCATTCTGCTGACTATGCAAATGTATCTTTTGTTTTCAGATCCTGCCCTTTGGGCATTCAGCAGTAGAGCCTCCTGCATCCAGCCCCCCCAGGAGAAAAGGGAGATCCTGCCAACAGAGTTCCCTCCCCAAGCCAAGGGGAACAGAATGGCCCTATCTATTCCCTCCCCTTCCCGATACTTTGTAACATGGAAGTTGGGGACAACCCTTGTGCTCCCTGACATCACAGATCCACTCTCTAGGCACATACATGATTGCACATGTGCACACACATGTAACTCTGACAGACCCCACTTGTCAGCAGGTGGGATTCACCCTGGGACCTCTGAAGTTTAGTGCATGAGCCTCAAGCCAACTGGTTGTTAGCTAAGGCTGTAAAGCAAACTCATTAATCTCTCTCAGTGGTCTCGGTGCTACTAGATGGGACAGAACACCATACCCAGGAGGTGTGTGGGTTACCTACTTCCCCTAGCTGAGGAAGCGTGTCCTGAGCTTCAGAGACTTTCCAGTTGTAACGCCAACATATCCCGCTCGTCGGCAGGCAGGATTGAACCACACACACACACACACGTTTGCATGGCTGGCTATGGGCCTGCTTGGGACATGGATTCCTTTCAGCTACATGCACTTCCTTGTCCCCCTTCTCTTCCTCATGCCGTGCCCCATCACATAAGATAATAGGTAGAAACTCCACCACATAGAATATCAGGGTTGGAAGCAGTGATGAGCTGCCAAAATCTTAACAACTGGTTCTTTCCTCACCCTACGAGGGGGTTGTGGCCCCCCCCAGGACCCCTGCCCCATCCACCCCCGTCCCCTGTCCCCTGACTGCTCCCGGAACCAGGCAGGAGGGTCTCGTGGGCCACCGTAGTGGGTGCCCACTCCACCCCGCCCCTAAGAGCCAGAGGGACCTGTCGGGGGGCGAGGTGGGGAGTCCCCGAGGTGCTTACCTGGGGCGGCTCCCAGGAAGCATCTGGCAGGTCCCCCTGGCTCCTGGGGGGCGGTAGCGTAGCTAGGGGGGGATCAGGGGCAGCGGCCATTCCCCCCACTGATCACATCAAAAGTGGTGCCTTAGGCACTGACTCCGTGGGTGCTCCAGGGCTGGAGCACCCGCGGGGAAAATTTGGTGGGTGCAGAGCACCCACCATCAGCTCCCCGCCCCGCGCCCGGCCTCAGCTCACCTCCGCTCTGCCTCCGCCTCCTCCCCTGAACGCCCCGCCCTGCTCTGCTTCTCCGCCCCCCCGGCTCCCCCCGAATCAGCTGTTCGTGCGGGAAGCCAGGGCGGGCTGAGAAGCAAGCGGCGGCTTCCTGCTCAGGCCCAGGGAGGTGGAGGTGAGCTGGGGCGGGGAGCAGTTCCCCTGTGGCCCCTCCCCCCCCGCCGGGTTACCTGCTGCGGCACGGGCGGCCCTTTTCGTGCCCCCCTGTCCCAGCTCACCTCCTCTCCACCTCCTTGGGCCTGAGCGCGAAGCTGCTGCTTGCTTCTCAGCCCTCCCAGGCTTCCTGCGCGAACAGCTGATTCGCGGGAAACCGGGGGCGGAGAAGCAGAGCGGGGCGGAGGGTAACTCAAGGGCAGAGGCGGAGCGGAGGTGAGCTTGGGACGGGGACGAGGGGAGCTGCCAGTGGATGCTCTGCACCCACGAAATTTTCCCTGTGGGTGCTCCAGCCCCGGAGCAACCACGGAGTCGGCGCCTAATGCGCCACTTTTGGCGGGTTGTTAAATTTAGAAGCCCTTTTAGAACCGGTTGTCCCACGAGGGACAACCAGATCTAAAAAGGCTTCTAAATTTAACAACCAGTTCCAGCTCACCACTGGTTGGAAGGGACCTCAGGAGGTCATCTAGTCCAACCCCCTGCTCAATGCAGGACCAATCCCCCATTTTTGGCCTAGCTCCCTAAATGGCCCCCTCAAGGATTGAACTCACAACCCTGGGTTTAGGAGGCTAATGTGCAAACCACTGAGCCCCATCTTTATTGACCTTTCATGAATCCAGAGCAAAGGTGCTTGATCACTTTACAGGTAAAACAACTGCCTCACACACTCAGCCTGGGATCTGAGAGTCAAGCTGGGCTTTTTCCTTCTCACCCATCATCAGCAGTAATCAAGAGTCCACAGGTAAATTCTACCTTCAGTGACCCTGTGGAGCCCAGCTGTAGTCAGTACGGAGGACACACGTGTACATGAGGGTGGAATTTGACCCTGCTGTTGGAGCTTACAGCAGCTAGTGACTCTGCGCATGAGTCACAAGGAAGAAGAGACTCCTGCTCCCTCTCGTGGAGCTGTGTTGGCTCAGCAGGGTGAACAGGAGTTAAGAGCGGTGTCATTACAATAAGCAGATTGGCCTCTGGTTATGCTCCAGGAGCAGATTTGCTGAGTAAAAAGGTGCTATTTTTGCAGTCACTTTTCAGGGCAAAACCACGCTTCAAGTGACTGTACAGCCGAGGAGTGGTGCTTGTTGGGGAGCCCACACAGCAGCAGTACAAGGGTCTCTCAAACAGCACCTTTCACCAGTGTGCTCCACATCACAGCTGAAGGGATCATCTATGGGGTTAACAGGGTATCCATGCTCATTCGGTGCTTGGCCTCTAATGAGGCTGCCTTTTTATGGAAGCTACTCAGATACCATGGTGATGGGAGACTTTATAAAAATCTAGATGTATAAATAAGCTGGATAGCCAGACAGACTGTGGATTAAAGCACATGCTTCAGAGTATGATGGAATAGGAAATAAGTCACGCAGTTGTGCAGTGATATCCTTGCCTGTGTATGTGAGAATTTCCTTCCTGATACCAGCTAGTGGTCAGTTTATGCTATGCACCATGGGAGTTGATAGCCCTCATCATTTTAACATTGCTAATATCACTGCAGATGCTGTTCCTAATATTAATGCTAGCTAGGGTAATATTCAAATGTTTTAAAAAGAGAGCAAGGTATTTGTCTCAGTTATACCCTGAAACAGTGAATCATAGAAGTTAATTATACATCGGACAAAGAAATACATGACTGAGTATTACTTCCATCCTTTAGGAAGAGGCAGAGGAGAGGCAGTGTTGCCTAGTGGATAGATCCCTGGACTAAGGCTCAGAAGACCTTGATTCTATTCCCAGCTCTGCTGCTGGGTGACCTTCGGGAAGTCACTTCCCCTCTCTGCACCTCAGTTTCCCCATCTGTAAAATGAGGATAATGACATTGAGTTTCTTTGTGAAGTGCTTTGAGATCTACTGATGGAAAGGGCAAGATACTAGCTAGGTATTATTATTTGATTATAAATCACTCTCGATGACAAGGATGTCTCTGGTTTTTCCAGGCATGGATTAAATAGTAAAAATTATTTAGAGGGTCTTCTGAAAGGAATGACTGAATTAAAGGTGGAAGAAAGCAATGTCCCCTCTCACCTGCTGAGCCATGGATCTTTAGCATTTCCTGTCAGATTAGATGACTCCCACCAGTCATTTCTTGCAGCTGCTCACTATGGAAGGGGTCGTGCTGTGGTAGCCAGTCACGAAAAACAGCTCTATGCACCAGCAATGAAAACTTTTATCCTCAACGCTATTCACTGGCTGGAAGCAGGAAAGGGAGGGAAAGTTGGCCTTGGAAACAACATGCAAAACCTTTGCCCTCTGCTAAGTCAGGAGAAGATCTTGTGTGAGCTAGCAGACCTGGAGGACAACCTGTGTGTGTATTGCTGCACAGCCAATAGTGACAGAGGGGCAGAAAAGATGCAGGAGTTTGTTGCAGAAGGAGGTAGACTGCTGATCGGGGACAGGCCTGGTCATGGGCTACAGGCAATACTGGCCATCATGCCATTGCTGAGTATCCCAGCAACCAAATATTGAACAAGTTTGGAATTGCAATCCTGGAGAAAATCCTTGCGGTATTGAAATACCCGGCTATATGCTTTGAAGATGCTTCCTCCCATTACCACTTTCGCTGGGCACTCTTTCAATTTCAGCAATACCTTAAGAAAAACAGAGGCTCTAAAACCCCATCTTCCTCATGGATCAAGAAGCTGGGGGAGGATTCGACAGCATTCATAAAGATCCCAGCTCAGGACTCTCCACCTTTATTCTCCATTCAGAAGGAGCCAGCTGAGCTGGTCCTGGCTGGTGGAGTCCCCCATGTCAGTGCAGAAAACCCCATCAAAGGCAAGTCTGAGGAAGCAGTTTTAATCCACTTAGCTGCAGAGCTGTACAATATCTTCCCTGAATTCCAAAAATAAGCACCTCCCCTGAGTCAAAATCCTTTAGAAACTCCCCTGGCCTATCCTGTGACTGTTCAGATAGATGGAAGAAATGAAGGTAGGACACATCTTTCTTTCTTTGTATTTCATCAGATTGCCTCTGCAGTGCCTCTGGATGGAGTTGGGTGCTTTGGCTGGCATGCTCAGCACCTGATCTAGGGACATAAGGCCCGGTTGAGGTGTCTCAGGTTGGGCACTGAGGCATCCCAAATCACTGGTCACTTTTGAAGATTTAGGCCTGGACTCTTTTCTGCCTTCTGCATCACAGACAGATTTGTTATTTCAGTTCTAACTGCAGAGCCACCTGGTCTGCAAATTATGCCATTAGTTACACCTGTGCAAACCCTGAAAGCAACAGGGTCGCACGGGTGTTGAGGGTGTAATTTGAAGAGCCCGTGTACAGTTTTCATTCTCTCATAACTCAAAAGAGGCAAAAGGGATTTTGCTCAAACATATCAGAAAAATTCAACTTCAGCCATAGACCACGCTTGGAAAGTTTCACCCACCCAAAGTAAAAGCTTCAGAAAAATAAGCGCATGCAAAATCCGTAAATCTGGATGGAAACTGTTATTCATCCTTAACTCTGAAGGTCATGACCCCTATCATATGATCTACCTGTGTTTCTGTCATGTCAGCTGCTGTGATTTCTTACAGGCATGGCAGCGTGGAGAAGCACTGGACTCTATATTCCTCCAGGAAAAACAGCCACTCTGCTATTCCCCTCCACTGCCATCAGGGCTAATCTGATGGTGAGTACTTTCCATTGCTCTGAATTACAATCAGACAAACCATTCTCATTTCCTTGTGTAACCCACAGACCTCCTGGGTGTGGTGTTCTGTCCCATCTAGTGGCACTGAGACCACTTAGAGAGAGAAAATGAGTCTGCTCCACAGCCTTAGCTACCAGGCAGCTGGCTTTTAGCTCATGCGGTAAAGGCCCATGCACTAAACTCCAGAGATCCCAGGTTTGATCCTGCTCACCGACGACTGGGGTCTGTTGGCGTTACACTTGCACTTTGTCTTTTGCTGTACTGACACCAGATACATGAGCAATTGCTTCTCATGTTTATGCCATCAAAATCCTGGAAGGTGCCTCTTTCCATTGCCTGAGGCCACGCTGCCGTGCTTCTTCCTCTCAAAAGTTACTCCACCAAAATATGCAAACCCAGCACATCATCTATGAGCTCCTTCATCTGCTCTAGAGTACTCCCACCAGGCCACATAGATCTGGCACTTCACTTCTGACCAAGTCTTTCCTCCTCTTGAGGCTGCTTTCTCTGCAGAAACTCCTGTGCCTCTATGAATGGAAGAGATGTAGCCACCACTGCCAGTCATAAATCTATAGCCTCCCCTTCACATTTGAAAATGTCTATCTCTGTCTTTTGCTTCCATCCTCCCTTATCTCCAGGCCTCCTAATTCTAATAACTTGTTTTCCTTCAGGATTTATTGGACTTTGTTATTAGGACATAAGAGTAACTGCACCAGACTCAATCCATGTTCCACCTAGTCTAACGCTCTCCGATAGTGGCCCATACCGAAGGTGGCCCATGGTAAAGGGAAAGGTATAAAACCCACATAATCCTATACTGTGGCAGGCAATTCCATTCCTTTAAGGGGACAACAATAGGAGGAACTATGGAACAGATTGTGCCTGTCCCTGAGTGGATGTACAAGGAGCCTTCCCACTCCACTCTGACAATCACAATCACATTCCTTGCACACAGGTGACAGCATAGTCACAAGGTGGGAATACTGTGGTTCTGAAGAAAAAAAGATCATGGATCGCATAATATTTGATCCCGTGTTCTCTTAGGCCTTGGGGGTTTGCCCCAATTTCAGCCATCAATGGCCAGTCCTCGAGGTTGCATACTCCTAGTGTAGATAGGGTAATCTGCGCAGATTTTGCAGTCATTTGCCCTGGTGCAGTTTACCCCTGTTTCCAGCAGGGGTAAGCTCCACTGGTCCAAATAGTGGCTTTGCCTATCCACATGAAGTGTTTGCATCAGTGCAGTGATGCCGGTGAGGGGGCACAGGTGGGGCAAATGACCACTGTAGACAAAAGCCTAGTCACATTGGAAGCACCCCCAAAGGGAAAAGCCTCCTGTTAATCAGCACAGGGTAGGAGGATTCTGCTTCCTCTGTGGCAACCTAGCTGGAATGTTCGGTTTAGACACTTGGGGCTCAATTCTGCCTTCAAACGCCTCCATGCTGCTCTCATCTGAGTCAACGTGAAGGGTCCTCGCCTACCCCAAGGCGTGACCGGGTCCTGTGCTGTGTAATACTGGCACTAGCCAATGGAAAGAAGAGTGTGTTGCTTATGGGAGCTGGGTAAATATATTAAGTTCAGGGCAGTGGCATATCTAGGATAGGAAAACTGGGTGGGCCCCGGCTTTTGGGTGGGCAGGCAATGACAGGGGGGCCGCCTCCACTCACAGAGGAGATTACAGTTTTGTGGGGTCCTGGGCCAGGACAAGTGGGGGTTCCTCCCCACTCCTTCTGCCTGCAGGACCCCCTCCTGCTGGAGAAATGCGGTCGGGGTGTGGAGATGCCCCGCTCCCTCCCGCCCCCACTCCTGCTGGAGAGCAGGATCCGTGAGCGGGGTCTTGCCCTGCTCTGCCCCACCGGTGCACCTGCTGGGGAGCGGGGTCAGGGCGTGATTTGTGTGGGCCTGGATGCTAAGTGGCATGGGCTGTGACCCACCCAGACCCACCCCTGTCTACACCCCTGGTTCAGGGATGAACCATTCCAATCTGTTGCCTCTCTGGTGCCTTTAGCTGAACCCTAATTCCTCCAGGTGCAGATTGGCTGTCACTCTGATGACCTCAGGGATGCAGAGGAGCTGAAGCGCCCTCCTGTGGTCATACAGAAGTTTAACATTGAAACTGCAAAGATGGAAGTCCCTAGTCTCTGGGGTGGCCTCATCTACGTCCTAGTGACAGAGAAATGAACACTGGGCCAAATATCTGTCACCACAGAAGGGGCTATGCGGGCTCCTTTTTTCAGGCTTGATAAGTGGACACTATCCCTAACTGAAGACCAAAGAATAAAGACATATTTCCATGCTGCTGACTTGGCCACATTTTCCTGCATTTTCCATGGTCACATGTTATATTGTCTGCAGCTGGAGACAGCATAGTCCTAGGGATAAATGTTGCACCAGGGGAATTACCCATAAACTCATTGCAGAAAGTGTTCTGTTCCTAGCCTGGAGTTCTATTTTATCAATCTGTCTACCCCCCACCTCTGTGACATTCATCACCATCTGCGTATCTGAGCTTCCTAGCCTCATTTGAAGTGGCTTGGTATTAAAAATATTTCCACTCTTCAGCCAAACAGTGGGTGTCATACACGAGGGTGTCACTGGAGCTAATCAGTCCCCAGCACGTTTTGTAATACATCTCCATGAAGTCTACCAGTTGGTGTGATAGAAACAACCCTATCCAGAGGGACTATGAAGTTAGGATGATTCTATTGGGTGGGTTTTGGTGGAGCCATCCTTCTTTTATTTATGTATAAAAAATCTTTTCAACCAATGACATTTGGCTTTAAATGCTGAATTAGGGGAAACCAGCATATCTGCCTGGCAGGACACCGCCCGTCACTACCCTGCTCCCTGGGCTGAACTGGCTAGTTGGAACATCATCCTGACAGTGCCTGCTGATGACACCCGCAATATAGAGAACCAAGAGACTCTGCTTTTCCTCTGGGAGCAGATCTTGACAGCTGTGGCCAAACTGGCAGTCAAACCAGCAACTTTTCCCAGGCCAGAGAGGATCGTGGCAGATGTTCAAATAGCTACTGGCAAGAATAATAATCATAACATTTTACCTTTCTCTAGGATCAATATTTCTAAAGGGACCCTAGTGCATTAAAGTTACAACCAGATCTTGCAAATCCTTATTTATATGCATCATTCCATTGACTTCAGAGGACTAGCCATGTGAGTAAGGATTACTTGTGTGACTCAGATTTTCCTCTATACATGTCACATCACCTGATACTGAAATGCAGCCAGCTCAGGGGAAGAATACAGTAGTTTTTTTAGAGAGAGAGACTGGCAGGCAGATGTAGGATAACAGGTAACCTATGCATCATTGCACCTACTGCTGTGGGAGTGAACCATGGTGAATGGGGACGGAAAGAATAGAGCTGGTCCACTGGGACCTTATGTTAAATTAGGGCATTCAATCAAGCTTTAGGTAGTTTGGTAGATAATGTGGCTCTGGAGATATGCATGCACAAAAGCTCTTAAAGCAGGATGGAAAGTGGTGTGTTGTGTATCAGCAAAATGCTGCTTTCAGTTGTTTAGAAAGCAAATGCAGCTTTATGACAGTTCACTAATGAAACACCTGTTAGAAAGTAGGTCCTAATGGCTCTGTGCTCTAACTGAAGTGTTGGTAATAGGTAGTAGAAGCCCTCTGAGAGCAAAACTTGCCAATTCTCATAGTTGTACCTGTTTTAGGGGATCTGTTTTAATCAGATCACAAGAGCAGCTGCTACAATCTCACAGTTTGTTTCTTTATGAAAGATGGCAGTCATCGCTAACTGGTTTCAGTGGGTTTGAAGCTAAGCTACTCTCAACTAGGCTGATCTCCATATCTCTACAATCTCTGCAGGCGGAAGAGATGTTGCCCGAGGAAAGATGACCACTGTCTCTTATTATTTGCAGCGCTGCGCTCAAACAAGCTACTTGATCCCTGTTCTCCCGTATGAACAAAACCTGAAAAGATGTTCTTGTTTGGAAAGCAAACAGCTTTAACTCAAAGGTAGACAGGGGTCAGATATACTGAGGGCTTGTCTTCACTGCAGAATTATCTCGAGTGATAACCCAAGTGTTGCCCCTAACTTGCATCCCTTCCATGCAGCCACACACACAACCCCTTTCCTCGAGTGTGGTGGTGCTTTTCGCTTGATTTGGCTGGCCTGTCAGGAGGTATAGGGCATGTTTACAGAACAGTAGATGCCTGTGGCTCCAGCCCGGAGCTTTGGCACCTTCCCACCCTGCAGGGTCCTAGAGTCCAAGCGCCAACCCAAGCCCAGACATCTACACAGCAGTGAAACAGCCCTGCAGCCCTAATCCCGTGAGCCCAGGTCGGCTGGCATGGGTCAGCCACGATAGTCTAGTTGCTGGGTAGACATACCCATACAGCCTGAGTTAGCACAGCTTGTCAGCTAATACAGTGTGCATGTCTACATCGCATCAGGTTGTGTGATTGCAGCACACAAAGACATACCTGAGCTAGCTTTAATTTATTTAGCGTGGGTACCGGTAGCAGTGAAGCCATAGCACCATAGTCTTCGGTGCAGGCAATACAAAGCTGGGACCCTGGGTAATTAATTAAACCTGACCTCCAATTTTACTGCTGCAATATTACATACATTTGTGCCCATTCTTTCTTGTGAGTGCGAAGTATCAAATTTACATGCAAAACCAATCAGCGTTGTGACTACCCAACAGATGTGTAAACATTAACAGTAACCCACAAAGTCAGAAGGTTTTAAAATCATGCCCTAAGCCTACCATGGCTGTCTTTGCAAGAGTATGTTAGCTCTGATTATCCTTGCCAACTTTTTGTTCTGCTGTCATTCACCCTGCAGTGTAAACAGTCTTCTGCATCTTTTTCTGGCCTAAAGTATGAACTGGAGTGATGCTGTACAAACAGATGTGTTCCAGATGCCTGCATTTCAGTGACAGGAGAAGGGATTCCTCCATGACTCTGTGTGTGTGTGCATAGAGGGATGGATGTGTGTGCAAAGAGGGATGGGTAGGTATTTTGTAAAGTGCTGTGAGATCCTTCCAGATGAAAGATGTTATATAAACAAGCTGTCTTTGTGTGTGTTTTCATATGAATATATAGAATTAAAACAGCAAATAGAAAGAGCTCTTTAGAGAAGTGTTTGCGAACTAGTTTAATAGTGCTAAAGAGTTATTTTTATTTTTGTACATGTACTTAGACTTTTTCAGACAGCCACATTTGTAGAAAAGAAAAGAAAAATATTCCAAGTGAAGATCAGGGCCTGCTCCACCCAGCAGCGAAAGACCTACTCATTGTTCAGGAAATTTTTTCTAAAATACTAGGGAAGGGAATTGTATTTTAAATTATGTTTTTGTTTTGTTTCTCTTCTGACCTTCAGCTGGAAAAGGCCTTTGGATGGGAATCCTTCATTCAAATCTTTTCTGAGTACCAAACATTGTGCCACGTCCCAGCAGACAATGACTCAAAGTGAATCTGTGGGCAGCAAAGTTTTCTCAGCAGGTGCAGAAAAAGTTGGCTCCTTTTTTTAAGGCCTGGGGGTGGCCTATTAAGGAAGAGCTTTCCCAGCAGCTGGCCATATCATTTCCAAAATGGCCAGAGAATCCAATGGAGCAGTATCTTTCCCAGTAAGTGATCAGTTACAAACGTAAAGGAAAAGAAGATAAGCACAGTGCAGGGGGATGTAATAGTTGACCTCTCAAGGTTCCTTCCAGCCCAACATTGCTACAAGTCTATGATTCTATAATTCCACTTTATGACTGATCCAAGATTCTGAAATTGTTTTAATTGGCATCTGAATGGTAGAGAGTTAAAATGAATCTGAGTGATGGCTCTGCACCACACAGGGGATATAGGCACCCTCTGCTTAGCTTGTCCTCCCCCCCACCCCCTTGAACTGTAGCCCTGCATCAATTCCTTCTCTTTAGCCATGGAAGAGGGAAAGACATTCCCCCTTTTAAAGCTTAGGGAACCAAACACCACAACAATTTCCCCTCTTCTCTTCCTCTCTGGCCTTTACTCTAAAGGACTATGGGGTCTGCATTTAATTTGTGGTTGGAAAAAATAGAGTTTGTTACTGAAAATGATCGGATGAAGAATGGAGACACGGAGGAAAATGATGATAAATACAAAACCAGGAGGATGTCAGGAATAATACAAATAGGCATCAATATAACTGTAAGGGTGAAATTATGGCTAAAATAGTCCTAAGAATAAGGATTGGTGGCCAACACATTTATGTTATGTTAGAAAATACCACATTCAACAAATGCCTGCAAGTTCTAAGAGCTGAATTGCCTTTGTTTTTCCCAGAGTTCTGTTCACTCATGCTGAGCTACATCCCACAATTCCCTGCAATAGCACAACTCAGCATTTGGCATACGCTGCTAGGAAACTTGTCAACATCAAGATACATTTGTTCTCTGTCTTGGTACAAGCTGCTGGGGACGGTATCTTCACGGACTGGTACCTGCAGCGCTAGTACCCAAAAGAAAGATGAGAAAAGGAACAGAACAAGCGAAGGAAGTGGGACAAACTGATGGGTTGGATTTTAGTGACAGGCAAAAAGTTCTGTAACTTGTAAAATCATCATATAAGTACCCCTAGCTGAAATGTGCAACTTGGGGAGCAGACTGTGAGCGTAACAATGCCGCACAAGACAGCTTCCTGGAGCCTGCTTTCTTACTGAACCTTTTCCCTGCACTATATTATTTTTGGCTTAGAGCAATAAACCTGACTGATATTGGTCAGTAGGGGACTTGAATATATTTCATAATGAATCAAAGTGTGATCAAGCAATTGACTATACAATTTATCAACAGGATGGAAATTCAAAGATGAAATCGAGACTTTCCTGGTAAAATGGGTAGGCCAAACATGCTTGCTTTTTGTTATTTTGAAACAGGTTTCTCTCCTCTTATAGAAATGACAGTTTGTTAAACTAAAAAAATCTGTTTGATTTAAAAAACGGTGCTGGGCACATGTCACAGGCAGTGAGAGGAAAGAGGGTGACCAGATGCCAGCATTGCCAACCCCACAAGGCAAAAAATCATGCCTGGCCCCCAAAACGATGGGATTTTTGAAAAAAAAAAAGGATATTATAATGTTGGTCTTTTGATTTTTGCATTCCCCTCCTCTGTGTGTGTGACAGGTGTGGTGCTGCCAACTCCCCCAGATTCATACAGGAAGGTGATTCTGGCCTTGCTGCAGGAGCTCTCTGGCTGCCTGATGGTTCAGAGCTTCCAGCTTCCCAAAAAAGCCAACATTCTAATCAATTAATTCTGTGCTCCCCCAGCCCAGCGGTGAATCGCTCTGGTCAGCTAGTTCTGCCCCTCCCCCCTCCTGTGAGGATGGTGACAGCTGCTCCCTCCCATCCTGAAAACTCCTCTGGCTCCTGAGTGGTGAGGGGGAGAGCTCTGCTTGCCTTCTTCAGCAGCTTTGACTGGCTGTTCTTCTCCAGGAGTCAGGGTTGTGGGGAAGAGAGCCCATCAGAAAGGGTTGTTCATAAAGACTCTCCCATGAGTGCTTGGAATGCAGAACTTGCAGTGTCAGGTGCCCTAGTCTGTCTGTCTAGCTGCTGAACATTTGCAGCAAGGAATGCAGCCACCTCAACCCATATGTGGTCAATTGTATTGCCTCACCTTCACAGATATTGTAGAGACTGCAGCATGCAGTTATTGTAACACCAATATCAACATGTGTAGGTGGGCATAAGGAGGTCCCACTAGGGGATGGAATGGTCCCTTCTGGCCTTTAAATCTCTGACTCTCCAGTTCATTTTAAGCTGGTCAAAGCTACGCTCCATCACTATCCAGCATGTGTTAACGCTGTGGTGAAACCTCTGTTCATCTGGCTTTGTTGAGTCTATGTATGGCTTTGTTGCCAAGAAAGCAGAGAGCATACAGGGTCCCCAAAATACCGGTAGGGGTGGGTACACTGTGGATGTCAATGTTGTGAGGAGAGAAGAATGTGCCATTATGTCCATGCCTAAAAAAACATCAGACTTAAAAAGTTCTGACATCATACCCTTTACCGGCTCAATCCTTACAGACATCCAAGAACTGTCTGCAATGGTCCACCACAGCTTGCACCACAATGGAGCAGCAGAATTTCTCTTAACTAACTCATTGTGCTGGTGGCATGCGTACAGAATGAGCCTGTTCATACCATCTAAGTGTCCAGCACGGTTTGGGAATCATTGCTTTTCAAATCCCTCAGTGAGCTTGAGTACACTTGCCACCTTGATCACAGAGCCCTGCAGCATATTATGTGTTGCCAAACACCATGGTACCCACTGCAGATATCCCGACCTCAAACTGGTGCCTGCCTAACCGGTAATTGGCATCTACAGACTCAGTTTTCACAGAGCGCTCTCCATGCCTCCTTGGATGAACCCCTCTTTTAAATGCACTGATTTGAAAGTACAAAACGCTCAATAAACTCAGAGCAACTTTGATTTGTTTCTTCACATTTCCATGATAAAAATGATAATTGCAGCAAAATTTTCTGGAAACGCCAAGCACTGGGGAAACTGTGAGTAAGAATTTGAGTTGCCTTATAGCACCAATGCCATCACAAATTTCACATGAGGTCACTACCCTGAATTGTAACATCACTGTTATCAGAATCCTCTGGTTTGAAGAAAAGAACCAGTTAAACAACTTCTCCCCATTTTGCTGGTCCATCAAGGTGACAGAGAGACACAAATTAGCAGAGGGTTACAGAATATTTTATTAGAACTTTATACAACAGAGCTGAGGCCTAAAAAAGCAAACAGGAAGCAGTTAAATAAGGCTCTAACAGTCAATGCATTGTTTAAAGGGATGGTATCAGGATAAAAATAATGTGTTCCTTATATTATAACTACCCCCTTAGGCTATTAACGCTGAAAGAAATGTAAGAAAAATTAATGTATTTCTCTCGTCCCTCTTTATGCTGTTTATTTACCCTTTGCCCCTCACTCATCTTGGAGAATGACCCTACATGAGGTCAATTTCATTTCTGCTCTGGGTCAGTTTCACTGTCTGGTCATCTGGCGTTAACCACACATTTAAAGTAAAAGAAAGTATTCTCTCTTCTCATTACTTGTGTTTTAATTTTGTTCATATTGGTTTTTGTAAAGCTCTTCTCCTTCCTCCCTTTTACAATTCCCTACATCCATTTTTATATCGAAATACAATCTAGCTCTACAAAAACCTACCTTTTAGGGCTGAAACTACTTACTGTTTCATCCTCAAATCCCATTTCCACCCCGGGTCTCTTCCCTTTTGCGTTCTAGCTTTACCCATCCTAGTTATTCTTCAGGGGTCTGGAGTACTATACAATCCCCAGACAATATGTCCCAATGGGAAAAAGTATTTTACCAGACTCCTTAATATTTGGTGGCTATGGCAGTAGTTGGGACATGTAGATTATACTAGCCCACTGAATACTCAGCAGAGGGGAAGAGAGATGCTTGCTCATGCTCCTCCCTTCATTAATATACACATGGGACTGCATTAAACCTTTTGATATGTAACAGAGAGAGGCATGTAATGCCTCTTTAGACTCTACTCTTCATTTTAATATACCTAAGGTAGAGCTGGACTTTACCCTCCTGCCCAGTCACAAGAAAAGTGGGATCAAGTTTTGCTCCTATCCTTTTTTACACCTATTAAACACTAATCGTAAACCACCAATCAGAGCAGAGGACCCCTCCCCATTCCCACCAATCAGAGCAGAGCATGTTCCAATGTTCTAAACCCCTTGTTCCTGCACAGTGCGGAATCCCCATATTCAAAGAGACGCAGCAAGACGCAGGCCAGGCGTTTGGGAGGGGTGGCTACAGCCTGAGCCACAGGGAGAGGGATGGGGCAGAATAATTCCACAGGGCTACCAGGCCAACTGAGGACAAGAAGTGCCTCCCCCAGTCAGCCCCAGCAGGTGTTTGCCAATGGGAATCTCTGTGGGGAACAGGGGCTGGCAGAGGCTGTGCCATGCTGGGAATCAGTTCCCCCAGGAGAGGAAAAGATCTCCGGGGGGCAGGGTTGGGGTCCCACGGGAGGGAGCTACATTTGTGCTGAGAGGGAGGTTAAAGTCCCAGATAGGGGTGACCCATCCTGTGGATTTAGGGCCAAGTTACCTTTATGTATATCGGGATAAGGTTCCACTGTAGAGCACTGTGTGTGAGTTAGAGGTGTGAACAGGAGTTGGGTTCCCTGGGGAGCACTGTGTGTGGTTTATTGCGATGTATCAGAGGAGAGGCCCCATTGTGGCATCGGTGCATGCAGAGTAGGAGTGGGGGGTTCAAGCTAGAGGCCCTGCATTGAGCTACTCTGTGCCTCAGTGTTACATTTCAAAATTACTCTTTCTCCCAGGAGTTGGATTCCTTCCATGAAGAGCGCTCTGGCTCCCCTCAGACATCTGCTTCTTCAGCCAGTGAAAGTACCATTCCCAACAGCCCACCCCAAAAACGCATGCGCACGGCCAAGGGAGAGAGCTCCCAGAGCCCCGAGGAGGCCTCCGAGTATCTGGGTGGTGACAATGGGGTCAGATTTCACAATCATCCAAGAGATGAAATTAAGATTTGTGACCGCTTCCTGCTGGGGGGCTGCACCCAGGGGGACAGCTGCCCCCTCCACCACACCCACTATCCCTACCATTGGCAGATTAGGCGGAGGGACAGCAAAGCCTGGCAGAGTGTTAGCGAGTCAGCTCAGCGGCACCTAGAGAAACTTTACTGCGACACTGGAAAAGAGCAGATTAAGTTTGTGGACAAGTAAGTGATGGGAAGCCAAACTCCAGTCCTGGAATCGACCAGCAGGAAGAGCTGAAGGAAACAGTGGGAGTGGTATTGAGTAAAGGGAGCTCATGGTGTCTCAAGTCCCTGCCCCAATCTGGGATGCAGCATAGGGAATACCTTGCACGTTTCCCCACTTTCATTCATTCCACTCCCCACGTCCCTTATGTCCCACATGTGTGGGACTCCCCTCACTTTTCTTGTTGAAAATTATTTTACATCAGAAATAGACTCAAGGAACTAAGGTTACAGAAGGGGTAATTTGCACTAGAGGTGTGGATCCCAAATTGAGAGCTATGGTGTAGGCCACAGTGCTGGCTGCCAGGAGCTCCCACCCTACTGCTGTCCTGGCCTCACCCAGCAGGAGGTGCTGTAGGGAACTGGGCAGGAGCACGGGGTGCAGGGGAAGCTGCTAGCTCCTCCAGTCCTGGCCTCTCCTAGCAGGAGGTAATGGAGGAATTATTGTTTACTGTATCCTTTTCCCGCTCACAGAGGCGGTGCTGTTGGGAGCATTTTTCTGCACTCCATGAAGCTGGTTTGCTTCGTCGGACCCTATGACAAAGTGCGGCGACTTTCCAACACCTCTGATCCAAAGGAGAATCCCCACTTCCCCACAGAGTGGGCGGCCTATTGGAAGAGCAATGACAATTGGAAGAAGTATGAGGAGGTGAGGAAAAGGGAACGGCAATCCAACCTGCGTCATGTATATCATACAGTGCGTTTCCCCAACAATGCCTCACTGAGGTATGCAAGGGAATTACATACTGTAGTTAAACCAGAAACAACAGCAAAGGGGGAGACACACTGAGGGGCACAGACAGAGGAGAGAAGGTTTGTGGAGGGGAGATACTGAGGATGGGGAAGGAGCTTTCGTCGGCAGGAAGAGAAAGGAGTTTCTCTGCTATGGCCTGAGGGAAAACCAGGCTGAAAAGGCTAAAGGATGCTGTAGGGAAAGGAAAGGTTTAAAACCAGGTCATAGTTAGTCACGATGAAGACAGGCTGGATGCTGGCAGATCTTTGCCTCTGGCTTCCCCAGATAGCTAAAGAATTATTGATGAAGGTGGCAGCCTAAGGAGCAGTGTGTGTGGGTCCTTGGCTTTCCTTTTTGGAGCACTCTCCCTGTACACCTTCTCTTCCTTTCCCCCTCAGCCCATCTCCCAGGGTCTCCTTGCTGCCTATGAGCAAGACAAGGACAGCTACACCTTCGAACGCCAGGGCCACTTCTTCATTGTGGATCTGAAGCGCCGTGTGCAAAGGAACCGGGATAAGGGATACGTCCGCCTGGTCCAGCGCCGACCTGCCTACCGCCCCCTCCTCAGTATGGTGCCACATCTGATGTAAGTGACTCCCCTGGCAACCATGGTCCTAAAGGAATATAACAGCATTCAGAGGAGATTAATTCTTGTCTATCTCCCTAGGACACTCCCTAGAAGACCCTGGGGAACAGTTCCTTCCACTTCTGACATCCTCGGGGAGAATCCAAAGGACGGCTACTGTGGATCCTATCCTGTTGCCTGGGTCCCGAAGCCACCAGATGGCCAGGCTTTCCTGAAGATGGAGGTGCTACCAACAGAGGTTGCATACCACAGAGTTTGTGCTCTCTTCCATCAGTCTGTCTCAGAGGAAAAGACACTGGTGCTGGGGATTTACCGAATCCGGAACGATGATCTCTGGGAAAAATATACCAGGTATAAAGAGAAATGTTGTGGGGAGATTGTGCCTGTATGTGTACATATGTGTGCGTGAGAATCCTAGCCCGCATGCCAGAGGGGGAATGCTGGAGCTAGTGCCTATTCTTGTGGGGCTCACCATGCTCACGGCAGGAAGTGTAAAACCTAATGTCAGTGCTTTAGGGTGCAGAACCCATAGCGCTGGAAGCCTAGGAGCATGAGCCCTGGAGCTAGTGCGCTAAGGTGTGCACTCATAGGAGTATGACTGAAGGAGATAGTGTGCAAGGGTGTGAATATTAGTGCTTGTTTCCTCAGGTGGGGATTTTAGCACACCCCAGGTGAGCATGATTGCTTCTCATTTGGCAATTCCTTGTGCAGGAGTGTAGGTAGATTCAGCTGCACTGGAGTTTGCATATTTGGATGCATCCTCGGGAATGGGTGCATGGATCCTAGTGCACTGGGTTGTTTGCAGGGTCCATGCATGTGCACTGGTGCACAGATAGTGCACTTGAATGTGAATATTTGTGCAGTGGTGGGCAGATCCTAATGTGCTCAAGTGACATTGGATGCGCTAGTGTCATTGTTGGATGGATCCTTGAGGGCTGGGGAAGACTGACCCTCTAAGTCTTTCCCATTCAAGCCTTTGGCCTTTATCTATTGAGTAAGTGGAGATGGAGGGAGTTGGGGGGAGTTAGGCCTCTAAGTTTCCCCAAACATCCCCTCTGGGCAGGATCTAAGCCTGCTTTTTTTCCCTTTGTGTCTCCTTCAGGAAGAAGGCCATCATGTCCCATGCATGTTCACTGCAGGAGAAACACCAGCTGGAGAAGCACCTCTTCTATGGGAGTGCTGCTGACTTCCTGGAGCCCATCTGCCAGAACAACTTTGACCCCAGCTTCTCAAGGCTGCATGCCCCAATCTACGGCAGGGGCTGCTATTTCTCCAAAAGTGCCATCTATTCACACCGCCACGGCCAGGCGACCAAGGCCGGGCTACGCTACATGTTCCTGGCCAAGGTGCTGGTGGGCAAGACTGCTGTTGGGCATAAACTTTTCCGCCACCCCCTGCCCGTCGTGCCTGGTGGGCAGCTCTTCAACTCCTGGGTCAACAGCAGAAGCAATACCCAAGTGTATGTGATCTCTGACAACTGCCAGTGCTACCCCTACTTCCTGATCAGCTACAAGATGCTCTCTGACCCTGTAGCAGTGGATGGTTGATAGTGCAAGGGGGAGGAACTGCTCATTAGGAAAGATTGCTGACGCAGCTTTTCTGATCAGGCTCCACTTCCCCCTATGGGGACAGGGGTCACTTTTTGTTGTCACCTACAGCCTTCCTATGCAACCTGCTCTGTAAAACCCACTCTACATCCACTCTGAGCAGCAGCTATGACCCTCCCAGTGTATGTGGAAAACAAGGCCATCTAGTTTCAAAAGAGCTCTGTCCCATCCCATCCTATTCAATCTCCAGCAGATTTACCCACCCTGTGTTCAACTTCACCCCTGTCACCTTCACTATCTGTCCATATGCAAACATCCCTGGAGGCTGTGCCATCAGACACTGCTCCAAGCTCTGGCCTGGAAGCTGCTCTATTACACCATACGAGCCATCACCCTCCGTGACCTCTCACTGCTTTTGTAGACTGCAGTATGTGATTCACAAAAAGTCACCACTTTGTTCATGACTCACCTTCTCTTCCACCTTCTAAAGGGGCCTTCAGCCTGCGGGTAATCGGTTTGTCAAAAGTTGTTTGCACAGTGGCTTGCTGTAGTGTTTGCTAAGTTTTCTGGTGTAAGACTAATTTAGAAGTATTGTTAGAATATTCACCATGGGTCAGAGTGCTCTCATGTGTTTGTAATTATTTAACATATAGGTTCGTTATACAGAGGCAGAGTGGCTGTAAGCATCTGCTGTGTTTAGTCTGTTGCATGAAACCCCCCAATGTCAAGGATCAGGGAAAGTTTCTGGCTGCTCAGGCCTTGCTCCCAATGATAACATGTCACCTGCCCCTGCAGGAAACCTCCTGTGATCCTCAGTTTTTGGGACCTAGGAAATGGCCAGTTGTTAGTGAGTTAATATGTCCTAATGCCTGCGAACCTGTGGATTGCTCATTTATTCATGTAAGCAATAACTGTTTAATTCACACTGTACTATTAACATAATTACTTTCTTTGCCAAGTTTCCTTGCCTTCATAATTTGCGATCACTTGCCTTATACTTTACATTATTTTCTTGTCTTTAAAATTAAAGAGCTAAGAATGTTGTTTACTGCATGATATCAGTGTGAGCTACATTATCTAACACTTGGTTCATTAGACCTGTTACTTAATTTGATTTAATACCCCAGCAATCACAATTCATGTAGTCTAGGAAGTTACGCTATGTAGAATTATAGAAATATATGGCTGGAAGGAACCTCCAGAAGTCATCTAGTCCAGCCCAGTGTCCCCCACCTCCACCTCAACACACGCTGAGCAGGACCAAGTGACTGGGAGTTCAAGGTAAGTTGTGGGTACTCGGTACCTCTAAAAATTCTCCTATCATGATTAAGTGCCAAAACATGGATTTGGGGCCTACATTTTCAAAAAGGGACTGACCTGAGGTGCTCTGCAGGTGACACGTTTTTTCAAAAAGGCCTGATTTTCACAGAGCAGTGGTTCAGCACTTTTGGAAAGTCAGCATCCTCTTAAACTGTCAAGTCAGGTACCTCAAAGCTAACACACTTAGGATACTATATAGTTTTGTCGAGAAAAGTCAGCTTTCATCAACAAAACAGTGGAGGTACATGCTGAAATGCTTCTCCCGCTGATCTAGCTCTCCTGCTCCGCCGATATCATAAAACCACCTCGACGAGTGGCATAGAGCTTTTTGTGATGTAGTTAGAGCAACGGACCCTGTGTTTCTTATGTTGCCACAAGAGGGTGCTAGGAGGTGTCTCACAATGCCCATCTTGACCACTTTGGTCACCATTTTGAACTCCGCTGCCCTGCAGCCAGTTACACAGGCATATGCCTCTCCCCCCTTTAAAGACTTGGGAATTTTTGAAATTCCACTTCCTGTTTGCTCCTCGTGAACAGCTCACATCGCAGCTCTCTTCCCAGCTGACCATGCCGGCTCCCTGCAGCAAACGCTCTCGTGCTTGGTGTACACCGGAGGTGTTGGATCTGCTGGCTCTGTGGGGAGAGAAGGTTGTGCAGTCGCAGCTCCGCTCCAGCTGTAGGAACTTTGATTCCTCTAGACAGATTTCTCATGGCCTGGAGGAGAAGGGGCAAGAAAGGAACACAGAGTGGTGCCGTGCTAAGATCAAGGAGCTGAGGCAGGCGTACCTGAAGGCAAGGCAGGCCAATTGTCAGTCTGATGTGTCACCAAAGACATGCTGCTTCTACAAGACAATGACACCACCTGACACCCCACCTTTCTTGGGGCCTGACCAGGTACAACTGAGACTAATATTGGAGTGGGAGACTTTTCCTGTTGGGTTATTTCCTTACCGTCACAATGGGGATTTTCTATCTAGATCTCGATCTTTTTTGAATATTGTTTCCTACAAATCCCAGTGGATCTAAAAGTTGGATTGGCCAATGAGCCATGTGTTCCCTCATGGAGTTTTAACTCCATGCTGAGTGCTGCAGCCATCCCTGTTGTTGTAGATGCAGGATCTCCTCGGGATTGGCTCTCAGCCCAGTCCTGTGGAGTGACACTCACTGAGCACTGCCACGTTAGGGGTGCAGCTCAGACACTGAATGTGCTGGGTGTGTAGAGATTTCCTACAGTGATTGTAGTTCATGTTAACTTAATAGACAGGGAAACTGTCTTTGATTCTAAGGGTCTGTCTACACAGCACCTAGATACTCGTGGCTGGCCCATGCTACCTGACTCGGGCTCATGGGGCTTGGGCTGTGGGGCTGTTTCATGATGTGTACACTTCCAGGCTTGGGCGGAAGCCTGGGCTCTAGGGCCCTATTACCTTTTGAAACTCAAGATTAGAATGAATTTGTGTTTCTTTGTTTACCTGCTTTAACCTTGTAAATAACTCTCTTATTTCCTGTTCCTATTTAATGAATCTTGAGACAGTTTATTATCAGATTGGTTACAAGTGCTGTCTTCGGTGTGAGATCTAATTGACCTGGGGTAAATGACTAGTCCTTTGGGACTGGGAGTGGCCTGAATATTGCTGTGGTTCTTGGTGTAAGGAATGATCTACTACAAAAGTACGCTCACAAGGGTGCCGAAATACATTGGAGTACTGAAGGGGACTGTCTGTGACTCCATGATTAGGCTGTTATAGTGCCTGAGGAGTTTACACTTAATAATTGGTTGGGGAAATCTAAGTATAAACTCACAGTCAGTTTGGGGTTTGTGCCCTGCTTCCTAACAGTCTGCCCTGACATTGGTACTCATGCTTTTGAGCCACTGCAGGCAGCTTGACACCCAGTGCAACTGGTCTCACTGACATAGACAGGGAATTCCTTCCCTCTGGGACTCTAATATGGTTCTTCCACTACATAGGCCCCACAAAGTTCAGCCCACAGCACAATTCATGCTCTCCTGTTGGCGTAGTAGTGACTTCACTAAAGCAGTAACTCTGATAGAACCAGGCTGCCAGCTGCTGTGTGTTGCAGTTCAAACTGTTTGCTGATTATTAAACAGTCATATTATGGTGGATGCCTAAGGCCGTATGGTGCTGAGCTCTGAACAAGCTCTGAAAAGGAGACAGTCCCAGCCTCAGAGAGTTTACAGTCTTATGCCATAGGGATACAGCATAAGACCCCCTCTCAAATATGGTAACCCAGTGGAAGCTGCCCTGGGTCTGTGTTATTTTTTCTCTGGCCGAGGCAGGATTTTTTTAAAATGTCTGTGTCTTTTCTGTGTCTACCTCACTGACAGGGGCTGTGACCCCAAACCTCGAGAGAACCTATGGCCCTTAGGCAGGGCTGTGAAGAAAAAGAGAGTAACAGGAGGGTAAAAGTCATGAGATCGAATAGTCACAGTAGCAGTTTTAGAGCTCAGTTGTGATCAGACCAGGATCCAGTGGCAGTGACGGCTCCCCTGCATCTCATTCTGGCAATAGCTCATAGGTTGCTGAGAGCCCTCTGAGTGTTATCGCAGGGGCTGCCCGTGGGGATGGTCAGTGTAGGAAGCTGGTTGCTGAACCTCTGGATGAGGATGGTCATTGCCCACCACCCAGGTATTCCTGGTGCTTGCTGCTCTCTGGGAAGGCTGTTGCATCCCTTGATCATTCCTGGAAGTGCAGTGCTGGTGGGGCAGGGGATGAGATCATAGAATCTCAGGGTTGGAAGGGACCTCAGGCGGTCATCTAGTCCAACCCCCTGCTCAAAGCAGGACCAATCCCCAACTAAATCAAAAGTGAAACTTCCCATACTGGGAGTTGAACCCAGGCCGCCTGGGTGAAAACCAGGAATCCTAACCGCTAGACCATATGGGAGGCATTTAAAAAAATAAACCCAGATCATGCTTTGCATTTAGAACTTCATCACACCTGGTGAGACAAGAAGAGACTGAATCAGAAGCTGGGCAGATCTGAGCCTCATCCCACAAGGAAGAGGCCCCAGTGATGAATGTGGCACCTGCTGAAATGCAGCCACTTCTGGGGCAGGACATGGCAGTCACTCTGCCCCAGTGTCACTCTGGTGAAGGGCCATAGGAAGGGAGGAATGGAACTGCAGGGGGACAAAACGGAAATACCTGTGAGGAGGCATTTGGGCAAAGCATTGGGTTTATTCTTGTACAAAGTACCCTGGAACTGACCTACTGGTGATCAGTGCAGTGTCCAGCAGCCCAGCACCACCTTGCCGGATGCTGAAGCAATGCCTGATCTCTAACAATCTCAGACACACATGCCCATATCTAACTAATAGATATTTAGTGAATGCCAGGCATTGTCCCAGGTTCATTCAGCTCATTTCAAAACCCAGCATTAACATGGAATAGATTGGCCACAGCTTTCTAAGAGCACCAACAACTGCCTGGGGACAGCTGTATTAAATGTTCCCTCTCACCCCTTGTACCCTTTCACCATTTATCCCTCTGCCAATATCCACTAATAGGCTAACACAAAGTCAGATCCCCCTATTTGCTGTCTCACTGCCCAGCTCCCTTGCTCCAGAGATCTCCCTCCATAGGGGTTATGGGCAGAGGCTAGACTGTCCATCAGACACTTGTGGACATTGGCATTCAGGCCCTAGTGACAAGAAGAAATGTTTCACTCTCACAGCCCGGTACTGTGAAGTGATCAGGCCCCTGTGCTTTCAGGTGTGGGCATGCAAGCCTGTGCTGGGGAGTTTGTAGGTCTAGAGCCCTCAGACTCAGCTGCCCCATATAGAAGCACCCCCCAGAGGCTCCGTCTCCATCAGCACTTCCTGTGCTGCTCTGGCTGATTGTGGAACCACATGGTCACCTGGAAGGGCAGAAGGAAAGGGATGAAGGAGATGCTGATGGAAGTGGGAGCCAATCCCCTCTGCCCACTGCACTCCCTCCTCTTCTCCACAGGGACAGTGTCATATTGTATGGTGTGTTTTAGACTAGGAGGCAAGTACGCAAAAGAGTAAAGTACAAGACGAAGAGAATGATGGAGAGGTTCCCCACACCCCCGCTGGCCAGAAATCTCCCTAAGGCAAGTCCCTTTCTGGGTTGAGAGAATGGTGACCCGACACCTACCACATTTGCAAGCCTGGGTAATGACCCCTCTGGTCCCCATTTCCCTCCCCCTGATCTTCCTCAAAGGAACCGCTACGGCATCAGTTTGTCCTGACTTTGGAAGGCGGAGACAGAGGAGGGAGACGCCCCAGCAGGAGAGGCTGATTTCACCCGCTTCTCAGTGAGGGCCAGGGCCTGGGCCAGCACAGCGATCGTACTGTAGTCGGGGTCCACCTTGTTGCTGGCACCCAGTGCTAGAGGCAAACAACAGCTGGGGTTTGTTGCCCGGTGTGCGTCACCCAATAAACACAATGGGGTGGAGAAGCAAAAAAGTTTATTTGCAGCTGCAAACAAGGTACAGGGAGAATAAAATCTCAAATCCTGCACATCAGAGCAGGTCATTACACACACTTTTATATTCCTTAATGCTACTGCACTACACATCAGCCAATCAAAGCTTTGCACAAATGCTCTGCCTTCCTTATATGGGTTACAACAATGTTTATTTCCCACAACCTCTAACAAGCATTCCTAGCAACTTAAACAACCAGCACATCCTGCCTGGCCTTGTAGCTGTCCCTCCTGTTATCTTTAACTTGGCGTCAGCAAACCTTACACTATGAGGCATTCTCTGCGGCTGCAACATTATTTTAAGAGCAAAAGAGCTTACTCAAACCAGCCAGGCCTGACTTCTGTTAAGGGGGGTTGAAAAGAAGCCCTTAGGTCTACAGCAGGGAGACTTCCTCGACCCTTATGGCCTTCCATCCCCTGGACTTAACTCGTGGCCATGCCCTGGGGTCTCCAACAGCCAGCCTCCCAAAAGGGAAGGTCAAAATGCTCAGCTGCAACTCGCGGTCCTGGCGCCATCTTCCCAGCAACGCCAGACACAACATGGCCTGGAGCAAGAATGGAGCCTGCCGCGGCTGCTGCACCGACCCTGCGCTGAGAAAGCCCCACGTGCTGGAGTGGGGATAGCAGCCCCCCGGGAGGATGAGGCCGGGAACCCCCTCCCCAGGGCACCGGGCAGAGACCCGGGTCCCCCAGGTTACGGGAGCCCGCGCTGGTGACCCGAGCACACGCGGCGGGTCCGGCCTCCCCCGGGCGCGCACGGAGCCGGCGGGCGGGCGTTGGGCTACGTCGCCCGCTCCTGGGATGCGCCCGAGCCTGCCGGCGCCCCTCAGCACCGCGGCCGGGGCTGCGCGCGGGAGGGTCCCTGGGCCAGGCCACGGGGAGGTCCCCAGAGCGCAGCTTGGCCCGCGTCGCCCGGGCACCGCGGCTCCGGGCCAGGACCTGGTGGGTCTCGCCAGGCGGCGGAGCCTCTGCCCCCCCGCGCTGCGCACCGGGCCCCCCGGCCCGGCAGGGCCCCCGCCCCGGTGTCCCTGCGGGCCAGGCTGCGGTCTGAGCCCTCCCCGCGCTGTCACCCCGGCTCGCTAGCGGGGCGGCGTCGCCCTCTCCCGCGCTCGGCCCCTGAGGAGGCTGGCTGCGAAGGCTCGGAAACACGGCGGGACATGCGAAGAGTAATGACATAGCTCCTGGAAAATGGGCCCGGTCGCAAAGGCTGCATGTGCCGTGAAGGGCGAGGCCCAGGGAGGGCAGCTCCCGCCTGAGACCCCCCAGGCTACACGGCACTAAGGCTGCTCCCCATTCTTGTGCCGGCGGCGTTCACCTCCGCACATCCCACCACGTTCGTGCGTCACACGTGCAATCGATGCACTGACCTCCTCCTTTGTTTTCCCCTTCTCCCCGCAGCCGGCCTTCCCTTCCGCCGGCCCTTAGTCCTGGAGGGAAGGACAATCACATCAGCCGCGAAATGAATCACCCGTTCAACTTCTGTTCCAGGCTTTGCTGATCTCAGCCGGGCCATCAGATGAGCGCGGAGCTAATCGCATCACACCTGAGACCATTCCAAGGGAAGCTGTTAGTACATCAAAAAACCCGCCTTACCAGTCAGAGATTCAGGTTGCCAGATCAAGCGCTGGAAAGATTAAAAATGCCAGAAAATCTGGTCTGTGAATACCTGGGATTCATCACAGCCACCTTTGAACTACCCCCTTCTTGACAGGACTGCGCTGGGGAGGGGGCGCGGCTGGAATTCTCACCTCATCGAAATGAATTAGGAGGCAGAGTGGGTGGAAGATGAGACAAACTGTCACCTTTCCGGCTGCTGTTTTAGGCCAGGCAATTTCTGCAAGGCTGAATAAACCATGCAACACACAGCTGCTTTCAAAGTGGTGGCCGAAACTCTACTTTTCCTTTGGTAATGAAAGTTCAGGCTTGGCAGAATCAGAAGGAATCCAACATTGCAGAAACACTAAGCAGAAAGGATCAACAACTTTTTGACGTTCGCTGGAATCAGCTGCGCATCCATGGAAAGAAATATCTGAACCTGCCTGAGGCTGAAATGCTGTTGGGGATGATGGGAATCACCTGCCACCAGGTACATCCAACCCCTCTCTCTGGGACTCTGGATTCTCCTCTCTCTGCTTAAGGGACATTTTGCATTTCTAGAAAATGGTTTCTACAGCCAGGGCACAATAGGGAGCCATAGCAGAGGGTTGGGGGAGTGGAGTGGTGCTGGGGTCTCTGTCACTCAGAAAGGTGCTGACAGTGGGTCTGGAGGTACTGGGGCTGGGAGGACAGTTTCTGTGACCTGGAAGGAGCAGGGGAAAGGGTCTGTTCGGGGGGGGGGAGGGTGTGAGAATCTTTCATCCAACCAGAAAGCAGTGAAGGATCCTTCCCTCTGTCCCTGCCTCCCACTCTTCATTCAGGGCCACAGAGATCTGCTGTTGGACACAGGACTCCTCCCTTCTTCTCAAGGCCTGGGGAGGGGAACAGGCTTTTTCAAAGCCTCTCAGGAGGGAGGATAAAAGGAACAGAAATGGAGGGGTCCCTGAGGTTCCTTCTCTGCCAGCAGCTCCTTCAGTCCCTCTTCTCTCCAATTCCAGATCCGGATTTGGTTCCAGAATAGAAGAGGGAAGCACCGGAGACTTTACACTGGAGACGGGTCACCTGGGAGTAGCCTCTGTACCCTACAGGTGAGAGCTTGAGAGCTACACACAGACACAAACACACTCCCAGTCACCCCCTCAGACACACGCTGAGTGTCCCCCACCCACACATCCACTCATCCACAGAGACACTGAGACAGCGAGATGCCCCAAGGAGCAGACACTCGCTCACACCTGCCAACAGACACACGGGCACTCTGGGCCTTTTCCAGAGGGACGGTGTGAGGGGAAATTCACTGGTGTTTGGCTAGTGCTTTGGAAACACAGGGCCAGATCCCCAGCGTGTGTAAAGTCGGGCAGCTCCAATGAGTACAGTGCAACTACACTGATCACCAGGAGTTGGGGCCTGGCCTATGAAGTGCTGGGAACCTGCTGAGATCTTAGCATTACACTCATCTCCCTCTGGGCTGTTTCCTCCTGCCCTGTCAGGTTTGTTGGGGGCTGGTTTATGGGCCATTGGAACCCGTTGAAGAGTCAGATTTCTCCCCTCAAAGCATCCCAGGTGCAAGTAGATTCACCACCTGTAAGTCCCCTTGGGATCCTCTGGGACAGAAGAGCCTACAGAAATATCCAGGACAGGGCTATTAGTGCTGCTAGCAGTGAAGAGAGCTGAGCTCTGGGGATCAGTGCAGGGCTCTGGGCTCTCTCGGTTGTGATTAAATGTTCTGCTTCCTCTTCCCTACAGACCCAGTGCTGTGCACACTCCTGCAATGATCCATTCTCCCTGTTTCATTGGCCAGCACTTCCTGGATCCCCAGGACCTGATTCAGGGATGTAATGGCCTCTACAGGGACCAGCAAGCTCTGCATTGATTCCAGAATCGACCGGGCTCCCCTCCAGCCAGCTCCCAGCTGTAGTTCCAGGGCTACAACACACAGGCCCCAGAAACCAGCCTAGGAACCTCTCCCCCTGCTGCGCAACCAGTGGCTATTGACTCTACTTCCTCCTCTACCCCCAGGTTCAGGCAATGGAGTCTCTGGAGCTGTCACTGTTAATCACTCTGCTCTCTTCATGGACACATGTTGACACCCAGGGAGTAACTTCAGATTTCCTGTCTGGACTCCCCACTGGCTCTGTTTCCCAGCCTGAGTCGGGGAGTTCTCAGGCTCTTTCACTCCCGAGGAATCTCTGACACTCTTCACTCATGAAAACACCAAGATTCCTTCAGACTAAGCGAAAAACTGGGCAGAGGGAGAGGGAAAGAGCTGTGGTTTAAGTGTTTGCAGAACGCTGGGAGGGTCTCTCTCATTTCAGTGGTGCTTTTCTGCTGTTAGAGTGAATCCATTGTCTTATTGTGATTTTGCTAATTTATAATAAACCAGTTTTAAATAATCTGGGAGTGTTTCTTATACAGTTCCTGAGCTATAATTAGGTCCAACCCTCATAACCTCTCCTCATCACAAACAATTAAAATCCCCTTTCCCTCCCAAAACCCACGAATGGGCCAATATCAGTTGTGTGGGTTTACCAGAAGTGCTGGTGTCACAATGCTAGCCCCTCTCCCAGCCCCTCCCTATGGCAGGGTTCAGCCATAACTGGGGCAGGGGAGCATCTTTCACAGTGACTCTTCTTTAATTCCCAAAGATTTGCTGATCATAATAATCCTGCCAAGGGCGGTGGGAGCAAACTTGCTTCACTGAGGCCCTGAACCACAAACTTCACAGGAGCAGCATCAGTTGGGCTGGTGGCAGAGGTTGTGAACCAAAGAGACTGCCCATGGAGGGGCTTTCTCTAATCAAGTCCTGCAGCTAGCATGGTGCTCATGCCCCTGCAGGCAGGGTTTGGCCAGGGCATGTCTGTAAAAAGAAAGGGCCTGTTGGACCTGAACTTCACACCAGTCAGTGATCTCATTATCTGCTAACGTGATCAGGCTTCCCCTCTCCCAGGAACAGAAATTCTGCCTAGTCACATGCAAGGGAAGCTGCCCTGGTACAGAAAGATATTTCTGATCATTACCTGTGTCTTAAAAGAAACTAAACTTTGTTATTTACATTCAATGGCTATTGCCGTGGGAAAAAAATCAGCATTGATGAGGATTATACTAATCACATCACTTCCTCTACTAATGCGTATCCCTGGTTTTCTCATGGATTCTAATGGGAGCTGTGTTCCCTAATCCCCAACCTTTATCCTCACAACAGTGGGATGGCAAGCTCTGACCCAGGAGAGACTGTACAGCCATAGTGAATCTATTTTAATTGCCTGCCCTACCTGTGTCCCAAAACTTGAAACATCCTCATTGATGTAATACACAGGCCTTTAAAACAAACATTTCAATATTTACAATATTCTGCCTCGTCAAAGCCAAAGGCAGCGATCTCACAAAATAATCCCCACCGGGACCACTAAGGAAATAACCCAACAAGGAACGCCTTTGCGTGTAATAGCCACCCCAGATGCAGCTGGCCAAGCCTGAGGAATTCCTGAGGGGACTGGAGAGAGCAGTTTTGAACACATTAGATCAGGGTGCATAGTGCCACAGATATCTCGCTCAGTGATATGAAAAGATCACAGCCCTGAGAGATGTAGTTAAGCTAATCTAAACCCCAGGCCAGGTCTACAGTACAGACTTGTATTGGTATCACTACAAATAAACACCCCTGAGGGAAGAAGGTCTACTCACCTAACCCCCAGTGTGGACAGTGCTATGTCAAACAGGAGAGTTTCTCCTGCCGACACAGCTGCTGCCTCTCAGGGAGTTGGATTAATGATGCCGATGGGAGAAGCTTTGCGGTCGACCTAGTAGTGTCTTCACTAAAGCGCTACAGCCATGCAGCTGCTCCTCTGTAGCACTGTACATGAAGACAAGCCCCCAGGGCCGACAGTGCTAGGTGAATGGAAGAATTCCACCATTGACCTAGCTACTGCCTCGCGGAGTGGTGGATTTTCTATAACAATGGAAGAACGCTTCCATCACGGCAGTGTCTACGCTACAGCGGTGCAACTGTGCTGCTCTAGTGTTTCTAGTGTAGACATAGCCTCAGGCATTGACAGAGGGATATCTGGGCCAAATGAGAGTGAGTGCCCAGTGTTGTGACCCGGTGTGTGGAGTCGCAGGGCCATTCATGCTTGGAGCAGGGAGACAGGCCCAGCCCCATGGGATAGAAGTTGCTGCTGTGGGGTGAGTGTGCGTGACTTGCTATCTGCCCCTGGCCTCTCTTCTGCACCAGGCTGTGAGAAGAGTGCGATTGCCTGGGTCCCTGCAGCTATTCTAGAATCTTGTTGGGACTCACTATTTGGGAAGCGCTGGCCTTGAGCCAGGCAGCAAAGTGCATTCTCAGAGGCAGAAACTTTGGTGCTGAGGGAACTTTTACCCTGAAAATGTATGTGCTGAATGAGTTCAGACACCTACAGTGGTTGGCAGATGTTTGCTGCATTATAGTGGAGCTAAAGCTGGGTCTTAGGTGGCTAAATACCTTTGTGAATCTAGCCCAGATGCCCCATCACAAGCCCATGTCACTGGTCTTCCCAGCAGTGTCCCATGGATGGGGCCATCCTGCTTTCAGTGATTTCCCTTATTCCTGTTACACCTCCAGGAATGGAGCCTTGTAAACGGCACTAGAAAGCTTCTGGGCCAGATTGTGTCAATCTGATGTAAGTGCATTGGTTTCAAAGGTGCGGCTCCAGATTTATAGCACAAGAACACAGACCCGAACTTAGCCTGTGTCTCTCTATCGGCAGCCTCAGGCAGGTGGCTCAGCATCAGGCCAGCCAGCAGGTTTCCCTCATTCCCAGGGGAGCTAGAAATTCAAGCTGTGAACTATGTAAACTTCCACTGTCCAAAGGCTGCTGGGCCTCCAGAGATGCTGCAGCAGGACAGTCCAGCTCAGAGTGATCCTGTTAAACAGGGTTTACTTCCATCGACACTAGGTTACCCTCAATTGGATTCATTATAATTTGAGCAGCATTTGTGAACTGTGGCCACTGCGGTCAGCAGGGGCTTTTCTTGCAGCCACAGGCTCCTGGCCAGTGATTGGTGGAGGAGGGGAGGGAAGCAGCGACTCTCCCCAGGGGCCACCAGCAGGGTTTGGGTCCTGCCCCCCTCTGGAGCCAGAAATGCTGGAGGAGCAGGCAGTCGGTGTGAGTTCCCCACCTTCCTGGGGCTGGTGGAGCACGGGCTCCTGGCTTCAGGCCTGGGGTGGCAGGTTGTGGGCAGCAGGCTCCAGCCATGGGGCAGCAGGCTTTGGTCCCTAGTCAAAAAGCTTCAATCCGGACTGGCTGGGCCCCACTGCCTCCCCCAGCCCATTGCCCTTGGCCCTACTGCCTCCTCCAGCCCCTCCCGCCCAACCATCACCCTGGCCCCTGCTGTCTCGCTACCCACCTCCCCATCCAGAGCTTAATTTGTCCTACAACTTGCCAGAGCTTTGTAAATTTGCTGTGAAAAGTGATATTTGTATGTTTGTTAATATCACTTTTCATAGCAGCAGACTTGCTAGCAAGCTGGGAGGCAGTGAAAAGTGATATTAACAAACATACAAACATCATTTTTCATAGCAGCAGACTTACTAGCTAGCAAGTCTACAAAAAGCAACCAAAAAAGCAAAAGCAAGAACAACAAAAGACAAGAATATGCAAAACCCCTTATTTTTGTGTCTATTCTGTTTGGGTCCAGTAAAGAATAGAGACAACTGTACATTATTTGTATTATTGAGTTTTCAACCCCCCCACCCCAAAAAAGCTGTACATAAATAAATTACAATGATTTGGACGTGTATCTGTGCATATTGATTTGTTTTTCCGAAAGTTAATTAAGTATTTTAGGAAGAATTGTCACAGCAGTCACCCACAAGAGTCGGTGGCTGCACTCTGAGGCCACCAAAAGAATTGTTGTGAGCACCCCTGAATTAGAGTCCCATGTTAGAGGGCTTCATGTTTTGTGTCCCTATGGGATCAGATTGTAAACTCTCTGGGGCTGGGACTGTCTCATTTTCTGTTTGGTCAGATCCCAGCACTACAGAGCCTAAGCCCGTAGGCATCTACTGTAATATAAATGGTTCATAGTAAAGCAATGATTTAAGCAGCTAATTCCTTTCAGGTTTACACACAGCATCTGGCAGTCTGGTTCTGGCAGTGTAACACTGAGCTGGGGGAAGAAGGTATTTTTCTCACTCCCGGGCAGCAGAAATCATGCTGTGGGCTGAAGCTGGGGCGCGCGCGCGGGGGGGGGGGATCTATGTCGAAGGAGGACTATATTAGAGTTCCCCTAGGTACAGTGCAGCGCTTGGTTCCCGTTGCATGGGAGGAGATACTGACTGGACACAGGGAGGGGGAGAATGGCCAGTATGAAGGGTAGCACCAGAGTAGAGCGGCTTCTCCAGATTCCTCTGCAGCACATAGCTACCCTGTGCCCTGTCCGAACTGATATTCTACGATCCTTTCCACTTGTTGAACTTCTGCACCTAACTCCCTGTCTCCCACTGCACCTTCCTTCCTCGGCCAGTCTGTGGGTATTTCCCGTGCTTCTGGGGGCAGGGCAGGACGAGCATGGGCCCCGCTAATGCCTGAGGCAGGTTGTGTGTGAGTTCCCCCCCAGACAGAGAAAGAAGCAGAGACCGGAGGTGTTTGGCAAAGCACGTTCCCCGCTGTCTCTCTGTGTCTGACCCACAGGAATGGGCCGCGCTGTCTGCGCCGCGTCAGGACCATGGAGAGAGGCTCAGGGGGATGTGTCTTCTATGTGGGATGCAAAGACCGCCCCTGGCTCCTAGCTCGCTGTTAGGGAAATACAGGGCAGAAGCTGGGAACCCACACGGGGACTAATTGGAGTGTATCATGGTGACGGCTTCCTTCTCTCACTAAGATCCACGCCCTTCTTTTTTGCTCTAACCACAATATCCCACTGCATCCAAATGACCAGAGCCAGGTATCCCACCAGGCCCCAGCCTCCGCGAACCTGACACGGAATTTGGAATGTGAAGCAGGCACGAGGGAAGCAGGTGAGCGTGGAGCATATGTCTGCAGGATCAGGGAGGGCTTGTGTTTGTGAGTCTAGCACACGTCTGGGGTGGGGGACACATTTATAGAGCAGACAGTCCTCTACCTCTGCCTATACCGCCATAAGGACTTGGCTGCAACGTGGTTCTAGCTGAAGCCAAATTTCACGCAGGCTGTGGCTGGTCTGGCTCTGATCCCAGTGCAGAAAGGACCTTAATCCCACCTTCCTTCTCACCCGTGGGGGCTTCAACTGCTATCCTTGAAAGTTTATCTCTGGGGGAGAAAGTCAAAGCCCCTCTCCCCCAGCCCAGAACAGGGAGACCCACCAGGAGGCAAGAAGGCGGCAGCACTTAGATCATGGAAAAGGCATTGGGAATGGGCAGGAAGAGATATTAGAGAGACCCTTCAATGGTTCAGAACTTCTGCTCCAAGCCCCAGTGATGCTGCCTCTGTGAAGTTTTTGATTCAGGGCCTTAGAAAAGGAGCCTAGCTCAGATGGCCCTCAGATGGCGTTATTATGATCAGTAAATGTCTGGAGATTATACACCTGAGTCACTATGACAGACTCTCAAAAATACACCCTCTCCCCCCATTCTCACAGAACCCAACCTTAGCCAGTGGCTAGGAGATTGGATAGGTTCATGACACTGCAGTCTTCGGAAACCCACACAAATGATATTGTCCTTTCTGGGGGTAGCAGGAGTGTGAATTTTAATTTTTCATGGTGATTAGCAGTTCTGGAAGTTGGATCTGTTTACAGCTCAGGAATAGAACCAGAACCACTCCCTGATTATTTAAAACTGTTTTACTGGAAAATAACAAAACCAAATTAACATAATGGGTTCATTGTCACACCAGGAAAATATCACTGAAGAAATGCACACATGCACAGCATTGTACAAACTCTGAAACCACATCTCTGTCCCTCTCCCTCTGTCCAGATCTCATCTTCCAGTCTGAAAAAGTCTTGGTGGTCTCACTAGTGAAGAGTGTCAGATATTCCTCGGGAGTGGAGGAGCCTGAGAACTCCATGACTCAGACTGGGAAACAGCCAGTGGGGAGTCCAGACAAAGGGGCTGAAGTTATTCCCTATGTGTCACCAGGGCTGGCTATCCCCATGGTTGGGCCCCCACTGCGAATTCCCTTGGGAATCCATACAGAATGAAGAGAGCAGAGAGTCACCGGCATTGATCAACTGTGACAGCTCCAGAGACTCCATGGACTGAATCTGAGAGAAGTGGAGGAAGCTGGAGTTGATGGTCACAGGGTGCACAGCAGTGGGAGAGGTTCCTATGCTGGTCTGTGGGGCCCATGTGTTGTAGGCTTGGAAATCTGTAGGCGTGGAAGGGGACTGGAGGGGAGGCAGGTTAATTCTGGAGTCAAAGGCAGAGCTTTCTGGTCCCTGCAGAGCCCATTGCATCCCTGGATCAGGTCCTGGGGATCCAGGAAGTGCTGGCCAATGAAACAGGGAGAATGGATCATTGCAGGAGTGTGCACAGCACTGGGTCTGTAGGGAAGAGAAAGCAGAACATTTAATCACAACCCAGAGAGCCCAGAGCCCTGCACTGATCCCCAGGGCTCAGCTCTCTTCACTGCTAGCAGCACTAATAGCCATGTCTTGGATATTTCTGTAGGCTCTCCTGTCCCAGAGGATCCCAAGGGGACTTACAGGTGGTGAATCTACTTGCACCTGGGATGCTTTGAGGGGAGAAATCTGACTCTTCAACGGGTTCCAATGGCCCATAAACCAGCCCCCAACAAACCTGACGGGGCAGGAAGGGAACAGCCCAGAGGGAGATCAGTGTAATGCTAAGAACTCAGCAGGTTCCCAGCACTTCACAGGCCAGGCCCCAACTCCTGGTGCTCAGTGTAGCTGCACTGTACTCACTGGAGTTGCCCGGCTTTACACACGCTGGGGATCTGGCCCTGTGTCACTGAAGTGCTGGCCAGATACCAGTGAATAACCCTTGTGGAAAAGGCCCAGAGTGCCTGTGTGTCTGTTGGCAGGTGTGAGTGGGTGTCTGCTCCTTGGGGTGTCTCGCTGTCTGAGTGTCTCTGTGGATGAGTGGATGTGTGGGTGGGGGACACTCAACGTGTGTCTGAGGGGGTGATTGGGAGTGTGTTTGTGTCTGTGTGTAGCTCTCAAGCGCTCACCTGCAGGGTACAGAGGCTGCTCCCAGGTGTCCCATCTCCAGTGTAAAGTCTCCGGTGCTTCCCTCTTCTATTCTGGAACCAAATCCGGATCTGGAATTGGAGAGAAGAAGGTCTGAAGGAGCTGCTGGCAGAGAAGGAACCTCAGGGACCCCTCGATTTCTGTTCCTTTTATCCTCCCTCCTGCCCTCCTCCTGAGAGGCTTTGAAATAACCTGTTCCCCTCCCCAGGCCTTGAGAAGAAGGGAGGAGTCCTGTGTCCAGCAGCAGATCTCTGTGGCCCTGAATGAAGAGTGGGAGGCAGGGACAGAGGGAAGGATCCTTCACTGCCTTCCGGTTGGATGAAAGATTCTCACACGCCCCTCCCCCCCCCCCCGAACAGACCCTTTCCCCTGCTCCTTCCAGGTCACAGAAACTGTCCTCCCAGCCCCAGTACCTCCAGACCCACTGTCAGCACCTTTCTGAGTGACAGAGACCTCAGCACCACTCTGCTCCCCCAACCCTCTGCTATGGCTCCCTATGGTGCCCTGGCTGTAGAAACCACAGAACGCAAATTGTCCCTTAAGCAGAGAGAGGAGAAACCAGAGACCCAGAGTGAGGGGCTGGACGTACCTGTTGGTAGGTGAGTCCCGTCATCCCCGACAGCATTTCGGCCTCAGGCAGGTTGGGATATTTCTCTCGATGGAAGAAGGACTCCAGGATGTGCAGCTGATTCCTGCTGTACAAGTTCCTCTTCCTCTTCTTCCTCTCTTGCCCTCCCCACTGACTGTGGGGGGGATCCCTGCTGGGGGCAGCAGCTACCACATGGGGCCCAGCAGCAATGGACGGGACCCGGGGCAAAGCCATGCATCCCTCTCTGGAGTCGATCCCTGCTGTAAATCCAAAGGGAGAAGAGAGCAGAAGGGTCAGAGGAAGGTGCAAACCCCAGGGAGGCAGAGGCACTGCCTCGGGGGCTTGAAGAGGCTGAGAGAGCTCGGGGTGAAGGGGGATGGAGCTGAGCTCTCATTCCAGGCTGGGGGTCAGGAATCGTTCCCTCCCAGTGGGCATCTATGCGACGGAGGAACAGAGTCCCTGGGGGAAGTGGTGGCAGCCCCATTGTCCAGTCAGCTGGAGGGAGGACAGGGCAAAGCCCTGCAGAACAGACTGAGCCTCAGCCCCGCAGAGCGATGCTGCCAGAACTGCCCTGAGCCAGGCCCGGTGCATTGGCCCCCAGCTCCCCTCCTGACAACCAGCCCCTGGAGAGCTCACCTGAACCAGGCCGGCCTGGTCCCGCTCTCGCCACCAGCTCACCCGTGGAGCCAGCAGGCCCCGCGCAGAGGGGCTGGCCGCCCCCGCCCCCGCTGTTGCCGTCGAGATGTGCTGGGTGGAGCGCGAGTGGGATGAGTTCCCACAGCTCTGGGGTCATGGCTGCAAAGGCTTCCTGCAGCTCCGGGGCAGAGTCCATGTTCCCTCTCGGGCTCCCCGCTGCTCTCTGCTTCCCCGCTTCGCAGGCCTCTTATACCCGGCGCTCAGGCCATTGTGCTCTTCACCGGGGAGGGGCCAAGGGGCCCCATCAAAGCTCCAGTTCAAAGGGCTTCTCCAAGGGGCCCTGGCCCCTGGCTGGGAGGCTGAGTCACCCCAGCCCAGCGGGGAGCCATCCCAGGGAAGAGGCGGGGCAGCCGCTCGCCAAGCCCCGGCCCGGGTCCCTCCCGGGGGCTGGGAGTTCAGGGGGTTGGAGGCCGCAAAGGGGGGTCCCCGGCTCCAGTTCCCACCCCCCACTTCTCAGCCCTTCATTCTTCATCGTTTCAGGGCTGAGAAGAGCCGTGGGCAGGGAGCCCCGGGGGCCCAGGGCCACCGCGCGCGGCTGCGGCGCCAGGGGGCTCCAATCGCAGGCTCCGGCCGCGCTGGTGACCCGAGCACACGCGGCGGGTCCGGCCTCCCCCGGGCGCGCACGGAGCCGGCGGGCGGGCGTCGGGCTACGTCGCCCGCTCTTGGGATGCGCCCGAGCCTGCCGGCGCCCCTCAGCACCGCGGCCGGGGCTGCGCGCGGGAGGGTCCCTGGGCCAGGCCACGGGGAGGTCCCCAGAGCGCAGCTCGGCCCGCGTCGCCCGGGCACCGCGGCTCCGGGTCGGGACCTGGTGGGTCTCGCCAGGCGGCGGAGCCTCTGCCCCCCCGCGCTGCGCACCGGGCCCCCCGGCCTGGCAGGGCCCCCGCCCCGGTGTCCCTGCGGGCCAGGCTCTCCCCGCACCCCTAGGCAACCACCCCCATCCCTTCATCTCACCGCCAGAGGCCACTGTCCCGTACTCAGGTCTGGGTCTGTTACCTACACCCCCGAGAATGCTGGCTGGCTGGGGGCACGCGGAGAGCAGTGCATTCAAATACCGATTACCACGGATTTTGAACATGTGTCCAGAGGCGGCTGTCCTGCCATGCTGGGGATGGTCAGAGCTCAGGGAATGCAGCTCCCATTTGATTCCAGGAGAACACCAGGGCTACCGTGCAGGAAGGGAACTTAATGCAATCCTCATTTCAGCAATGGATACACCTTCGCAATATCCATTACATTTGACATTACGTAGGAAATAAATGCATTAAACGACGTCTTTATTTTTCTGTACAGTTCAGTGTTATGAACCCAAGATCCCTTCTCTAGCAATGCAGCTTCCCTTTCATTCCACTGGCCGTTATTCCTGGACAGAAGGACAATCACATTAGCAGCTAAATGAATCACCCGTTCAATGTCCGTTACAGGTTTTGTTGAACTGGGCCTGGGCATGAACTGATCATTGATCCAATCACACACAGGCCTGAGCACATTCCAGTGGAAGCTATTTTTACACCTAAAGACCCCCCACCTTACTAGGAAGGTATTTAGGTTGTCGAATGAAGTACTGGAAATTTACTAAATGGAGGACTTGTGGTTGACTGTGCAACCTTAATTTAGTTCCTTTGGGCATATACATTATGATACAGTCTTTGTTTGATCCCACCATTTTTTCCACACTGGGACCCACAAGTAAATTTATTAAACATAGACCAGGCTTTCTGTTTGTTAAGATCACACAGTTCAACATTACTTACTAGATACCTCAGTGCACTGGGTGGACGGTGCTCAGGCAATTAGTCAACAGTGCAATATTTCTTGTGAGCCACATAATCCAATGTGTGCCCGCAAATCTTATTCAGCCTAATATCGGAATATCCGAGCCTTACGGATATTAAGGGTAGGTCTACCCTATGAAATTACTCCGATTTTACAGAAGTCAATTTTTGGGAACAGATTGTATAAAGTCGAGTGCATGCGTCCACACTAAGCACATTAACTCGGTGGTGTGCGTCCACAGTACCGTGGCAAGCATCGACATTCCAAGCGGTGAACTGTGAGTAGCTATCCCACAGTTCCCGCTGCCCATGGGAATTCTGGGCTGAGCTCCCAATGCCTGATGGGGCCAAAAATTAGTCACAGGTGGTTATGGGTAAATGTCATCAGTCAACCCTCCCTCCGTGAAAGCAACGGCAGACAATCATTTCACACCCTTTTCCCTGGATTGCCTGAGCAGACGCCATAGCACGGTAAACATGGAGCCCGTTCAGCTCACCACAGCAGTTATGACTATTGTAAACACCTCACGCATTATCATGCAGTTTATGCAGAACCAGAACCTGAAAAACCAGGCGAGGAGGTGACAGCAGCATGGTGACAAGAGTGATGTGGACATGGGCACAGATTTCTCTAAAATAATTTGGAGAATTGTCCCCAGCAATTTGGAGATCATGGTGTTAATGGGGCAGGCTCATACCGTGGCATGCCGATTCTGGGCCCGGGAAACAAGCACAGACTGGTGGGACCACATAGTGTTGCAGGTTTGGGATGATTCCCAGTGGCTCTGAAACTTTTGCATGTGTAAGGGCAACTTCATGGAACTTTGTGACTTGCTTTCTTCTGCCCTGAAGCGCAAGAATACCAAGATGAGAACAGCCCTTACAGTTGAGAACCGAGTGGCAATAGCCCTGTGGAACCTTGCAATGCCAGACAGCTACTGGTCAGTCGGTAATCAATTTGGAGTGGGCAAATCTACTGTGGCAGTTGCTGTGATGCAAGTAGCCAATGCAATCATTGAGCTGCTGCTATCAAAGGTAGTGACTCAGGGAAATGTGCAGGTCATAGTGGATGGCTTTGCTGCAATGAGATTCCCTAACTGTGGTGAGGCTATAGAAGGAATGCATATTCCTATCCTGGGACCAGACCAACAGGGCAACTGATATATAAACCGCAAGGGGCACTTGTCAATGGTGCTGCAAGCACTGGTGGATCACAAGGGACGTTTCACCAACATCAACGTGGGATGGCCGGGAAAGGTTCATGACGCTCGTGTCTTCAGGAACTCTGGTCTGTTTAAATGGCTGCAGGAAGGGATTTACTTCCCAGACCAGAAAATAACTGTTGGGGATGTTGAAATGCCAATAGTTATCCTTAGGGACCCAGCCTACCCCTTAATGCCCTGGCTCATGAAGCCATACACAGGCACCCTGGACAGTAGTAAGGAGCTGTTCAATTATCGGCTGAGCAACTGCAGAATGGTGGAAGAGTGTGCATTTGGACATTTAAAAGCATGCTGGTGCAGTTTACTGACTTGCTCAGACCTCAGCGAAACCAATATTCCCATTGTTATTACTGCTTGCTGTGTGCTCCACAATCTCTGTGAGAGTAAGGGGGAGACGTTTATGGCGGGGTGGGAGGTTGAGGCAAATCGCCTGGTGGCTGAATATGCAAAGCCAGACACCAGGGCGATTAGAAGAGCACAGCAGGAAGCGCTGCGCATCAGAGAAGCTTTGAACACCAGTTTCATGACTGGCCAGGGTACTGTGTGACACTTCTGTTTGTTTCTCCTTGATGAAAACCCACCCACTTGGTTGACTCTAATTCCCTGTAAGCCACCCGCTCTCCCCCCTTCTATCACAGCTTGCTTGCAAGGAAATAAATTCACTATCATTTAAAAAACATGTATTCTTTATTAATTGATAATAAAAATAGGGAGATAACTCACAATGTAGCCCAGGTGGGGTGTGGGAGGAGGGTAGGAGGGAAGGAAAAGGCCACTTCAAAACTTGTTGAATGCCAGCCTTCTGTTGCTTGGGCTGTCCACTGGGGTGGAGTGGTTGGGTCCCCGAAACTCCCCCCCCCACGTTCTTGGGCGTCTGGGTGAGGAGGCTATGGCACTTGGGGAGGAGGGAGAGTGGTTAAACAGGGGCTGCAGCAGCGGTCTGTGATCCTGCTGCTGTTCCTGAACCTCCATCAGACGCCGGAGCATGTCCATTTGATCCGGCAGTAGCGCCAGCGTTGCCTCATGCCTCCTCTGCCAACACCTCTCATCTCGATCGTCCCTCCTGTCCTCACGTTCATTGGCCACTTTCCTGTACTGTGCTACTGTGTCCCTCCACACATTCTGCTGAGCTCTGTCCGTGTCGGATGACTGCATTAGCTCAGAGAACATTTCATAACGTGTTCATTTTTTTTGCTGCCTTATCTGAGATAGCCTTTGGGATGGAGGAGGGAGGCTTGAAACATTTGCAGCTGCTGGAGGAAAAAAAGGGTGTGAAGTATTTAAAAAGATACATTTTACAGAACAATGGCTATACTCTTTCACGGTGAACAACACTATTCACATTACATAGCACGTGTGATTTTGGTACAAGGTCGCATTTTGCATCTTATATTGAGCGCCTGCGGCTTTGGTGTTAGAGATCACACACGCAGGGCCGGGCAACAGAATTCGGCTTGCAGGTGGCCATGGTAAGCCATAGTCTTTCAGCTTCTGCAACCTTCATAACAGCAGCATCCTCCTTTCCCATATCAAGCAAAGCACGCTGACTTGGCCATTTAGTGCTGCGGTTTTCGTGTTAACGTGCAGCAGTAGAAACCAAACTAACTCCCCCGCATCCAATTCTCTGGGATGATTGTTTTACCCCTTCCCCCACTCCATGGCTGGTATCAGGGAAGATCCCTGCTAGCCAAACGCGAACAGCTTAGTGCCAATGGCCCCCCCGCCACCGCTTGGCTGACTGTGGGGAGGATTTCTTTTCAGACACAGGCAAACAGCCCAGTAGGAACGGCCACCTCTGAATGTCCCCTTAATTAAATTCCTGTATTTCAACCAGGTTACTATGAATGATATAAGGATAACACAGAGAGATAAAGAATGGATGTTGCTTGAATGCCAGCAAACACCGGGACCATGCGCTGCCAGGCTTTCTCATGTAATGATACCAGATTACTTGCTACTAGTATGGCGTGGTAAAGCATCCTACCATGGAGAACGGGATAAGGCTGCTCTCCCCAGAAACCTTCTGCAAAGGCTTTTAGAGTACCTCCAGGACAGCTTCATGGAGATGTCCCTGGAGGATTTCCGCTCCATCCCCAGACACGTTAACAGACTTTTCCAGCAGCTGTACTGGCCACGAATGCATCCCAAGTCCTCAGGGCAAATTAATCATTAAAAAATGTTTGCTTTTAAAACATGTATTATATTTAAAAAGGTACACTCACCAGAAGTCCCTTCTCTGGCTTGGTTGGGTTGGGAGGGTATTTCAGTCAGGGTGATAAAAAGATCCTGGCTGTCGGGGAGAATGGTGTGCTGTGTGCTCTCCCCAAGCTCGTCCTCCTCCTCCTCATCTTCCCCTCCGCAAAATCCTCAGGCATGGTGGAGGGTACCCCATCCTTGGAGTCCATGGACAGGGGTGGGGTAGTGGTGATGGCCCCCCCAGAATTGCATGCAGCTCAGTGTAGAAGCGGTATGCCTGGGGCTCTGTCCCAGAGCGGCCGTTTGAGTCTTTGGTTTTCTGGTATGCTTGTCTGAGCTCCTTAAGTTTCACGTGGCACTGTGTCACGTCCCTGCTGTAGCTTCTGATCCTCATGGCCTCAGAGATTTTTTGAAATGTTTTGGCATTTTGTCTTTTGGAACGTAGTTCTGAAAACATGGATTCGTCTCCTCATACAGCAATCAGATCCAGTACCTCCCATTCAGTCCATGCTGGAGCTCTTTTTCAATTCTGGGACTGCATGGTTACCTGTGCTGATGAGCTCTGCATGGTCACCTGTGCTGATAAGCTCACCTGGCCAAACAGGAAAGGAGATTCAAAAGTTCCCGGGGCTTTTCCTGTACACCTGGCCAGTGCATCTGAGTTCAGAGTGCTGTCCAGAGCGGTCACAATGGTGCACTGTGGGATAGCTCCCTGTCATAAATATAAAGGGAAGGGTAAACCCCTTTAAAATCCCTCCTGGCCAGAGGAAAAATCCTCTCACCTGTAAAGGGTTAAGAAGCTAAAGGTAACCTCACTGGCACCTGACCAAAATGACCAATGAGGAGACAAGATACTTTCAAAAGCTGGGGGAGGGAGAAACACAAAGGGTCTGTGTCTGTCTGTGTGATGCTTTTGCCGGGGACAGAACAGGAACGGAGTCTTAGAATTTAGTAAGTAATCTAGCTAGGTATGTGTTAGATTATGATTTCTTTAAATGGCTGAGAAATAGCTGTGCTGAATAGAATGAATATTTCTGTCTGTGTGTCTTTTTTGTAACTTAAGGTTTTGCCTAGAGGGATTCTCTATGTTCTGAATCTAATTACCCTGTAAGGTATTCTGATTTTACCATCCTGATTTTACAGAGGTGATTCTTTTTTTTACTTCTATTAAAAGTCTTCTTGTAAGGAAACTGAATGCTTTTTCATTGTTCTAAGATCCAAGGGTTTGGGTCTGTGGTCACCTATGCAAATTAGTGAGGATTTTTACCAAACCTTCCCCAGGAACTGGGGTGCAAGGGTTAGGAGGATTTTGGGAGGAAAGACGTTTCCAAACTATGTTTTTTCAGGAACCCAGATAAAGTTTGGTGGTGGCAGTGGAAGTCCAAGGGCAAAGGGTAAAATAGTTTGTACCTTGGGGAAGTTTTAATGTAAGCTGGTAAAAGTAAGCTTAGGAGGTTTTCATGCAGGTCCCCACATCTGTACCCTAGAGTTCAGAGTGGGGAAGGAACTTTGACACTCCCGGAGGCCAATACTGTCAAATTGTGTCCACACTAACCCTAATTCGAAATGGCGATGTTGATTTCAGGGCTAATCCCCTCATCGGGGAGGAGTACAGAAATCGATTTTAAGAGCCCTTTATGTCGACAAAAATGGCTTTATTGTGTGGACCGGTGCAGGGTTAATTTGAGTTAAGGCTGCTAAATTCAACATAAACTCGTAGTGTAGACCAGGCCTGAGAGATTTACCCTCACAACTCCCCTATGAGCAACAGTGTATCATTATTCCATTTTATAGATGGGAACAGAGGCAAAGGGAGGCCAGAATTTGTAAATGTCTCTCCTAATATTAAGAGCCTAACCCGAAACACCTACAGCCTGTTTTTTCGGAATACTTGGCATCTGATATCACTTTTTACACCAAAGCAGTGTACAGACACGAACTAATTAATCCTGGAGAGATGCGGGGCCAATATTACCATCCCTATTTTATAGGTGAGGAGACTGAAGCAGAAAGTGACTTGCGCCAGGCCACACAGTGAATCAGTAATGGCACCAGGTTTAGAACTCATTCCTCTGGGCTACCTGCCCTGCCACAGGCCCTGGGCATCCACAACTTGCTCTGAGTTCAGGTCAGCGCCTCTGAAAATCAGGCATCTGCACAGGCTCCATGGACACCTGTGGAATGAAGCAACTGCACAATGGACCAAGGGAAAGGGAGCTGAGGATGTCTTTGGGAATGGATGGGAATGCCGTATGAGAAGGACGCACTGTGATTAAGGCACAAATCTGAATCCTGGTTCAGCGACTGTCACTCTATGAAACCTTGGGTCACGTCATTGCTTCACTTCGCCATCTGTAAAACCAGGGTCATGGCACCTTCCTCTGCAAAGCACTGTGCGATCTGCAGGTGAAATAAGCAATAGAGAGTTTGCACAAAACCTAAGAGAAAAATTCTATCTTGGACCTGGAAGCTCCTGACTAATTTTCAGCCCCATTGACCTTTATTTGTCTGTTTTGTTGGGTAGTGATACTAGGGTGCATATTGAGAACTGGGTTGCACCTTAACTATGGAACTACTGTCCCCCCTTCAGTTTAAGGATTCAATTCAGTGAGGTGCTGAGCCCCCTAAACTTGCATTGTAGTTAACTTCGGGGGTGGGTTTCATGATTCATGGACACCCCCACAACACCTCAATAGCATTTTTTATCTGATCTCCCACACTCACTCTTTTCCCCCAACCCACCCACAGCTCCCCACATATCTAGCTATCTATTAACAGTTTGCCCAGTCAGACCTAAAAACTATTCAACTGAAAATCTGGCCCCATTAAGGTGTCTCAAGTTGGGTACACAAATTATGAGGTTCATAATATCACTAGTAAGTTTCTAACCTTAGGCCATATTGTTTGTAGTGTTGAGGTCACACAGTTAAAAGGAGTTCAGACACCACAATGATACGGGATAAAACCATGGACAGAGAGGCAGAAAATCAATGTAGGCAATGGAAAACTTCTGGCTCCTTCAGCAATAGCTCAGTGATATAAATTAAAATGTGTTTCCTGTTCTTTATGTTGTTTGGTACATTTCTCTTTATTATGTGGTTAAATATAAATCAAAACAGCCCAGCATTTATTTACTTAGATAAGAAAAATTGGGAGAAAAAGGAAAACCTCTTCTGTGCATAAATCTGAATAGTCATAACCAGCTTTGGTGCCACCCTCTTTTTGACTGAAGACATTTATTTTAGTCATTAAGGCTGGGATTTTCTAAACCACTGAAGAGACTTGGCAGAGCAAGTCCTATTGACTGTCTATGAGCCTCTTTTTCCTAAGTAACTTGAACCTTTCAAAAATCTCATCCTGAAGCTATCAGATATGACTCTGCTCCTGATTCTGGTCTAATAAATGAACAAAGTGTAAATGAATCCCCATTGAAGTTTCTCTGGAGTTTGTACAGATCTCTTTTAGAGCACCATCTGTGGAGTAAGGCTGAGCCTTTACAGCTGTCTCATTTTTCAGAAGAGAAATGCACTCTGTTGACTCTGCACTATGTATTCACCTATAGCCGGGGCTGCTACTCTGGGGCTGTACCTGGGAGCCTGATAATTTTGCCCCGAAACTGACATAGCAAAATCTTCAAACAATTTTTAAAAAGTCAAAAAACAAACAAACCAACAAATTCCTGTTTGAGGATCAGCAGATGGAGAATATCAAAAGGAGCAAATTGCACAGAGTGTTTAGTGTCTCTGCAACATTGGATTCTCTCTGATTCTGCCAAATTTAAACTTCCATTAAAAATGAAATGTAGATTTTTTCACTTTAGAAACAGCTGTGTATTGCAGGGTTTATTCAGCCTTGCAGAAACTGTCTCTGGCTGAAAATAGGAGCAGGAAAGGTGATAACTTGTCTCACATTCACCTTAATGCCGTGTTAACTCTGCCTCCTAATTAATTTCAGTAAGATGAGAAATCCAGTCCTAACCCCCTCCACCAGCACAGTTATATCAAGAAAAGGGTGAGTTCAAAACTGACTGTTCAGATATAAGCAGTGTAGTTGCAGCTGTGTTGGTCCTAGGATATTAGTGAGACAAGGTGCATGAGACCTAAAGAGCTCTGTGTGGATCAAAAGCTTGTCTCTCTCATCAACAGAAGTTGGTCCAATAAAAGCTATTACCTCACCCACCTTGTCTCTATATATTCACACAAGGTTTTCTGGCATTTTTTAACTTTCAAGCACCTGTACACTGCATATTTTTTCTTCATTTCAGTACAGCTCCTACTAAATGCAAACTTTTTGGGGAGGTGAAGTGAAGAAGTCCAAGGTATAACACTCCATCCTTCCAAAATGCAGGTGAAAATGAAAGGGAAATCGAGACTGTTTTTACCATACGAGTGAACCAAAAAGACTATTGCAATAACTGGAAAAAAAGTACAGAGACACTTTAGCAGGGTCAAGAACAATTACCAGGAACTTATAGTGGAGGGGAAGGTATGTTATCAGTGGTGAATGGACAGTTTTGTGGGGGTGGTGTCTTTCTTATCAATGTGTATCTTTAGATCTTGGACAAATCACTTAATCCCTCCATTTACCCTCCACACAACTGGAATAACTTTTATTTCACTATATTCTTTGTCTATTTAGTTTGTAAGCTCTCTGGGGAACAGACTGCCTCTTATTTTGGGTATGTACATTTCCCAGCCCAATGGGGCCCTGATCTCCATCGGTGCTACTGCAATACAACTAGTAATGATAATGGAAATCTCTTGTCTCCTTATTTCAAAGGACTGTCTCATGCTTATTTGCTGGTAACACAGCCCCATGCTGATTGTATATGAGCTATTGGAGGCAATTGTGGTGGGTCTGCTAATACCAACGCCAGACTGCCCCTTCTTTTCCTCTGCAGAAAGACCACTGAGCTGCACAACCTGAAAATGAGCCTCAACAGGTGGATAAGCCACCAAATTCCATCTGTGGGAGGCCAGTAGATGGACCAGCATATGAAACAAGGATACCGGAGCATGTTTGAGGAGATGAACTGTCATAATTCCTCTTTAGGTAGATATAAATGAATTAAAACTTGAGAATGAAATAAATTTTGGTGTTAAAGTTCATATTGTTAGTTTCAATGTTTTGGACTCATGTAGCTTAAAAATTACCGATTGCCAAAAGAAAAAATATCATACATAGTGGGAATGTTTGGAGTTACATGGTTATTTTGTTAATTAAAAAAAAGCAGCATTATCTCTCATAACTAACTCCTTGTGTGCTGAGGTTATCATGGTATGGGGAAGCCTTTAGCATAGCTTCGAGAAATATGACACTGCCTTTTGTCCTATGTCTCCAAATATTCCCTACAACTGAAATTGGGGGTTAACATGGAGAATGGGGAAGGCATTTTGCTAGTCCAGGAACATTTAAGATGTGCCAGGAAAGATCTACAACTAAGGAACAGCTGCTTTGTCAAACACCAGGATACCTGTGAAACTGCTCAGCCAGTTCAGTACCACACTGGCATTGCGGAGATGACAACATATTTCGGTTTGCCGTGTCACAGAGGAGTGACAGCAGGACCTTTTTGTACATCATCATCACATTGCATAGCTGTCAGGAACAGTATGAGCTATGTTCTGTCTCAGCATCATAGCGCTGGCATCCCAGAGTGTAATCCTGCCATGTTTTGACACAGCCCTGTTGCACTACCATGACAGTGACCCAACACCCCATTGTGCTATTACAGCAACACTGTGCTGACATCACACAGACATGCAATCACCTTGACATCAATGCAGTAGCTGGTTACACCACTCTAGTGCTGACATTAAGTAGAGGACTAGCACCATGATCTGTGCGGAGTCATTGCACTGACATCTGACAGAGGTGTGACCCACTTGTCACAATTCAGGGCAATGGCACCTGTGTTTCCCTCTATGGCCAGTAAGAGCACCTGCTCCGGCACCTCAACCATCACCTCTCTTGGGTGGGGACCCGTATCTCTCTCCTTCCTGACCACAGCTTTTCCAGGCTGCACAGCTCCCAGCCTACACTGTGACCTTCTCAGAAAATTCAGGGCTGCCTAATCTGGTCTGCTTTACTTTTATCCCCAGAGATGGTAAACAGTGTAATTACCACAGTTAAGCTACCACACAGCTATTTCTAAGCAAGCACATGTATTCCTAAGGTAAAAGCATCACAGAGAAAACATTTTAAAACAACAGAAGAACCTAAACACATACTAAGAACCTTACCAGAGATCACCCTCAACTCCAACAAGGGCTGTGGCCAGTGAACAGTCCTCCAAACCCCACCCAGGCTTTTCCTGGTGGCCACAAGTTCATAACAGCTTTTGCTCAGAAACAGCATTTCCATAAGTAAATTAGTTACTCCTTTAAAGTTTGTCTTTGAACTGATCTCATGTAACAGGTGCAAAGCAGACAAAAGGTCCCCTCTCAGGGCAAAGCTTTGAAGGCTGAGTCCTTAAGTGCTAGTTGCAATCCCCTCCTCCCCAGTACTCCCTAGGCATTCCTCTTCACACATAATTTCCCAAAAGATCAGTTGCATCTGCTACATTGTTCAGCATCATCTTTTGAAGCCCACAGTACTTCCCAGAGAATGCATTAATTCTGTCTTCCTCCTAAAGAAGTTCCAGCCAATCTCACAATAATACATGACTATTTGCCTTTTATTATACATTGAACTCCTAACATGCGGAAACTTTATTCAGTAAGGTTTAATTTAATTCAATAAGGTTTGTCTAGGACAGGGATTCTCAACCTTTTTCTTTCTGAGTCCCCCCCGCCAACATGCTATAAAAATTCCAGGGTCCAGCAGGGGTGGGGGACAGCTCAGGGCTCCAGGCTTCAGCCACCAGTGAGCGGGAGGTTTGGGACTTTAGCCCTGCAGGATGCTGGAGTTCAGGGCTCTGGGCTTCTGCCACCAGGTGGGGTGGGGTGGGGGTCTCAGGCACAGGTGTAGTTTGACTTCTATTGTGGGGGGCAGGGCCCAGTGGGGTTCAGGCCAGTTCTGCATGGCAGAGCCCCAGGAGGGAGTGCCACCTCCAGCCCCGACTCACCTCAGCAGGCCACCCAGCCTCTCTGAGTTGGGGGGAGTGCAACCAAAATTATAACTCAGTTCAAAAAGTTTGAAAATCACTCAGGGTGCAGGCAGGGGGGTAGCTAGGGGCTGTGTGCAGGCAGGGGGTAGCTCAGCATGCAGGCAAGAGGTAGCTAGGGGTTGTGTGTGGGCAGGAGTTAGCTCAGGGTGCAGGCAGGAAGTAGCTAGTAGCTGTGTGTGGGCAGGAGGTAGCTCAGGTGCAGGGACAGGGATAGCTTGGGGTTGTGTGCCAAGGGAGGCTCCCCCCTGTGGTATTTGCTCCCTGAGGGCTTTGTTGGGCTCAGAACCGGGTCCTCCCACCCACACAACTCTTACTGGCTGTGTGAGCAGTGAAAGGGGTACTCCTGGGGGAATTCTGTACCACTTGCATGTGCACATAATTAATGAGCAGTGTATATTTTAAATTTTTTATGCAGAAAAAAGCTGCTGAAAATTTGCTGCAGTTCCACCTTTTGCCCACCAGATGGTGCTGTGGCAATAGAACACAGCAACAGCTCTCCGCAGAAAATAATATCTGCAGTTCCACCTTTGGCCCACTAGAGGGCGCTGTGATGAGCGAACACAGCAGCCTCTCCCAGCCATCTAGGAAAGAGGAAAAGCCTGCAGAGCCTTCTTCACAGCGCCTATTGGGCCAGGTCAGGAGACAGGGGCTATGGGGAGACAGCCAGCCTGGGGCTACTGGGGGGGGGGTCAGACAGAGGCTCATAAGGGATAGTGGGGGAGGACAGACTGGGGAAGGGGCTGAATGGGAGTGGAGTTGCAGAGCCACAAGGGGGAGGGAGGCTCAGGGCCACATGGTTATGGCGGAGTGGCTTAGTGGGGGCACAGAGACACACGGGGATAGGGAGTGGGTGCAGGGCCACATAGGGACAGGGGATGGCTGAGTGGAGTCACAGAGACACATGGGGATGGGGTGGATGCAGGGCCACATGGGAGAGGGTGTCTGAGTGTGTGACAGATTTAAGTTACCAATTTGCCTGGGGCTTTAGGTGATCAGGCTGAGGTCACAGGATCTTTAGGGGAGGAGATGAAGGAGCACACCAAGTGACTAAGTTTTAAAGCTTTATTAATAAAATAACAGTGGTGAGTGCTGGATTCTCTCCACGTCACGCAAAGGAAGGAAGAAAGTGTTAGTGCCCGATCCCTCAGCCGCTTTCATACTCACATACTCACAACCCAAGGCTGGCCAAGTCCAGGTGTAACGTAAGAAGAATAGGGGGAAGGATGGATGAGAATTTTGTCCTGTGCACAGGCCGTCCAGGGTTCGCTGTTGATCTCCGACTTGCTTTGGCTATTGGGAGGATTTTTAAGTCCTGGGTTCTTCTGGGGGCATTTCGTTCAGGGACCTTTGTTTCCCATGCTCTTTGTACCAGTTTAAACCAGCTTTTCGCGGCTTCCTCAGCTTTCCCAAAACACACTGGCTTCAGGGACACAAGATTGTTGTTTTCCCCACTTGCTGACCTTCGCCGTTTTACTAGGTTTTGCGGCCTCTGCAGTTCTGTTCAGCTTAATTCTCCTTTCTCATGGCTAGTTGGGGTTGGAATCCAAGCTTTCATCTCTCTTGGCATCAGAGAGTCTGCTTGTGTGCATTGGCCTTGGGTGGCTGGAGCCAGCTTCTTATCTTTGGACCTAGATGGATCGTCGAGTTAACCCTTTTCTTTCTCCCTTCCTCCCTCTGTGGCCTCTTGCAACCTGCAAAGGAATCTTTCACTCCACACTCACACCTTCAACCCCTCCCAAAATCCTTTCCCATGCATACGCATATATAGGCGTTAGCGACATACGATGCTGGTGCTTACCCAGGGAACCCCATGGGGGCAATTTTACTGTGACTGTGTCAAGTGGAGGTGGAGGGACACATATAGACAGGAGGTGTAAGGACCACATGGCAATGGGGGAATGGGGGTGAAGGAACATGTGGACGCAGGGGGCAAGGACACATGGGATTCAGGGACACATGGGAGCAGGAGCAGGTGTGCCTGACTGAATGGGAGAGGCTAGGGGTCAGCCAAGGTCTGCATCGGGGAAGCTCCCTAACAGTCTCTCTCTGTGGCCCCGAAAAGCCTGTTCCATACTTTTCCCACCCATACCCAACAACCCTCCAAGTTCACACCCAGGCTCCTTCTCAGCAATTACTTCCCTCTCCCTCAGCTCCTACGTTATTCCTGACTCCCCCAAACCTTTGCACTGCTTCTGCAGGGTGAGGGAAATGTGGTTCTGTATTGTAGTTTAAATGAATTATTACTCCGAGTTCTGTATTAAAATGCCTAGTAAGGAATCTATTTGTCAAAAAACATTTCCTGAATCTTTTTTGTTGTCTGTATTGTTACAGACATACTTGCTGACAGATATTTTGAAATAAATGACCAAAAATAATTGAAACAGGTGTGATTATATTGTGTTATTTTGACAAACAAAATATGCAGGAATTTGCAGAATTTTAAAATATTGTGCACAAAATTTTTAATTTTTTGTTGCAGAATTCCCCCAGGAGTAAAGGGGGCTGGGAGCTGAGGAGCAGCTGCAGCCACAGCCCAGGGCACCACAAGCAGCAGCAGGAGATGGGGGAGCACTGCAGCCACCCACTCCACGGTACCAGCTAGAGCAGCAGCAGCCCTGCATTACCTGGCTCCAGCTTCCTGCCTCTGACCTGGCCAGCTGATTGGGTGGGAACAAAGGAGGGGTGTGTGGAGCTTCCTCTGGGACCAGCCTGCTCTAGTTAAGGCACTGCAGTTTGGGGGAGCAATGCCCCCACTGCACCTCTCCAACTCCGCCCATGGGCTAGGGACTTCTGCCCTGTGGGGCTCGGGGCTTGCGGACCCCCTGAAACTGGCTTGTGGCCCCTCCACAGGCCTGTGGACCCCCGGTTGAGAACCACTGCTCTAAGATATTGCTGGAAATTGCCACAACTGTCAGATCTCCCCCTTAAAGAAGTGGATTTTACTAGGGTGCTGGACAGGGTTATTTCCTGAGTAGCAGCTTTCCCATTATCTTTTATAATTTCATATTTCAGCCATGTGTATAATAAACTTTCTGCAAGCCAGCCAGCCTACACTCGTTAAAAATCCACCCAGAGTTGTTTGTCAACCATCCTGTGTAATTTCTCTCCTTGGAACCCCTGTGGCTGAGCTTTCCCATGCCCCTGTTTATCCTTGTTATCCCAGAACATTTGGGTGTAAACTTACAACCTGGTTCTCCCACTCCCACCTCCCATTCAGTTTCTAGGGAGTGTGTGTGGTGTCCCTTTGTTTCCCAACAGGTCAGCTGCCCCAACAATGGGTGGAGGTTCCCCAACCCCCTGGGAATATTACAAGCAGCCATTCTGTGGACCGAAGGGTGAAATATATCAGGGTTGCCACCCCGTGAATCAGCTCTCAACCCTGCACTGCACTTAACACCAGAGTTGGGCAAACCTCCCCCATAGCCACATTCCTTTCTCTGCCCCATCTCCTCCAAAATACTTATGTTTAATCCCAAAAGGTTTGACCAGAATATTGCAGGACATTGCCATAACTGTCACTCCACTGTCTCTCCGTTCCATGCCCTCCCACAGAGTGATTCTGGGCTGTGGTTGGAAACTCCCCTCAACTCAGTCCTTTCCATGGGTTGAGGTACCTAACTCTACCCCACCACTCCCCCACTCCAGGCCTGAGCTCCAGTTGCCTTCTGGTCCTGGTACAGCCTCTGGAGGGTAGAGAGAGCCTGGCTGGGAGGTGTCAGGGCTTCATGTTGTGCTGGCATCAGCAGGAGGAGCCAGCTGGCCTAGGATCCAAGACCAGCCTGCAGATTCCACCACTTTCTAGGAGCCAGTGAGCCTAAGAATGGTTGGCACAGATAGCAGGGTAGGGGGGAGGAATTTAGTCAGGGGGAAGGAAGGAGCCAGGGCCCACTGGGGAGAGAGTGCCACTGGAAGTAGACAGCTGGGGGACTTTGGGAAGGATTGGGGGTGGGGGGGACTTGGAGTGCTTAGGTAATTTTTGATTCAGCCTTTTAACTTTCCCCACAAATCCTTTGAGGTTATTTCATCATAAGTTACAGATTTGTGGGGGAAGGAGGAAAGTAGGCACCTGAGCAGCATGTGACCAGAGGAGGTCCCAGGGCATGTGTCCCTGCCTTGGGGAGCAGAAATCCTGATTCTAATGGCTCGGACCTGATCCTTGGGGATGCACCTGCTCTCTCCAGCTCGTGTCTGCTACAGAGTCAGATTCCATGTTCTGCCACTAGTGGGGGCTGTGCTCAAACTTCAGGAGAGAAAACACAGAGCTCGGATATCCCCCATTGACCCTTCCACTCCCAAAGGACAAGCGACATGGCCAGTGTGACCCCTGATTTCTGCTGTTTAATCCACCCAGTTCCCAGCTTCCCACCGTGTCTTATCTCCACTCCCTCCTATGGACACTACCCAATTCTCACTCCCCCCACCACTTGCAGCCTTCTGCAAAAAGTGCTCTAACTACAGCTCCATCAACACAATAAAAAGTTAAAGTCAGAAGTGGCTAGTACCTGAGATGCTGAGACCACAAAAATGGTAGCAACTCGTCCTTTGCTTTTTTCTGATTTGTTGGGGACACAAAGAAAGGGCTGGGCCAGCCCAAATGGATGAAATGAGAACAGACTCCAGAACTGTCCCTCCCTCCCATCCCAAAAACTGACACGCCTTTACCCGCCCCCTTGGGAACTCATGCTGCATTGACCCACCTAAGAATATGAACCCTGATTTTCTCACAAAACATGTGACATTTCAAGAGGGCCTAGGCTACCCTTTCTTCATCACCTGGCACCCCTGACCTCCACCCACTAATGGGCCAACTTGGAGTTCGTTTGGACTCTCAACAGCTTAATAGATCTATAAAATATCAACAAACTCCCTTGAAGCCTTTGAATAAAAGACCCCTATGCTCACCAGTGCTCATTGCTTCCCTGTGCTGGATTCAAGGTCAAGGAATTGGGTACAAAACTACAGTCATGTTTAAAAGCCAGTCCATACTGTAAAATGCCCTCTAGGCAAAGCCACGGCTGATAGCAAAGACCTGACTATTTGCTAAGGGGCCGTTTTCACACTGTGCTCTGGGGGCAGGATGTGCATAGCCCCCCTGCCCATGAATATTCATAATACAGGCTTGTAAACCACCATTATAGCTGCGATCCCCCATCTCCCACTCCAAGGTATCCAGCCCCAATGTAGCCCACCTCTCCAATAAAGGAGAACTGATCAATTCCCACCCCCTCCTTCCAAGCATATCATGCCACAAGTCCCTCTTCCAGCTGGAGAATGTACTCGGTGCTCACTCCCCACACAGCTAAGACATAAGCCAGCGTGACCCCTTCTCTGCAGCAGAAACTATCCAGTTTCCATGCCCACTGCACACGCTCCATGGAGCTGGAACACAGAAAGCTGAGAAGCTGCCTAGGCCCATATGCTGCTAGCCTGTGTACTACAATGATGCCTGCCGAAGTAATCACTGACTGGTGTGGGAAAGTGTCCTAACATGAAGGAAAAAATAAGGCTGCCACACCTAGGAACCTCCGGGAGAGGACTGCACAGTGCCTCCGTGAAAGTGTCATCCAGATCTCTCAGGATTCAAGGGACATCCCTGTGTACATGAACAAACTGCTCCGCCTCCCCCCCCGCCCCCGCTTTGCCTAACTCTTCAGGGGAATGAAAAGCAGATAATGTTCCCTCTCTTTGTTGTACCACTCCCTCTTCTTGTATGAGCAAATTAATGCAAAGTTTAAAGCTGCCCTGTTAAGATAGGGGTACCATCGCTATAATGGGGAATACATTTACACGCTTATCTGAAGATCCTTCCGCTGCATCGGGCTCACCCATGCTCAACTGCCGGGACTGACTAGACCACGGGGGAGTCTCAAACAGGTCCTGGCTTGTCGCATAGATGGACCCTCATCGCATGTTCCACATCTTCCCCCTTTTTGTCTTCCCTCTCATCCTTGTCTTCGCTGTTCAGGCTGGGTGCCTGTGGGCTTAGGCACCTCAGAAGAATCCATGGTGGTGATGGGGTCTCTGCCGATGATGGCATGCAGCTCTTTGTTAAAGCAGCAGGTTTGTGGCATTGACTGATGGCCTCCCTAGCCTTCTGATATGCCTGCCACAGTTCTTCTGCTTTCATGTGGCACTGCTGCTGGTCCCTGCCAGACCCCTTCTCCGGCATCCCCCGAGCTATCTGCTTGTAGATGTTGATGTTTCTATGGCTGGTCCATAGCTGTGCTTTCACAGTCTCTTCTCCCCACAGGCCCAGCAGATCCAATATCTCCTGTCTTCTCCAAGCTATGTCTGAAGCATGTAGCCATCATGGTCAGCTGGGTGACTGCACTCAACAATGGAGAACTGCTAGGTATGCCAACCAAGCTGGGCAATCAGGAAAAGACTTTTCAAAAATTTGTGGGGCATTAAAAGGAAGGGGGGCCTTGCAGTCTATATGACCCCTAGGCAGTGGAGTTCATAATTGTGACCACAGTGGGGCATTGTGAGATAGCTGCTGGAGGACTGTTAGGGTCAATATAGGTAATAGAGAAATAAAAGGAGGACTTGTGGCACCTTAGAGACTAACAAATTTATTTGAGCATAAGCTTTTGTGAGCTACAGCTCAAATAAATTTGTTTGTCTCTAAGGTGCCACAAGTACTCCTTTTCTTTTTGCGGATACACATTAACAAGGCTGCTACTCTGAAACCTGTCATAGGTAATACAGTATCAACATACACTTGTGCTGTGTTGACCTCAGTATATTACTTCTGACGGCATTCTGTGCCAAAATATTAAAAATTCTGCATACAATATTTTAAAATTCTGCAAATTTTATTTGTCAAATAAATGAGGAGGCTCCAGCGTGGCACTGGGGAGCACAGGCTACTTGTTGCACATACATGGGAGATCACTGTGTAGCTCCTCCCCCGGGACACAGACTCAGCAGTGAGGCTTCATCCAACCCTGACACAGCACTTGGGCCTGCCCCAGAAACACCACAGAGCCCTGCCCCTCTGTGCCAGGTGCACCAGGTATGGGCAGCCAGGCTCAGCAAGGCAGGATCCAAGTGTGGAGGGGCTTAATGTGGGGAGATCTAGGTGTGGGTTGAGAGGGTTCTGTGTGGGGCAGTGTGGGAGCAGGTGGCTCAGTGGGGGATCCAGGTGTGGAGGGGATCTGGATGCACAGGGTCAAGATTGTTGGAGGATTCTGGGTGCAGTAGTAATGGGACTCTGCAGGAGGGTCCAAGTGAAGGTGGTTGGGGCTCAGCGGGGAGGGGGGTCTAGGTGTGTGGCAGATAGAGCTCAGAATGGGGGTTTGAGTGTGGGGGGCTCAGTGGGGGGTCCAGATGCTGGGGGAGTGGAGTGGAGATCCAGGTGCAGCTGGTTGGGGCTTGGTAGGGTGGGGATCTGGGTGTGGGTGGCTCCTTGGGGTGGTGCAGGGGGAGTGGGGCTCATTGGGGGGGTTCTGGGTACAGGGGGTGAGGCTTGGCAGGAGAGTCTGGGGCATGAGGGGATCTGGATGCACAGGAGTTGGGTGGATGGGGGAGCAGCTCCCTGTGCAGCGATCCCTCACCCTGCAGATGAGGAGCGATGGGTGCAGGAAGCGTGGGGGAGTTTGCAGAGCTTCCTACAGCTGGGGGAGAAATCTGGGGGTGGGTCTGACATGGCCCTGGATGCCGTGCAGGGGAAGAGAAAGTCTGATCCTCCCCAGCTCTGCTGGGACTAGCAGCTGCGCCCAGCACAGGGTAGGAGCCACCAGCCAGGTCTTCCCCAGTCCCACCTCCTGCCACACAGTGATTTACCTCTCTGACAGCTGCCCTGGGCACTCAAAACATACTGCTGGGGAGGGTCGCATGACTGCTCTTGTGGCTTCCCTTTGCTTCCCAATCAGAAAGTCATAAATCCTGCACATGGGCAATGGCACAGAATTCCCCCAGGAGTACTATATAGACCCTGTCTCACTGCAGGGAGGTGATGTTACTGCATTGACCTCACTACATCCACCATGCTTCAATGCTGTTTGGGATGGTGGTGTTACTATGTCGGCATAACAGGGCACTTACATGAGCAGGAGGCAAATTTAATTGTAAACACGTGCACATGTAACCCATGCCCGCTTGGTGGGTGCTCTGTCCCCCTCTAGAGGCACCTAGACCACTTAGAGATTAATCAGAGTGTTGCAGCCTTGGTTAAGATCCACGTGACTTTTAGCTCATGCAGTAGAGGCTCTTGCATTTAGCTCCAGAGGTCTCAGGTTTGATCCTGACCACCACCAACTGGGGTCTGTCGACGTCACAGACAGCGAGGTTGATGCAAGGCAGCTTGTGTCGAACTAACTTTGTAGTGTAGACCAGGCCTATAGTATAAGATTCCAGGATTGTCACTCTGTGTATATGTCATTCTGAACCCCAGACGGTCTGTTGAATCAGCTTGAAGTGAGAGAAACAGCTACAAGCATGGCTGAGAGCTCTTTTTGTTCAGAATATTGCCAGGTTCAACCATTACTGGGATTCATGATCTGTTACTGCCCCATGTTTAAATTCTCACTCTTCCACAGAAGCCCCTGAACAACATTTCTCCCGTCCCAGTGCTTACACTCTCCTGTTACTTCTTCCCTCTTTTTGCTCCTTACAGGGGGAGGATCAGCTCTGAGGAATCCCAGAGCTTCATCAACACCTGGCCCGTTTTCACTGTGCATGAACCACTGAGGCAGCCAAAGCCCCCGGGAGTGCCAGATGGGGAATGAGCAATGGAAAGAGAGGAGGAATCGGCATCAGTACAGCCAGTTACAGCTGCACATTCTGGTTTTCTCCTTTAACAGCCAGATGCACCCAGACTACGGTGTGATCACTGTGCAGGCCCAGGTCCTGGCCCCCCCTGAGAAGCAGGTAAAACCAGCCTCTCATGATAGGGAGTCTCTCTCCCCTCTCTGTTTTCCCTAGTCAGGGCAAACACTGAGGCTGTAGCAGTTCCTTTTAGGAAGGTCTTGGAGAGGGAAACGGGGACAGGGGAGTTTCCAGTTCAGGGGAGGGTGTCTCTTGAGCTAGAAAGGTCGCTTTCTGGCTAAGCTGGAGGGATGTCTGGGGTGGGAAGAATCTCCCATTACCTTTCTTATTTTTTAATAACTTTCACAGCTTACTTTCTGGTGTTTACATCTCTCCCAAAACTCAGCATAAAATATGACACTGTCCCTATTGGGAAGGGATGAAGTGAGAGTAATTGGGAGAGGGAAGCAGAAATAGAGGCAGAGCCTTCTTAAGTTCCCTCCTCCATCAGCATCTCCTTCCTCCCTTTCCTTCTGCCCTTCAAGGTGAGAATGTCATTCCACAATGAGCGGAAGCAGCATAGGAAATGCTGTCATGGAGACGGAGCCCCTGGGAGCGGCTTCTATATCAGGATGGTGATTCTGCAGGCTCTAGCCCCTGAGACTCGCCAGCCCTGGCTCCCATGTGGAGACCCGAAGGGAAAGACTCCCTCCTCAAGTACACACTGTGATAAACTCAGGATAGATGGCTGCAAGGGGATTGGGGGCTAGAAAACAGTCCCAGAAGGTTAAAAGGCCCTCCTCCCCATCAACTGAGGAGGGGTCACTACAGGTCAATCAGGTTCACCTGAGAAGAGGGTTACCAGAGATCAATTAGGATCAGCTGATTCCAACTACAGGCTCCCTGAGACCTTTTTAAACCCTCCCCTGTTGGGAGAAGAGGGAGAGAGAGAAGGAGTCAAGCTGCCAGTAGGCAAGGAGCAGCAAGACAACAAGTCTCACCAGGAGAGGAGGCTTCATTCCCTCCCATAAGGGAGAAAAACAAGCCCGAAAGACCAGCGGAGAGAAGGACAGACTGCCCCTGTGCAGCCCAGAGGGACTGTTTTACCCCAAGCCTGTCCGTCTCACCAAGGCTAAAAGCTGCTGAGTCTGGTGAGACCAAGAAGGTGCCTTGCCACATGTGGTGTCAGGGATGCGATCGTCTGAGTGAGACTTCATGGCGAACCATCTCAGGGCATCTCCCCAACAAGAAGGAAAAAAAAAATGGAGGATGTAGTGAAGGCGTTGGTACAGGCCACCGCGGCCCAACAAGAGGCTACCAGGGTTCAGATGGCTGCCCAGCAGGAGTCAGTGCGAATAAAGCAGGAGACAAATCAATTACTGATGAGCCAGGTGGCCCAGGATTGAGCCACTCTGCATGAGGTTGGGAACCAGCTAAAGGCCCTGACCACTCTGATGCATGGCTCACATAGGACCCGGCCCCTGCGGGCCAGCAGCTACTTACAGAAGATGACGATGGAGGATGACAGAGGCGTATCTCCTCGCATTCAAGAGAACGGCCCTGCGGGAAGCCTGGCCCCAAGACCAGTGGGCCAGTATCCTAGCTCTTTTTCTGTGTGGGGAGCCCAGAAGGCGTATTTTGACATGACAACAGAAGCAGCTACAGATTACCCCCAGCTGAAGGCGGAGATCCTGGCAAGGTCTGGCTTGATGACAGCTAAAAGGGCCCAGCGATTCCATGAGTGGAAATACAGGTACAGCAAAGTGCCCAGGTCCCAGATGTTTGACCTGATCCACCTAGCTCGGAAGTGGCTGTGCCCCCGAGACCCATGGCCTGGAGAAAATTGTGGAAATCATAGTTTTGGACAGGTACATGAGAGGGCTACCACCAGACATACGAGGATGGGTCAGTCAGAATGATCCCTCCTCCTATGATGAGCTGGTTGCCCTTGTAGAGAGACACCTAGCAGCCCAAGAACTTTCTCGGACCACCGGGGAAGGAAGGCACCAGAATAGGAGGCAAGTCTCTGCGCTGAGGGCCCAAGTTGCCTTAGCCCCAGGCAGAACTATGGAGGGGAGGAAGGAGGCTGAAGAGCAGCTGGAGATCGTGGAGGGACTTGGGGACTGGGGGAGAAAGACTGGGGGAGAAGACCCAAAAGCCCGAAAAGTAGGGGGCTGCCCTGAGCATGGTACAGATGTTATGCATGTGGGGAAATAGGGCATATAGCTGTCCAATGCCCAAACCTAGAAAAGCCCATGCAATGTGACCTGGGAGATCTAGGACCACCACAGGACCTAATAAATCTAGTAGGGGTTGCGATGGTCCCTCACAGGCATACTAGACCAGTTAAAATGAATGGCATAGAGACCACCGCATTAGTGGACTCTGGAAGTGTGGTCACGCTGGTCTCGGGGAAAGCTGGTCGGGCAAGACCAACTATCCCGGACCAAACGCACAGGAATATCCTGTGTACATGGGGATGTCAATTACTACCCAACCATCAAGGTAAAAATAGAAGTCCTGGGAAACCCCGCTAAGGTGATGGTGGGGGTGGTCCCAAATCTTCCATATCCAGTCCTCATAGGATGAGACTTCCCAGGGTTTGGCAGCCTACTCCCCGGAGAGGAGTCAGAAGAAGGAAATAATCCTGAGAGCAATGGGATGGCCCCGATAGTTAGCAACCCCTCAGTCTTCCATTAATTTGCCCAGGATTTGTTCTTTCCCCTTGGGAAGCCCAGGAAGACTCGGTGAGAAAGGAGGGCAGATGAGAGGAGGGGAAAGAGAATCTTGGCCCAGAACCAGAAGCCTACACTTCCAGGGGAAAGTGTTGGCGCAGCTGACAAGGGGACTATGCAGGGGGTCGACAAACCAACAGCTGGACCCAGTTGTTCGGGGACCCCCCCCGAGAGTTTGGGCAAATTGGACCTTCACTGGAAAATTTTGGGCAGGATCAGGCTAATGATCCAATATATAACAATATTCGCGAAGTAGTAGTTGAGGTGAATGTGGTCCCTGTGGAAGGCAGAGCCAAGGGCCCAGGGCCATATTATATGATAAATAGGGATCTGCTACACAGAGTAGTCCAGGTCCAAGATGAAGTCGTGGAACAGCTCTTAGTACCACAGAAGCATCAGAAGGGCGTGATGGATCTAGCCCACAGCCATCTGTTGGGGGCATCTAGGGGTAGATAAAACCCTTGATCGAATTCTACAGAGGTTTTTTTGGCCGGGAATTTATGTGACGGTCCAATGATATTGTGCCTCCTGTCCTGAATAACAATTACATGGCCCCCGACCACACATAAGGGCCCCTTTGGTACCTCTGCCGACTATTGAAGTCCCATTTGAGCAAATAGCTATGGACCTAGTAGGCCCACTGGAGACCACAGCCCGGGGCCATCAGCACATATTGGTTGTGCTAGATTATGCCACTAGATACCCTGAGGCCGTACCCCTACAAAACACCATGTCCAAGACCATAACTAAGGAATTAATCCACATTTTTTCTAGATTAAGGATACCCAAAGAAATCCTGATGGATCAAGGAACCCCCTCTTTGTCTAAATTAATGAAGAATTTGTGTGTAATGCTCCACATATGGACCATAAGAACATCAGTCTATCATCTGCAGACCAATTGCCTCACTGAAGGCTTTAACAGAACATTACAGAACATGATACAGAAGGTAGTGAGCCGGGATGGGAAGAACTGGGATGCCCTGCTGCCATACCTAATGTTTGTTATAAGGGGAGGTTCCTCAGACTTCAACTGGGTTTCCCCCATTCGAGCTGTTATATGGTCACCACCCCCGTGGCAGACTGGACATTGCCAAAGAGGGTTGGGAACAACAGCTGAACCCAGGGAGAAATATCATCGAGCATGTGTTGCAGATGAAAGACAGGATAGCTCAAGTCGCCCCCATAGTGTGGGAACACATAAAGAGGGCGCAAGGGGCCCAACAGACATATTACAATCGCCGAGCGATGATCCAAAAATTCCAGGTGGGAGATCGGGTAATGGTGCTTGTACCCACAGAGGAGAGCAAGCTCCTAGCCAGGTGGCAGGGGCCATACAAAATAATAGAAGCCATTGGAGAGGTCGACTATAAGGTCCAACAGCCTGGCTGCTGGAAGCTGGAACAGAGCTATCATATAAACCTGTTGAAACCTTGGCAAGACAGAAGCTCATGTGTTCACTCTAGGGTCACCCCCCCCCCCGAAAGCAACCGGTACAGCCAAATGGGAATATCCCCGGAATTGACCCCGTCCAACGAACTGAAATGATCAACATGATCAAACGCAACCAGGACGTATTCTTGGAAAAGCCAGGCAGGACTACCGAGGTTCACCATCACATCCTCACAGAGCCTGGAGTGAATGTGAATGTCAAGCCATACCGGATCCCAGAGGCGAAAAGAGAAGAGATCAAGACAGAAGTCAGGAAAATGCTGAAGTTAGGAGTCATTGAAGAGTCTCATAGCCAATGGTCCAGTCCAGTTGTCCTAGTACCTAAGCCTGATGGCAGTATGAGGTTCCGCAACGACTTCCGGAAACTGAATGAAGTATCCCAATTTGATGTGTACCCTATACCCCAGATAGATGAGATAATTGACTTGATTGGGAAAAGCACGATTTTTGTCCAGTCTTGACCTGACCAAAGGTTATTGGCAAATCCCCCCCAATAAAGAGAAGTCGGCCTTTTCAACACCAGAGGGACTGTATCAGTACACTGTTCTCCCTTTTGGTTTACATGGGGCTCCCGCAACTTCCCAAGGACCCATGGACAAGCTGTTGTGTCCACATGGCAAGTATGCGGCTGCCTATCTCGATGATGTCATTATACATAGCCCAGACTGGGAGATGCACTTGGAAAAGTGGAAGCAGTCCTGGACACCCTGAGGAAGGTGGGGCTAACTGCAAATCCCTCCAAATATGCGATTGGGCTAGCAGAAGCCAAATACCTCAGGTATATCGTGGGGAGGGGCGTGGTGAAGCCCCAATTGAACAAGTTAGAGGCAATACAGAATTGGCCCTGACCAGTCCAGAAGAAACAGGTCAGAGAATTCCTGGGACTAATTGGATGCTATAGGCAGTTCATCCCCCCCACTTTGCCACCAGCGCATGACCGTTAACAGACCTAACAAAAGCCCAGAGTAAGATGGACCAGCGCGGCCGAGGAGGCTTTTGCAGATCTGCGGACCGCACTCTGCACCGACCCAGTGCTGGTAGCCCCAGATTTTGAGAAGTTTATCTTACAAACCGATGCCTCCGAGGTTGGGTTCGAAGCGGTCCTTTTGCAAATGGTCAGAGAAGAACACCACCCAGTACTGTTCCTCAGTAGGAAATGCCTGCCCAGAGAACGTAAATATTCTGTAGTAGAGAAGGAATGCCTGGTGGTAAAGTGGGCCGTAGAAAGCCTATGCTGCTACCTACTCGGATGGAGATTTACCCTCATCACAGATCACACCCCTCTGAAGTGGATGCACCAAAACAAAGAAAGAAAAGCAAGAGCACCAAGGTGGTTACTGTCGCTAAAGAATGGCAACATTGATGGCCTGTCAAGGGCGCACTGTTTGCCGACCCAAGTAGTCCAACCCCGTAATGTTGAGCGGGGGTGGGTAGGGTGGTGGGGATATGTGATAAACTCAGGATAGATGGCTGCAAGGGGGGCGGGGGGCAGAAAACAGTCCCAGAAGGTTAAAAGGCCCTCCTCCCTATCAACTGAGGAGGGGTGACTACAGGTCAATCAGGCTCACCTGAGAAGAGTGTTACCAGAGATCAATTAGGATCAGCTGATTCCAATTAGGCACTCCCTGAGACCTTTTTAAACCCTCCCCTGTTGGGAGAAGAGGGAGAGAGAGAAGGAGTCAAGCTGCCAGTAGGCAAGGAGCAGCAAGACAACAAGTCTCACCAGGAGGGGAGGCTGCATTCCCTCCCATAAGAGAGAGAAACAGGCCCAAAAGACCTGCTGAGAGGACAGACAGACTGCCCCTGTGCAGCCCAGAAGGACTGTTTTACCCCAAGCCCGTCTCACCAAGGCTAAAAGCTGCTGAGTCTGGTGAGACCAAGAAGGTGCCTTGCCACAATACATATAACTTGTTAGCTGCTGTCTGTATAAATGCATGTGGAGAGAGAGCATCAATCTGGCTGAGATGGGAAAGAGAGACATCACTGAGATTTCATAGGGAGATGGGCTTCAATGGAAGTTAGGAGGAGCAAACAGAATCCCCACACAGATGTTTGTAGGGTCTCTGTCCACCAGTATAGAGACCAAGATTTGTGTGGTACCCAAACTAACATGTCTAGAGGCTGTACTGATGCCAGCCCCTTTGCAGTTTCCGAAGATGGAGCCTGGCTGCTGAACTACATAAGTGCATGAGGCCACATGCCCTAGAAGCTTGAGGATATGACCAGCATCATCTGGAATCTTAGCTGTGGCAGGAAGGCTTTAGCTTCCGTGGAGTCCAAGAGAGCTCCTAGAAACTCTCTCCTTTGTACAGATGACAGGATTGACCTCTCTGTGTTGAAGAGCAACTCAAATGTGTCCAAGGTGGACTGGATGACTGACACGCTAGACAACACCTGAGGCACAGACCTTCTCACCAACCAGTCACCATGGAAAGGAAACACTTGAACTCCTGACTTCCTCAGGAATGCTGCCATCACTGCTACATGCTTTGTGAACGCATGTGGGGCTGCAGGCAGTCCCCAAGCAAAGGGTAGGGTCACAGGGTAAGAGGCTTCATGCTGCTGTGTGTCTAATGTCCTGGATTGCCTTAATCCAGAAGGGGAGCTTGGAGAGTGCCTAGGGGAGGGGGGCTGAATTCCTACCAACCCAGGAGGAGAGGGCCTTCCTCCAGCTGTAGTTTAGTATAGATTACCCTTTTATCTAAAAGTTGAGAGATCTTCCTGCTCTCTCCAGTCATTACCAGCAGGCTCTCCACTCTGGGAGAATTCTGAAGGCTAGTGAAGTTTAATTACCAAGTAGAAATTCAAGTTTCCCATTCCTTCAACCATTCTACAGATATTTTTCACATTTTCTGGGCTTCCATCTCTTAGGAGAATATCAGCAACCTCTATCTTTATATTAATTTCCTTTGATTAACTATACCCCCCACCCAGGGGAAGAGCAGATTCATAGAAGCCAGTGGGCAGTGGTTGTGAAGGTGTACTGAAGCAGAACAGTGTGGCATGGACTCTGCCACTCAATTATATCAAGAGCACAGTGATCACGGTACTGTTAGATTAGAGGGGAAGGGTGATCTTGTGGTTAAGGCACAGGACTGAGAGTCAGAAGATCTTGGATCAGTTTCTGGCTCTGCCACAGACTTTCTCTGTGACCGTGGACAAGTCACTTAGACACTTCAACGAGAGTTAGGTACCTACATAGCTTTGAGGATCTCAGTCTGAATCTCTCCGTGTCTCAGGTTCTCATCTGTAAAATGGGGAAAATAAAACTTCTTCCTCCAATTATTGCCGGCCTTGTCTACATGAACTGTAAACACTTTGTAGCAGAGGCTGTTTTTTCTAACTACGTGTACATCAGCTAACACAATGGGGCCCCATTCTCAATTGTGGCTTCTAAATGTGATATAAGTAATAACAAACAAAAACACCAGATTTAACACCTAAAAGGGCGATCCTCCTACGGGAACACTCTTAAAACTTTTTTTTTTTTTGCTATTTAGTCAGATAAACAAACCATAAATGTACATCATACAACTCTAATCTGACATACCATGAAATTATGTCAGAATACATTTATTAAGCCATATCAGTATTATCCATTTGCATGTGGGAGTCAGGAAAGAAAAGGCTTCCTGAAAAGGGCATAACTTTTTCTCAGTGTAATGGCAGAGACACCATTTTTAAAAATCCAGTCTATGGTATATAATGACCTGGGAATAAACAGCCATAAAAATAAGCACGAATCTCATTATATAAAAACAGATAGCTGGCTGAATTTAGCCAGGCACAATTTCCATTGGAGAAATACACACTGGAGTAGTAGCTGCATATGAGAGGAATGAATGTGATGCACGCACTTGTCTTCATGTTCAGCACTACAGCAGTGCAGCTCTGCCGCTACAGCGCCTTAGTGAAGATGCTCCTATGCCGATGGGAGAACTTCTCCCGTTGGCAGAGTTAATCCATCTCCCTGAGAGGCGATAACTATGTCAGGTGGAGAAGCCCTCCCATTGACATAGCACTGTCTACCTGGGGGATTAGGTAGGCATAACCAGGTTGCTCGTGGGTGTGGATTTTTCAAGCCCACAAGCGACAAAGTCATACTGATATAAGTCTGTAGGGCAGACCTGGCCTTAGCTGGCCTCTCTTGTACTACCAAGACCTGATCCAAAGCCCACTGGAATCAGTGAGAGTCTCTCTATTGATTTCAATGGGTTTTGGATCAGCCCCCTGGAGAGCATCTTGCCAGGCTAAAGAGGTCATTTTAGTCAAAATGCTGCCTAACTAAATTTTTCCTCTTCCCAAACCCAATTCATACCCTGCCCAATAACTTACATTTCACAAATTTCTTCTCCAATTTCCTCTCTTGACTTCTTCACTCTTCTCAGAATTCATGTGCAAAAGGCTTAAAGGATACCACCTTCACAAAACTGATATCACAACTGGTATTTGTTCATACCTAACTTTCCACTGATGAGGGCAATAAAATGGGGGCAGGCAAGAACCATGACATGATGTTTGCAGCGTTTCACCCCTTTTCAAAAACATAACCCAAGTTGAAAATTATTATACACCCCAGCAAAGTTAAAGCGATTCCACAAATTCAGGCTTCTGGAAACATCAAGAAATATTACTTAAAAACAAAAACAAAAAAATCTAGTCAGCAGGGTTTGCTGTCACTGGAACATCTGTGACCAACTCGATCTGCCTTTTCAAGATCCATATTAAACCTTTTAGGGCCCAGTCCAAGGCCTGTTGAGCTCAATGGAAGTCTTGCTGTTGACTTCAATGTGATGTTGGACTGTGCCCACAGCACGCTTCTACTTTGAAAAGTCTCTATGCAAAAATGGCATCTTCTTGCCCCACACATCTACTCCCTGCTGGTGTTCAGAGACAGCTGCTGACTTGAATAACTCAGATAAGTTTTTACTGCTCTTTATTTGTCTTAGCACTGCAGGGCAGCGAACTGAATCTGTGGGAGTTAGCTGGATTCTCTTCTGGTTTGTGCATCAACAGAATTGTAAATGAAGTCCCAGTTGCAAAACTAAATTCTGTCCTCAGATACCCCTTTGAACAAAATGAGCAGATTGCACAAGCATAACTGAACGCAGAATTTGGACCACAGAATTTTTATTGCCAATGACAATGATGATGTACAAACCAGAAAGAACCCCAGATTCACTCTCATATACCACACTGACTTTGCAGGGCTAACAGTTAGAATAACCATCTTTTAACTTGTAAACGGAGCAAATTTGATCTCAGATCACTGAAAGACAATGAACACGGAACCTCACAATACCATTTTTTACAGAGTCACTTTTCAGAGCAGAATCAGATTTGAAATAAAAACCTCAACTGACATTTTCACTTATGCCCCTCCCAACCCTGGGGGAATGCCAAACGCACCTCAGCAACACCTCTCAACACAGTATGCAGAGACTCTCGGGAGGCCAACCCCTGCCACACAGAACAACTGCAAGGAAGTTGGAGTAGGGAAATGGAATGGGCTTGTGGGTGGGATGGGGACAGGATGGGTAGCCTCCTGACACTCTTCCAGGACAGCCTGGTAAGGGAATGGCCACTGGTGAAGCCCCTTCACATTATTCAGGAGCTCCTCCATCGGACCGGGGAGATGTCGATGGCTTTGGGAGTGGATGGGCTGAGTGTATTTCTCAGATTCTCTATAACCATAACTTCCTCTCCTCCAGCGCACATCACTATACACACACAGGTAGAGGGAAGCTGACGGAGAGGAGCGTTCCAGCCTCCTATGGTTTCAATCTCTGATGAAGCCTCTGAAGTTTCACCAGAGACGATTTTTGGATGACGCTCTTGTCACTGTTAGGTCTCTCCCTCGGGTGGGCTTTCAGGTGCTCCACCAGGTCCAACTGCTCGCTGAAGACCTTGTCGCAGTCGGTACATTTGTAGGCCCCCTCCTCCTTGTGGTTTCTCTGGTGCACAGAGCGCTGTGAGATGTGCATTAGGCTCGTCTCGCTGTGGGGCCAAGGGGAGGGCCTCTCCCCTGGGTGGGTTCTCAGGTGCTTGGCCAAGTTCGACTGCTCACTGAAGCTCTTGCCACAGTGCGGACAGATGTATGGCCTCTCGCCGGTGTGGGTTCTGCAGTGGGTGTTGAGATTGGAGAGCTGGCTGAAGTGTTTCCCGCAGTGGGGACAGGGATAGGGTCTCTCACCCGTGTGGGTCCGGTGGTGCTTCCTCAAACTCGACTGGTCGCCAAAGCTCTTCCCACAGTCGGTGCAGACATAGGGCCTCTCTCCCGAATGGGTCCTCAGGTGGGTGGTGACGTTGGAGAGCTGGCTGAAGCGCTTCTCACAGCCAGGGCATTTGTAAGGTCTCTCCCCTGTGTGGGTCCGCTGGTGCGTAGTGAGGTGGGATCTATGGATGAAGCTCTTCTCGCAGCGGGGGCAGGGGTAGGGTCTCTCCCCCGTGTGGGTTCTCTGGTGCTTGGCGAAAGTCGATTGGTCGCTGAAGCTCTTCTGGCAGTCAGGACACACATAGGGCCTCTCCCCAGTGTGGGTCCTCAAGTGGGTGGTGAGATTAGACTGGTCACCAAAGCTCTTCTCACACTGGGGGCAGATGAAAGGCCTCTCCCCTGTGTGGGTCCTCAGGTGGGTGGTGAGACTGCTCAGGTTACTGAAGCGCCTCTCACACTCAGGGCAGCTGTAGGGCCTTTCCCCTGTGTGGGTTCTCTGGTGTCTAGTGAGGTTTGAGAGGTGGCTGAAGTGTTTCCCGCACTCAGGGCAGGAGAAGGGCCTTTCCCCCGTGTGGGTTCTCCGGTGTACAGTGAGATGGGAAAGCCGACTGAAGCTCCTCTCACACTCAGCACAGGGGAAGGGTTTCTCGGCTCCATGGACTCTTGCGTGTGCCGAGAGCTCCTGCTTTTGCCTGAAGCTTTTCCCACAGGCACTACATTTATACATTTTCTTTCCTGTGTGAATGCTGCTCTTGTGGCTATTCAGGTCTCTCTGCCCCTCAAAGCTTTCCTCACACACAGAATATGTGCACGGTCCCTCACTTGTCTCCGACCTCTCTGGCACATGGGGCTTGCACAGTTCCCTGAAAGTCCTTTCATGTTTCCTTGCGGTACCTCCCTCATCCCTGGCTGTGTTTCTCCTCTGCTTTTGTGACTTGTGCTGCCCTTTGCAGGTAGTTTCCTGGTCAGGTCTCTGGGAAACTCTCTCTTTTGATTTCCCCAATAACATTCCCAGCAGCTTCAGGTTCTCACGACCTTCTTTGTGATGCTTCTCAGTTCTGCTCAGGATCCCACCACCTGCAGGGAGGAGAAGAAAATCTAGATGTGACCTCCTGTGCTGCTAGTAGAAGGAAACCACTAACCATTCCCAGCAGTACAGTGTGACTGAGGCAGTCCTTCATCTCTCCCAGGATGTTAGCTCAGAAAGCACTTACTCTAGCTGGCACATTATGCAAGTGGCTCCATGTTCCAGGGCTGCTGGTGGTGCTAGAATGGGTGAAACTGCAAAGGGAGAATGAAATATTTCACCATAAACATTGCTGAGAGAAGAAAAAGGAAAATGCTCAATTTTTCGAGTGTCCACTAACTTTGGGTGTCCAACTTGAGACTCCTGGGGCCTGATTTTCCAGAAGCCAATTGGAGCTGTGGGGACTCAGCACTTCTGAGCATCAAGCCTCATCTGCTTGGGTTTTCAATCCCCATTGCAGTGTTTGGGAATAGCAGAGTTTTGTTCGGAAAGAAAAACTAAAATTAACTCTCAGGATCTACATAGAGAAAGCGCAGAACCTCATTCTCTACATGCTCCTGGGGAAGTCTAGAGCCATCAGAAAAGGCTTTGCTTTCCAGACTGGGATCCCAGTCATCTCAAGTGGAACTTCACTGAAAAAGGAGAGCTCAGTCTCATTTCAACTCCAAAATCTTCACTGATTGTCTAAAAATCTCTGATTGTCTCTTAGTCTCACAGCTTGGTGTCATATGGGATCTTGGAAGTACTACTGGTGAAGGGGAACTTGTGGGTATTGAGGTAAAGGTTTCATATCAGCAATAATTGAACACGGTCTTTAACACAGCACTTTTTAAAGTGTGACTACACCTACGGAGAAGAATTCAATGCGTACACGGCGAGTAAGAAGCACCATGAACGTTAGCACTCACTGATTAGTGTTTATGCTGAACGGGGAAGAGTGTCTCAGGATCACGCAATAAGAAGGCAGCCTGGTTTCTTAGCAATGGGAAAGAAACAGTGTTGAAGGCCTAAACATTATAATGCATCATATAACTATTTAAATTGCATTGACTGAATTAGCAAAGCTATTGGAACCTACTACTACATAGTTCATGTCATACTTTTCCAGTTATGCTGCCATCCCTGATGGAAGTCTTTTGTACAAAGGGAATATGTTGCATGACAATGCATGATGTGATACTGGTGGGAGTAGCTACATGATCTTAGATTCCACTTCTGCATCAGTGGGAACTGATTGCAAGGGAAAGCTGTCTGTCTTCAAATTATCTGTGCCTGGCTGCTTCTTCTGGCAACATTCTTTTGGGGAGTTTCCCTCCATGCAGCATGCTCTTAGGGAAGAGCTGTGTTGCCTTATATCCTACATGGATAACTCTACCTAGGGAGAGACAACCATGGGACCCTCTCAGTGTGATGTTATTTGAATAGTTCAGTATTTCAACACAAAAACTGGATAAAAGGAGGAAATGCCTGCCCTAAAACAAATGTTAGAGGCTCGGAAAGATGAATATTAAGGCTCCATTCTGCAAATGAAATAATCACAAAAGCAGAAAGTTTGAGCCAAATCCTCTGCTGGCATAATGCTAACAAAATCAATGGAGTTGCACCTATGACTCACTAGGGGTAAGGAAGACTGTGATTTCAGAGAGAGAGGCAGAAGCTTGTCAGGCATTGGCCAAGACACAGTGAATCCTATAAAGGAAATCCAGTTCTGCAGCTTAGAAAGGGTCTCCATCTTGTCACTTCATTTGAGGAAGCTTGGATTATTACTGCTCGCCTGGGGAGGGGCTTTCAGGAATAGCTCCATCCACTGAGTCCTGAAGATCCACAACCCACAGCTCTGACTCTCTTGGTTCTACTGAAGATATCAGTTTTGGTTTGGGACTTTTATAGCCTGTTTGTGGGAAATGAGATTGGGAGACATTATGTTCCGTTGTTGGTCCCTGAGAGCGTGTTACAAAAGTATGTAAATGGTTTTATACCAGTACCCTTTGCTGGAGCAGACGCGTACTCTTAATAAATCCAAATGTGCTAATGGAGGCCCTGAGGCCAGGGAAAGGAAGATGGTCCAGTAGAAGGGCACAAGCCTAGGACTTGGGAGACCTGGGTTCCTGTGTAACCTGGTGCAAGGCACTTAGCCTCTCTGTGCCTTGGTTCCCCTGCTGTACAATGGGGATAATAGCCCTGCCCTGCCTCATGGAATGTCATGAGACTACATACAGTAAAGATTGTGAGGAGCTCAGATACTACATTATTGGAGGGGCATATAAATACTAAAGAGAGACAGAAAATCCAGATAGTTCAGAGATTATGCAGCTCGGAATAAAAGAAATAAAACTTACATTTACCCAGTGAAGACAACCTGGTATAGTCTTCTCTCTCAGGCATTGATACAACTCCTTCTGCCATTCCTCTAAAATATCCCTCTCCTCACAGAAGAAACAGACAAGACATCACCAGACTTCAGCAGGATCTGAAATCACAAGCATTATAAACTCAGCATCTTTTGCTTCAGTCCCATCCTGACACCTGAAGCCCAAAGTCTGAGCTGGAGAATTGGTCTCTGTGGGAGTAATTCACAGTGATAACCCAAGGACCGCACAGCAGGTATATTGTAGGGGATTTATCTATCCCCTGGATATTTCATCTGTGATGTGGGTAAATTCAGAGTCCTGTGGGACTATGCCCTTCTGTTCCCATGTAGATTTCAGGCAGTGAAATCAGAAGGGCCCTAGATATGCCAGATGAATGAGGAAATAGGCTCTTTTCCCCCCCTTTCACTTTCTGATTCTCCATTTCTCCACTAGCTTCTATCTTCTTCTGGGTGCAATTCATGGTGGTGGTTTTTTATCCGTAGAGATCTACACTGTTTGGAACCTACCTACCTTAGTGGCTGTCTTTCTCTGTCCATGTCCCACTACTACTGCTCAGATCATCTAGAGTACTTTTGCTCTCACTTTGCTTTTGTTACACTTCCATTCCTGGAGACAGGAAACAGCATGTTTTAGGATGAAGATTCACAGCTACAGAAATGCTCCTCTTCAGTGTCAGACCACAGCTTGACTGTACTGACCTTCAGAACACAGTACAAGACACTTCTTCTTGGCCAAATGTTTCCTCGACTATGGGCCATTAGCAGGTGGGTGATTGGATGTTTTTCTAAAAGATGTGCTCAAACAGGAATTATTTCAGGGAAGTTCTATGGCCTGTGTTATACAGGAGGTCAAACTAGATGATGACAATGGTCCCAGCTGGCCTTAATATCTATGAATCATTAATAGTTGGCTGGGTCCATACAAGGAAAAGGGCTGTTTATGCTGCATACTGTGGACAGACTGATGCACAGACCAATTTTCAACAGTATAACCATGCATACATTTACCAACTATGCATACCAACAGAGTATTTGCCTGTTGAAATACTGTTTTGCATGCACAGTTGTTAGCTGAATGAGGCTCTCCATTTTATACATGGTTGTGGGCTTCTCTCGTTTTGAAAATCAGGCCCTTAAATGTCAGAATGCATTTAATCTATGCTCTTAAAAATCCTCCAGCTACCGTTAGGGACACTTTCTGCTGTAGCTCACGAAAGCTTATGCTCAAATAAATTGGTTAGTCTCTAAGGTGCCACTAGTACGCCTTTTCTTTTTGCGAAAACAGACTAACACGGCTGCTACTCTGAAACCTTTCCCACCCTTGTCTCCCATGATTCAGGTCTTTCCCTGGCTTGGGAAGCCGCTGGGCACTAGCATTTCCTGTCAGTTCAGCATGAGGAATTCTGCTCAGGACCAGGTCAGGTCTGTCCCGACTCTGCAGATGAAAGAGCAGAGATGTGGAGGAGAGGAAAAAAATGCAGAGAACAGGGCAGATGGAGACCCCAGAAAGAGCAGGAGACGCTGTAAGAGAAGGCCTGGATCCTGGCGGGGCCACACACCAGCTCTGCCACTGGAGAGTCACTCACTGGGACACGGCCCCTGCCGATGAGCGACCACACGGTGTGTCGGGGCCCAGCCCCGCTGCCCCCCTCTGCCCGCTGGGTGACATTTACCCTCCACCCTTCCCAGAGCGCAGACCCCCTCCCCCCCGAGCTGACGGGGCTGCACCGCCCGCCCCACGCCGCTGCCCTGGGTCAGGCTCGCGCACACCTGCGCTGGGCGAGGGGCCCCCTGAGCCGGCGGCCTCGCCTCGCTGCTGCCCCGGCGCTCTCCGGGGTGGGGACGCTCCTGGCCTCAACCGCACACGCGGGGCGGCCCCTGCCCCGGTGGCTTAACGGGGCCCCCGCAGGGCTGCAGCCGCCCTGAGCGGGCTAGTCCCCTGTCCCTTGCCTGTGCCAGCCCCGCTTCAGGCTGCGGCTCCGGTGTGTCCCGCGGGCGGTGCCCGCTGCCTCCAGCCCCGCCGGCTGCCCCAGGCGCTCCCCGCTCCGGCGGCCGGGCGCGCAGCCAGCGAGCTCGGCGGGGCACGGGCGGCCCAGCCGCTGCGGACGCCAGGTTTCCGCGGGACCCACCGCCCGGGCACAGGAAGCCGAGGAAGCACCTCTCCCGGCCAGGCCTCTGGAGCAGCGCCGGGGTGTTAACCCTCCACGCGCCAGGCGCTTCCCGGTGTCGTTCCGCTCTCGCCTCCCTGCCCCCGCCTAAAGGGGCCGCTCTCTGCGCCCTAGCTGGCGCCACGCCGTGAATCCCCACCCTGGCTTTGTCACACTGGAGGATAAAGGGGTTAGCAGAGGGGCTCTGGAAACAGCCTTGAACTCTCTAGAAACGGGTGCCCAGAGCCCAGGTGACGTTGATGGTGATTGTTCGCTTGAGAGACCCCCCAAGGGGGCATGGCACACCTGAAAAGTCTAAAGAGCTGTTTACCTGGGTGCTAGCTTTTTGCTACTTTTATGTCTAAATCTTAGGCTTCTTCATGGCCTGCTATAGGCAGGAATACTCATCTGTGGTCTGTTCCGCTGAGTAATATTGGTATTATTCATTTATAGTATGGCACAGCCCAAAGGCCTCAGTCAGGATTAGAGCTGCAGTTGTGCTGGGGGATGAAGACGGTTCCTATTGCAGGGAGTTTCCAGTCCAAAAGATCCTCAGCAGTGACAAAGAACATGAAGAGTAATGTGTATTTATTTAGTTCGTTCCATTCTAGAGCTGTGATGTTTGTCAGGGTGATTTTAGTGCCAGGGCTTGTCTACACTTAAAACATGACAGTGACACCACTGTAGCTGTGCTGCTGTACTGCTTCAGTGTAGACACTACCTGTGCCAGCATGAGAGGTTCTCCAGTGGGCATAAGTAATTTATCTCCCCAAAAGACAGTAGCTAGGTTGATGGAAGAATTTTTTCATTGACCTAGTGCTGTCTATACAGGGACTTAGTTTAGCGTAAGTACCCGCTTCAGCAATGGAGTTATGCCAACCTCATTTTCTAGTGTAGACCAGGCCACACACTTGGAAGCGCTGTTGTATCTGCAGAATGTAATCTTTTTCAATTAAACCAAAATGTTTATGCTTCTAGCCCTTGCAGAGAAAATCTTCAAAATGTGAATTGTTGCTGTGGTGCCTTTGGGCTGGTCTACAATGAAAACTTACATTGGCATAAGAACATGAGAACAGCCATACTGGGTCAGACCAAAGGTCCATCTAGCCCACTATCCTGTCTGCCTAAAGGGAATGAATAGAATAGGTAATCATCAAGTAATAAGTGATAATGTGATAAGTAAAAAATCCACACCCCTGAGATGTAGCTATGCCAACCTAGTCATTGGGGTAGAAAGCGGTAGGTCGATGGAAGAATTTTTCGGTTGATACCACCTCAGGTAGGTGGATTAACAACAGTGATGGGAGAACCCCTCCCGTGGATGTAGATAGTGTCTACACGGAAGTGCTACAGTGAAGCAGCTGCAGTGCTGCAGCTGTGTGATTGTAGCATTTTAAGTGTAGACATCAGGTTGCAGAGAGACGAGCTAAACAATAGCTCTGAGAGACTGATGAACTGCTCTATTCATGCAAAGAGGAAATGAACTAGGGAGCTTAATGATAATTTAAATGTTAACATTACATTTGTTCTTGCTGATTATTTGAGCAGAAACATCCAGCTAACTTGCTTCTCCAAGTGTGGCTGGCTATTGCAGAAGTAAGAGATGGAATAGACCTACTGTATTCAGACTGTGGTGTGCATTTGCAGCTCACAGTTTGCTCCCTGCTTCCAGAGTTCCTTGGAGGGGAGTCAACAAAAACTTAGGACAGGAAGAGAGTAGAAAACCAGTGTAGTGTGTGTGCTAGACAGGCTAAGCAGATCTATTTCTAAGCCATTGCAGAGTCAGGACGGAGAAGGAACAAGTCTGTTAGGACCACCTGAGCAAGCTTTAAAAGCAAGGCTTGCAGCCAGGACCAGCTCTAGGCACCAGCAAAGCAAGCATGTGCTTAGGGCAGCACATTTCCAGGGGCGGCATTCCGGCCATCCTTTTTTTCCCCCTGGTCCCGCTCAGTCAACCAGTGAGCCCCTGCGTGGGGCGGGGTGGCGGGCTCAGCGCAGGGGTCCTGGCCCGGGGGCGGTCTCTGCCCTGGCCCCCTGCTGCCGGGGGAGTGGCGTGATGTGGTTCCTCCCCCCTTGCCCGCCCCTGCTGCACGTGTCACAAGCAGTGGAGGAGCTGGAGCCGAGCAGAGAGGAGCCCGGGATCAGGGTAGGACCCAGGGCCAGTAAGGGAGCTGCTCCCCTGGGCAGCTCGGCGCTGGGCGGGCACCCCTGGTCCGCCCCCCCCCCCCCCGTGGCTGACCTGACCCCCAGCTGCTCTGTCGGTTACTGTCCCTTCTGCGGGGGTGGGGCCGGGTCTGAGATCGGGCTGGGGGCCCATGGGCGGGATGTACAGCCCTGAGCACCTCACTCCAAACACTGCTATAGCATTACGCATTCTTTTAACATTACCAGTATCAGTGGCTTCTGGTGAGCACAGTTTCTCAAAACTGAAATTACTAAAAAATTATTTGAGGTCCACCATGTCTCAAAATTGTTTGTCAGGACTTGCATTAATTTCAGTTGAAAGTACCATTGCAAAAAAATTAGATTTCACTGAATTATCAAAAGACTATGCAAGTATAAAAACCAAAAAAATTCAGTTCATATAAATTCTTTTAATTTAGGAGAAACTGGGCTCACCGGAAGACACTAACATTTTTCATTACAGTGTATAGTTGAACCCAAATGGTTTGTAATTGTAATTTTGTTAAAATTAAATGAATATACTAGTAGGAAATTGTTTTATTTCACTAACTATAAATTCTCTGTTTTCATTTTTTAAAAATTTTAAACAGTCAAACCCCCCCCCCCAAACAAAACAAAAAACATTGCAAAGTGCAAACATGTGTAAAAGCCCCCCCAGAAAGGGGGGCGGCCAAAAATTCTTTTGCTTGGGGCAGCAAAGAACCTAGAGCCGGCCCTGCCTGCAGCTTACTGTACTTGGTTCTGAAATGACTGGGAAGCCAGTGGAGGTATTTGGGCATGGTTCTGGTGGAAAGGCTCTATTTGTAAAGATTGAGTTTACTTCCTCACGAGCTCAGCGGGGCTGTTTGGAGAGATCACATAATAAAACCGTTATCGTCTAGGCAGCTCCAGTGTAATAAAGGAAACGGGAAGGGAAGGAATTCCCTAAGAAGCCCTGTGGGTGATGCATACCAAGAGTGCAGAGATCTGAGAATGTTTTGGAGAAAACGGGTAAGATGAGAGAAGATCATTATCTAAAGTCCGGGGAGTTGGAGGTTAAAACCACAGAGCTTCTTAACCCACCCTGCCCTAGAGAGGATCAGCACAGTCAGAGAGGGAGGAGTACTTAATAAAGATGGGACTTTCCTGTTCCCAGCCAAATATCCCTCCCAGCGCGGTGTGTCCGAAGGGACAGGATCTGCATCTCCAGTGTAAACAACACCCCTCCACTGACATGCAAAGAGCATGAATCCCCCGGGAGCAGCTGGGAGCGGTAAGTCGGGGCAGGGGCGTCTGTATTGGGGCAGGATCACAGCAGAGAAATAGCTTCCGGGGAGGAGGCAAGAAAACAGCGCAGAAACCAGGAATTGCTGCCCGTGGGAGCGCAAGGGAGTTGAAGCATGAACTGTGTGGCTGGAAAGAGATCAGATAGCAAGCATCAGGGGACAAAACCAGCATCTGGGGGTCGGTGCAGCTGCAGCCCAGCAAGGTCCCCGCTGCACCAGCCCCTTCAGGGGCAGCACATAAAAGGATCTGCCTAGTTTAGTTTAAAAAGGGGCATGGAATAAAGTCACTCAAGAGCCAACAGGGAGGTTCATTGGGATTTCCCTCAGGGAATATTTTATTATTGCTACTTTGTCCCAAGAGCATAGCCAATATTTGGGGCTTTGAAGGGTTGTTTCTCTTAGGAGGAGAAATAGATTATATGAATCAGCTATAGCCTCTGATACACTCCTGTTTAGTTACAAAGAATGTACACAAAGTCCTGGTTCCCTGCACATAGTAGGAACAAACAATAGCAGCCAATGTCCTTGCTCGGTTTTCAAGCCTGCTTTTCCAGCGAGTCCTGTGCCCCAGAGAGCTCTGTTTCTCTGCTCCTTCTCAGAGGCACTCTCACAATGGGTATTGGCTTTGGCACACACATAGCTTGTCAAAAGCAGTCCTCTAAGAACATAAGAATGGCCCTACTGGGTCAGACCAAGGGTCCGTCTAGCCTAGTATCTTGTCTTCTGACAGTGGCCAGTGCCAGGTGCCCCAGAGGGAATGAACAGAACAGGTAATCGTCAAGTGATCCATCCCCTGTCACCCATTCCCAGCTTCTGGCAAACAGAGGCTAGGGACACCATTCCTACCTACCCTGGCTATTAGCCATTGATGGATCTATCCTCCATGAATTTATTTAGTTCTTTTTGAACCCTGTTATGGTCTTGGCCTTCACAGCATCCTCTGGCAAGGAGTTCCAAAGGTTGACTGTGCATTGTGTGATTAAATACTTCCTTTTATTTATTTCAAACCTGCTGCCTATTAATTTCATTTGGTGACCCCTAGTTCTTGTGTTATGAGAAGTTGTAAACAACACTTCCTTATCTACTTTCTCTACACCAATCATGATTTTATAGACCTTAATCAAATCTCCCCTTAGCCATCTCTTTTCCAAGCTGAAAAGTCCCAGTCTGATTAATCTCTCCTCATATGGAAGCTGTTCTATACCCCTAATCATTTTTGTCGCCCTTTTCTGAACCTTTTCCAGCTCCAATATATCTTTTTTTAGATGGGGCTTCCACATCTGCACACACTATTCAAGATGTGGGCGTACCATGGATTTATATAGAGGCAACATGATATGGAGGCACTGGGTCGTGGTGGCTCTGACCAGCATCACCAACCTGTCCGTTAAAGTCCTGTCAGCGGTGCTGCTGAGCTAAGGCAGGATAGTTCCTACCTGTTCTAACACCGTGCTGCACCCCAGAAGTGGCCAACAGCAGGTCCGGCTCCTAGGCGGGGGGGGGGAGGGGGGGCACGGGGCTGTGTGTGCTGCCCCTACCCCGAGCACTGGCTCTGCACTCCCATTGGCCATGAACCAGCCAATGGGAGCTGAGGGGATCGGTGCCTGCGGGCGACAGCCACACGGAGCTGCTTGCGTGCCTCCGCCTAGGAGCTGGACTTGCTGCTGGCTGCTTCTAGGGCGCAGAGCGGTCCGCAGTGCCAGGACAGGCAGGAAACCTGCCTTAGCACCCCGCTGTGCCACTGACCGGGAGCTGCCTGAGGTAAGCCCGCACCCCAACCCGTGCCCCAATCCCCTGCCCCAGCCCTGAGCCCCCCCCAAACCCAGAGCCCCCTCCTGAACCCCAAACCCCTCATCCCTGGCCCCACCCCAGAGTCTGCACCCAGATCCCTGACCCCCTCCCACACCCCAACCCCCTGCCCCAGCCCAGAGCTCCCTTCCACGCCCTGAACCTCTCATTCCCAGACCCACCCCGCAGCCCTCACCCCCGCACCCCAACCCTCTGCCCCAGCCCTGAGCCCCTCCCACACCCCAAACCCCTCATCCCCAGCTCCGTTGGGTCATGGGTATTAACAATTTTCTTCAGCTGGGTTGCCAGAAAAAAAGTTTGAAAACCACCGCTCTAGATCCTGCATTTGCAATCAGCCCAAGGGAAATCCCTCCGACTACACAGTTTAACCCTGTTCAAGCTTTGCCATGCAACAGATTACCTTGGGAAATAACTGGAGGCAATAGAAGCTATCTCACTCCATGAAAGGGCTTATTTGCTTCTTTCCTTTAGCCCTGAAGAAGGGTAATTACCCACCTATTGATTTTAATCAGGTCTGTGATTGATCCGTGGATCAAAGACAGCTGGATGGTAGCCATTAACACCTCCCAGTATAACACTTAAATCTAGCACTCCCCACTGGATCCCCCACATGTTCAATTCATTATCCAGGGAAGCATATTATTATATTTTTAAGGTCAGGCTTGACAAAGCCCTGGCTGGGATGATTTAGTTGGAGATTGGTCCTGCTTTGAGCAGGGGGTTGGACTAGATGACCTCCTGAGGTCCCTTCCAACCCTGATATTCTATGATTCTGTGATTTAGTGACTGTGACCAGTATGTTTCTCTTGTTCTCTTTGGGCCAGTTCCTGGGTCCGTCTGCACAGTGGGCAATGGAGGAGTGTGTGAGCAAAAGTGGTTTAAAGTTCACCTTTGCACTCCCTGGATCCTGCTTCTGCCTCTGTGCAGGGCCCTCTCCTCCAGCAAAGAAAAGGGCCTGGGTTTAAAATCCTCACATTTTATTTGTAACCTGTATTCAAGCATTTAGTAATTCAGTTGCCCACCTGTTTTATTTCCCTGGATGCAGGGTTGCCGGTCCCCCAGACTGCTGCAATCTCTTAGATGGAACAAGGGAAAGAGCCATGTGTCCCCGATCTGCATGCCTCCATAGACAGGGAGCTCCCAAGGGGTGCCTATCCGGGTGAGGAATAAGTCAAAGCAACCCAGGAACCGTCAGTGGGTGAAATAAAAATGCTGGCATTTCAGCGAAGCTGTTGTGAGTTCGCCCGTTTCTGTCTTGTCGCATCCTATAGACCTGGTCAGGAATCTTCCATCAACATGGTTTTTCAACAAAAAATGCAGTTTGCACAAAATCAACATTTTCCAAGGGAAATTTTGATTTTGCAAATATCAATTTTTTACCAGACAAATCAAAATAAGATACTTCGTTTTGTGCTGGGTCAATCCAAATATAAACATTTGAGTTTGTTTACCAGGGTGCTAGCTTTTTGCTACTTTTATGTCTAAATCTTAAGCTTCTTCGTGGCCAGTTGTAGGCAGGAATACTCATCTGTGATCTGTTCTGCTGATTAATATTGTTATTATTCATTTATAGTATGGCACAGCCCAAAGGCCTCAATCAGGATTAGAGCTGCAGTTGTGCTGGGGGATGAAGACGGTCCCTGTTGCAGGGAGTTTCCAGTCCAAAGGATCCTCATCTGTGACAAAGAGCATGAACAATAATGTGCATTTATTTAGTCCATTCCATCCTAGAGCTGTGATGTTTGTCAGGGTGATTTTAGTGATAGGGCTTGTCTACACTTAAAAACATGACAGTGGCACCACTATAGTTGTGCTGCTGTAGTGCTTCAGTGTAGACATTACCTGTGCCAGTATGAGAGGTTCTCCTGTGGGCATAGGTCGTGCATCTCTCCCTGAGAAACAGTGAATCAAACTGTTGTGTTGCGGGCCACTTTAACATTAATCTGTGTTCTCCTGAGCTGCTGCAGTGCTTTATGGAAGTTGTAGTTCAGGTGTCTCATGCCACCATTCTCTTCTGTGGACCAGGCTCCCTGGCTGGACTGCATCTCCCATGATGCACCACAGTCTCCCCTCTGGTAGAACCACTGGAGTGCATCATGACTGCACGTCAATTTTCATGATGCATTGCAGTCATGAAACGTGTAGGCCAGCCAGGAATCCTGTCCCATAGAGGAGAATGGGTTATGCTACATGGGGGTGAACTACAACGCATCTGAAGTGCCACAGCAGCTCAAGCAGACACAGTTCAATGTGGAAGCGAGCTGAAAGGAAACATTTCCATTTGGTTCAACAAACCAAACCAAAACATGTTGATTCAGAACTGTCAAAATGTTTCAGTGAAAAATATAAAAAAGAAATGTTTAGACATTTTGGAACTGAAATTTTTTGGAACTTTTTGTTCTGCAAAAAATTTCAATATTTCTGCTTTTTCTTCCAGTTTGGGACAAATATCAAAAGATCTTGATTTCCTGCGGGGTGGAATTTTTGTTTTTCTATCAGACCTAATCTCAGTATTGTAGTCAGCAGTTAAAGCAGAGGCTCTCAACCAGGGGCATGCATACCCCTGGGGGTACGCAGAGGTCTTTTAGGGTGTACATCAACTCATCTGGATATTAACAGGCTACATAAAAAGCACTAGCAAACTCAATACAAACTAAAATTTCATACAGACAATGACTTGTTTATACTGCTCTATACACTATACACTGAAAAGTAAGTACAATATTTACATTCCAATTTATTTTATAATTATGTGGTAAAAATGAGAAGGTAAGCAATTTTTCAGTAATTGTGTGCTGTGACACTTTTGTATTTTTAGGTCTGATTTTGTAAGCAAGCAGTTTTTAAGTGAGGTGAAACATAGGGATACAGAAAACAAATCAGACTCCTGAAAGTCTGGAAAGGTTGAGAGCCACTGTGTTAGAGCAACTGGAAAGCAGATGCCAATTATGGTTTAACATCAGTCCTGACAGTCTGCCAGCATTCCCTCGCCTAACCAGTGTACTGTAGCAGAAACTTTCCTGTTTGCAAGTGTTGTATTGAGTTCTGAAGGTGATAAGGGCCATAGTTATTACTTTCTTCTATGGCAGTGAGTTCCATAGTGTGGGGCCAGCTTCTGGGAATGTTCTGGGGAAAGGTGTGACAGAGTGGGATATGTCTGTACCCAGTTGTGAGCTCCATTTTGTGTTTCAACGTCCATCTTGGATTGTAACCTCCATTGTGACCTTCACTTAATAGTAGAACCTCCAATTTGAATTAGAACATCCATTTTGTATTAGGGTTTGACACCTAGTTCAATGACAGTGGCTTTGTCTACACTTAAAACTTATGCTAGCAAAGCTGTCAGTCAGCGGTGTGAAAATACCACACACCCTAGCTGACATTGCTAGGCTGACAAAACTGCCAGTATAAACAAAGCTGTGTTATCAGAAGAGGGCTTCTGTCACTATAGCTAACATCGTTCAGGGAGATGGTGTTCCTACACTGGCAGAAAATCTCCTTCTGTCACCATATGCTGCATCTACACTAGGGGCTGGCATAGGCTGTGTAATGTAGACATAATCTATGGCTGAGAAGCCACCATAGAGCAATCATGGGCCATCGACTTTAGTTGTCTCTCAACTACTGGCCCACTGCGAGGGGATAGTGGACTCTCCACAGCAGCCTGACTCGGGGCAAGAGGCTGGAATTTCCCAGTTGGAGCACATGGGCAAAAAGAGTCAGAGGCTGTATTTAAGAGGGGAGGGCTTCTCTGAGCAAGCGGACCAACCACCGCCACATATCAGAAGCCTCTTGGCTAGAGAGTGAGGACAAGGCAGGAGGGTCTGCCTAGCCTGAAACACTGACCAGACCCTGGACTTGTGGGGTGAGATCAGAGTAAGAGAGTGAGGTGGAAGCATTTCAGGACTGTTTGTTATTTTGCGAAGATCTATAACTCTCCAGTGCTCTCTTAAGAGTAAAAGTGGCTGTGGTTAACAAGTGCCTTGGCTAAACCTGTAAGGGGGTTAACGGAGCAGCTCAGTGCCCACACCCAGATAAGGCTCTGAGGGCACATGTCAGGCTTGGTCGACACCTAAAAATTAGGTTGACAAAGCAACATCACTCAGGGCTGTGAAACATGTTGTGTCCTGTGCAACATAGCTAGGTCAACTTAACCCCACTGTAGAAGCAGCTAGACAGAAGACTTATTCGTCATCCTAGCCACTGCCTTTTGGAGAGGTGGATTACCTACACTGACAGGAAAAGTCTTACAGTCAATGTAGGAAGCAACTACACTATGGCAGTACAGTGGCAAAGCTGCAGTGCTATAGCTGTACCATTCCAGTGCTGACACACTCGAAGCAGCTAAGGGCTTGGCCTGGTTTGGGGTTTAAGACAGCTGCCTGCAGAGCCCCATATCCCTTGGAAGGATGGCAGACACGGCAGCTGGGACTGGTGATTAGTCACTACCCAGACCCGGGGGTTTAGAAGCATGTGGGATCCAGCGGTTGGGTCCGTTCATAACAGACTGGTGTCAGTCCAGAGAGAGGGATTGGTCCAGGTTGTGATAAAAAGCTCAGGTGATTTTTTTTTCTCCTGTTTTATGATCTTATCAAAGGGTCTAATTCAGCACCCATTGATGTGATTGGAAAGACTGCTTTTGATTTTGATGGGCTTAGGATCAGGCTGTAAAGTTTTCAGATTTGTGACAAACTCTTTGCGATTCCCTTGGCTGAGGCACCCTTTCCCTCAGACACAGGGATGAATCATGTCTCGATTCTCTGTTTATTCCAGCAGGTGATGGGATCATGAGTGAAAACGAGGAGGAGAATCCACAGCAGGAGGGTCTTCAGATAGAGGAACCAAGTGTAGCATCATCAGAAAAATCCAAAGGGAAAGATTCCCAGAGCCCTGACTGGGAAGATGACTATGAGGATGAGTGGGGGACAGAAAATCAGGAGAGAAACCTTCCAGGAAAGAAATGGGGTGAATCTCCTCCCCGAGAGAGAGATTTCAGGAAATTCAAAGACATTATTGCCCAGCAGAGGCCTCACACTGGAGAGAAACCTCATAAATGTCCCGACTGTGGGAAGAGCTTTAGTCGGAGATCAAACCTCATTCAGCACCAGAGGACCCACACAGGCCAGAGACCTTACAAGTGCCCCGAATGTGGGAAAACCTTCAGCCTGCGCTCGACACTTACAAGACATCAGCGAACTCATCTGCAGGAGAAGCCCTATAAATGCACTGAGTGCGGGAAGAGCTTCCGCCAGAGCTCAGACCTGATCACCCACCAGCGAGTGCACACAGGAGAGACACCTTACCGGTGTGCTGTGTGCGGGAAGAGCTTTGGGCGGAGCTCCAACCTGAGCCAACACCAGACCACGCACATGGGGGACAGACCCTATCAATGTGTTGACTGCCTGAAGAGCTTCCGGAGCAGTTCCGCCCTGGTGCAGCACCGGAGGAGCCACACGGGGGAGAAACCCTATCAGTGCTCTGAATGCAGGAGCTGCTTCCTGCAGAGCTCGGACCTGATCAAACACCAGAGGATCCACACTGGGGAGAGGCCCTACCAGTGCCCCGCCTGTGGGAAATGCTTCAGCCAGAGCTCCTCACTCACTGAGCACCAGAGGACACACACTGGGGAGCGACCTTACCATTGCACCGAGTGCGGGAAACGTTTTTGCCAGAGCTCCACACTCATCCAGCACCAGAGGATCCATACGGGGGAGAAGCCCTACAGATGCACCGAGTGCGGGAAAAACTTCTGCCGGAGCTCCAACCTGAATCAGCATCTGACAATCCACATGATAAAGAAACCTCATCGGTGCACTGACTGTGGGAGGGGCTTCAGTCAGCTCACTAACCTTACTATACACCAGAGAATCCACTCTGGACAGACACCCTAGGACGGTGGTTCTCAAACTTTTGTATTGGTGACCCCTTTCAGCAAGTGTCTGAGTGCGACCCCCCCCCCCTTATAAATTAAAAACATGTTTTAAGTATTTAACGCTATTATAAATGCTGGAGGTGAAGCGGGGTTTGGGGGTGGAGGCTGACAGCTCACGACCCCCCATGTAATAATCTTGCGACCCCCTGAGTGGTTATGACCCCCAGTTTGAGAATTCCTGCCCTAGGAGCTATGGGGACAGCTTCATGGACCTACCAGCACCAGAAAATACACTCCACACAGAAAGCATTGCTGGCTGTCTCCCTCCTGGATAGTGGCCTACTCCAGGAGGTTCAATTCAGGGAGGGATTAGGGATATCTTCCTCCACCTTTAAGAGCTTTATCAGCTGGACAATCTTGCAGAGAAGGATCTGATCTGTTCTGTTGCTTTTGCTCCATGCACTGCAGAGTGAAACCAATCAGGATCATGCCAGTTTCATTCTGCTGCTGGGGTACACTTTGTTATACAGTTGGGTTCTGCAGAGAGGGCTAGGTGGAAGAAAATGACAGGGAGGGTCAGAGACACACAGAAGCAAGTGGGAAGGTAATGTTGCTCAGGGCTGTTTCCAGAGACTAACTTTATCCTTGACGCAGCTCTCATGTAATATATACTATACCTTCTAGGGCAGATGTTGATAGATACATGCAGGCAGGGTATATTGGCTCCACATGTGCAGAACTACTACAAAGCAGTGTCTTACTGTAGCTTTCTCACATGCTATGGAGTGGACATTGACACACCAAGACGGCCACAGCCTGGGTTGGGAGAACACAGTATCTAGTGCCTGGATCCCTTGGGGAGAAGACTATGCCCTGGTCTACACTAGGAGTTGAGGTCGAATTTAGCAGCGTTAAATCGATTTAACCCTGCACCCGTCCACACGGTGAAGCCCTTTTTTTCGACTTAAAGGGCTCTTAAAATCGATTTCCTTACTCCACCCCCGACAAGGGGATTAGTGCTGAAATCGGCCTTGCTGGGTCGAATTTGGGGTATTGTGGATGCAGTTAGATGGTATTGACCTCCGGGAGCTATCCCAGAGTGCTCCATTGTGACCGCTCTGGACAGCACTCTCAACTCAGATGCACTGGCCAGGTAGACAAGAAAAGGCCTGCGAACTTTTGAATTTCAATTTCCTGTTTGGCCAGCGTGGCAAGCTGCAGGTGAGTGCAGAGCTCATCAGCAGAGGTGACCATGCAGAGTTCATCAGCAGAGGTGACCATGATGGAGTCCCAGAATCGCAAAAGAGCTCCAGCATGGACCGAACGGGAGGTATGGGATCTGATTGCTGTATGGGGAGAGGAATCCGTGCTATCAGAACTCCGTTCCAGTTTTCGAAATGCCAAAACATTTGTCAAAATCTCCCAGGGCATGAAGGACAGAGGCCTTAACAGGGACCCGAAGCAATGCCGTGTGAAACTTAAGGAGCTGAGGCAAGCCTACCAGAAAACCAGAGAGGCAAATGGCCGCTCCGGGTCAGAGCCCAAAACATGCCGCTTCTATGATGAGCTGCATGCCATTTTAGGGGGTTCAGCCACCAATACCCCAACCGTGTTGTTTGACTCCTTCAATGGAGATGGAGGCAACACGGAATCAGGTTTTGGGGACGAGGAAGATAGCTCACAGCAAGCAAGCGGAGAGACCAGTTTTCCCGACAGCCAGGAACTGTTTCTCACCCTGGACCTGGAGCCAGTACCCCCCGAAGTACCCAAGGCTGCCTCCCGGACCCGCCAGGCGGAGAAGGGACCTCTGGTGAGTGTACCTTTTAAAATACTATACATGGTTTAAAAGCAAGCATGTTTAATGATTAATTTGCCCTGGCATTCGCGGCTCTCCTGGATGTACTCCCAAAGCCTTTGCAAAAGGTTTCTGGGGAGGGCAGCCTTATTCCGTCCACCATGGTAGGACACTTTACCACACCAGGCCAGTAGCATGTACTTGGAAATCATTGTAGAACAAAGCATTGCAGTGTATGTTTGCTGGCATTCAAACAACATCCGTTCTTTATCTCTCTGTGTTATCCTCAGGAGAGTGATATCATTCATGGTCACCTGGTTGAAATAGGGTGCTTTTCTTAAGGGGACATTCAGAGGTGCCCGTTCCTGCTCGGCTGTTTGCCTGTGGCTGAACAGAAATGTTCCCTGCTGTTACCCACGGGGAGGGGTGATGGGCTAGCCACGTGGTGGGGGGAGGCAAAATGCGACCTTGGAACGAAAGCACATGTGCTATGTATTTAATGTTAACAGCAAGGTTTACCATGAAAGAGTGTATCCATTGTTCTATAAAATGTGTCTTTTTAAATATCACTGTTCCTTTGTTTCTCTCCACCAGCTGCATGTGTTTCAAGGATCGCAGGATCTTCTCCTTCCCAGAGGCTAGTGAAGATTAGTAGGCGAAAAAAACGCACTCGTGATGAAATGTTCTCTGACCTCATGCTGTCCTCCCACACTGACAGAGCACAGACGAATGCATGGAGGAAGACAATGTCAGAGAGCAGGAAAGCACAAAATGACCGGGAGGAGAGGTGGCGGGCTGAGGAGAGTAAGTGGCAGATTGAAGAGAGGGCTGAAGCTGAAAATTGGCGGCAGCATGATGAGAGGAGGCAGGATTCAATGCTGAGGCTGCTGGAGGATCAAACTAATACGCTCCAGTGTATGGTTGAGCTGCAGGAAAGGCAGCAGGAGCACAGACCGCCGCTACAGCCCCTGTGTAACCAACAGCCTTCCTCCCCAATTTCCATAGCCTCCTCACCCAGACGTCCAAGAACGCGGTGGGGGGGGCCTCCAGCCACCTAGTCACTCCACCCCAGAGGATTGCCCAAGCAACAGAAGGCTGGCATTCAATAAGTTTTAAACTTTTAAAGTGCAGTGTGGCCTTGTTCTTCCCTCCTCCACCACCTCTCCCGGTGCTTCCCTCATCCACCACCCCTCCCGGGCTACCTTGGCAGTTATCCCCCTATTTGTGTGATGAATTAATAAAGAATGCATGAATGTGAAGCAACAATGACTTTATTGCCTCTGCAAGCGGTGATCAAAGGGAGGAGGGGAGGGTGGTTAGCGTACAGGGAAGTAGAGTGAACCAAGGGGCGGGGGGTTTCATCAAGGAGAAACAAACAGAACTTTCACACGGTAGCCTGGCCAGTCATGAAACTGGTTTTCAAAGCTTCTCTGATGCGCCCTGCGCCCTCCTGTGCTCTTCTAACTGGTGTCTGGCTGCGCGTAACCAGAGGCCAGGCAATTTGCCTCAACCTCCCACCCCGCCATAAATGTCTCCCCCTTACTCTCACAGATATTGTGGAGCACACAGCAAGCAGTAATAACAATGGGAATGTTGGTTTTGCTGAGGTCTAAGCGAGTCAGTAAACTGTGCCAGCACGCTTTTAAACGTCCAAATGCACATTCTACCACCATTCTGCACTTGCTCAGCCTGTAGTTGAACAGCTCCTGACTACTGTCCAGGCTGCCTGTGTATGGCTTCATGAGCCATGGCATTAAGGAGTAGGCTGGGTCCCCAAGGATAACTATAGGCATTTCAACATCCCCAGTGGTTATTTTCTGGTCTGGGAATAAAGTCCCTTCCTACAGCTTTTGAAACAGACCAGAGTTCCTGAAGATGCGAGCGTCATGTACCTTTCCTGGCCATCCCACGTTGATGTTGGTGAAACGTCCCTTGTGATCCACCAGTGCTTGCAGCACTATTAAAAAGTACCCTTTGCAGTTTATGTACTCGCCGGCTTTGTGCTCCGGTGCCAAGATAGGGATATGGGTTCCATCTATGGCCCCACCACAGTTAGGGAATCCCATTGCAGCAAAGCCATCCACTATGACCTGCACATTTCCCAGCGTCACTACCCTTGATATCAGCAGATCTTTGATTGCGTGGGCTACTTGCATCACAGCAGCCCCCACAGTAGATTTGCCCACTCCAAATTGATTCCCAACTGACCGGTAGCTGTCTGGCGTTGTAAGCTTCCACAGGGCTATCGCCACTCGCTTCTCAACTGTGAGGGCTGCTCTCATCTCGGTATTCATGCACTTCAGGGCAGGGGAAAGCAAGTCACAAAGTTCCATGAAAGTGCCCTTACGCATGTGAAAGTTTCGCAGCCACTGGGAATTGTCCCAGACCTGCAACACTATGCGGTCCCACCAGTCTGTGCTTGTTTCCCGGGCCCAGAATCTGCGTTCCATGGCATGAACCTGCCCCATTAGCACCATGATGCCCACATTGCCAGGGCCCATGCTTTCAGAGAAATCTGTGTCCATGTCCTCATCACTCTCGTCACCGCGCTGATGTCACGTACTCGCCGGTTTCGCTTTGCCAGGTTCTGGTTCTGCATATACTGCTGGATAATGCGTGTGGTGTTTAATGTGCTCCTGATTGCCAAAGTGATCTGAGTGGGCTCCATGCTTGCCGTGGTATGGCGTCTGCACAGAAAAAAGGCATGTAACGATTGTCTGCCGTTGCTCTGATGGAGGGAGGGGCGACTGACGACATGGCTTACAGGGTTGGCTTACAGGGAATTAAAATCAACAAAGGGGGTGACTTTACATCAAGGAGAAAGAAAAACAACTGTCACACAGAATGGCCCCCTCAAGGATTGAACTCAAAACCCTGGGCTTAGCAGGCCAATGCTCAACCCACTAAGCTATCCCTCCCTCTTGTATTTCAGGCAGGACTTCATGGAGGGAGGGAGGAGCAAATGTATACAAAACAAATCTGGTCTATTTCTTGTTTTGATCCACTCCATCTATCTTTTACATCTTTGGCTGGCAGCAGACGGTGCAGTAGGGCTGCAAGCCATCCACATCTCCTGGCTGCCCGGCAGAAGATGGTGCAATAGGGCTGCTAGCCATCCACATCTCCTGCCTGCTCACCATAAGATGGTACAATAGGACTGCCGGCAGGATTACAGAGAATGACCTGGTCGAGTCACTCCTAATTTAGTCCCTGCACCCATATCTGCCCAGGTGCTCCTGACCAACCTTACCGTGGCGGCCAGGAGCACCTCGGACATGATGAGGATGGTTTTCAGGCCTATTGTACCGTCTGCTGCCACAAGGCAATGGGTTGCTGCTGCTGTGTAGCAATGCAGTACCACGTCTGCCAGCACCCAGGAGACATACGGTGACAGTGAGCTGAGCGGGCTCCATGCTTGCCGTGGTATGGCGTCTGCACAGATAACTCAGGAAAAAAGGCGCGAAACGATTGTCTGCCGTTGCTTTCACAGAGGGAGGGAGGGAGGGAGGGCCTGATGACATGTACCCAGAACCACCCGCGACAAAGTTTTTTGCCCCATCAGGCATTGGGATCTCAACCCAGAATTCCAATGGGCAGCGGAGACTGCGGGAACTGTGGGATAGCTACCCACAGTGCAACACTCTGGAAGTCGACGCTAGCCTCGGTACTGTGGAAGCACTCTGCCGAGTTAATGCACTTAATGCACTTAGAGCATTTTGTGTGGGGGGACAAACAATCGACTATAAAAAAACGATTTCTAAAAACCGACTTCTATAAATTCTACCTAATTTTGTAGTGTAGACATACCCTGAAACACTGCAGTGTTCACATGAAGTACAGGCCACTAGTGAGGTAATGGGATTGTGTTAAGTCCATAAACTGGGGCTGTTGTCAGGTATCTAATTCTATACAAGACATGCCTTCCAAGAAGAGGCCAGAAAGTCCTCAGGTACTCAGCAGAATATGAGGGGCTGTTGTGGCCACTGCATGCGATCCAAACTCTAAATACACGGTCTTCCCCCTCCCACACCCAGTCTTCCTGATAGTAACAAATATGCATTCAGCAATGCTAATGAGCAGCAGTGGTGGATTAAGATATATTGGGGCCCTGGGCACAAAGAATGTTTGGGCTCCCCACACACACCCCTGCCATGGGGCCACGCCCCCTGCTCCTCCCCTTCATCCTGCCCCCCCCCCCCCAAGGCCCCACTCCCTGGCCTGGCCAGAAGCCGAGCCATGGTAAGAGCTCCCCAGGGAGAATCCACAGCAGGAGGGTCACTGTGGGCAGCCCTGGACCCTCCACCTACCCTGGGTGGTACACCCTGGGGGACAGGGACATGGGCTGGGGGCTGCTCTCGGGCCCCCTGGCCTCCTGCCCAAGGCAAGTGCAGGGTCCGGGGCTCCCCACAGCTGCATGGGCTCCCTGGGCAGCTCTTACCACAGTCTAGGACAGTGGTCCCCAAACTGTGGAACATGCCCCAGTGCCTCCGCTCAGGCCCCACCCCAGCCCTGCCCCCAGATCCAGCTGTGGCTCTGTTCCCAGCTGCACCCCCACTCACAGCCCCCGACTGCAGGCCCCAGCCCCTCTCCTGGCCCTGGCTGTGGGGGGGGAGGGCATGGAGCAGGTAAGGGGGGCCTAACTGTAAAAATTTGGAGACCCCAGGCCTACAGTGACTATACGTCCCCTTTTGGCCCCAGACACCCTGACATTTTTGGCAAAATGGGGCATTTCTCCCATTTGCTTTTGTCAACTGATCACCAGCTGGCAAGAGCAAATGGTACAAATGCCCAGTTTTGCCACACAGGAGCTTGTGGGTGTGTGAGAGGTGGGGCTCGAGGCGGTGAGTGATGGGGTTTGGGAGGGGTCTGAGCAGTGGGGCTCGGGCCAACCCTGCATGGGGGAGGAAGGGAGGAGGGCCGGCTCTGCGTCGGGGGAAAGGGGCTTGGGTGAGCTCCATGCTGTGTGGGGGAAGGAGAAAGGGAGAAGAGGCTCATAGCAGCTCCACGCTGCACGGGGGGAGGCCCTTGGGGGCTTTGGTCCAGTGCCATGCGGTGGCCCTCAGTCCAGCGCTGCATGGGGCAGTGAGCGGGGGCCTCAGTCAAGTGCCACGCTGCACCAGGTGGGGGGAGTCCTTGGTCTGGCCTGGGGGGCTCCCAGGGCTCCTGGGGGGCTCCCAGGCCAGCTCAGCGTGGGGCTTCGGCTTGCAGCGCTCAGCCAGCTGTGCCTGGGGGTGGGGGGAATTGCTCACCACCCTTCCCAGGCTTCCCGCTGGGCTGGACATGGGGCCTCAGGGGGAAGAGGAGGAGCGGGGAGGGGGAGAGAGGAGGAGCAGAGGGTGGGGCTAGAGTTCCAGCTGCTGCAAATTGACCGGGGCCCCTGGCCATGGGTAGAGTGATACACCCCCAGCCCTGCCCCTGTCTGCGTTTCCTGTCTGGGGGCATGCGCGTCACTTGAACACACAAGCGTGACCAGGGACAGCTGCCCGCCCCAGTGGGTAGGGATGGGGGCGGTACAGTCGTGCTGGAGGAGCTGTCGGTGCGGGACGCTGGTTCCTGGGAACAGCGGCCACACGTTCTGCTCCTTTCGCTGCTGCGGTTCCTGGAAGAGCCCTGCAGTTCCACGGATACCGATTTATATCCATGGATATCCGCATCCATGGATATAGATTTTTGTCCGTGCAGGGCTCTACTGACAGGCACTCTCCAAAGCACCCTGTACAGGCTCAAGTTGAGAAAACAAAGTAGCAACAATGGCAGAGCTAGACCATGTGCCACTGAAAAACTTTGTAGTAAAAGACATTGTGCAGCAATACCCAGGGAATCCCGGTGTAATGATCTGCTACTAATGCCCTTCACATGGACAAAAAAGGATTATATGGCCTGATTCTCCACTGCTGTGTACCTTGTGTCATCATGTTTAGAGTGGGTGTAAAATGTTACCATTCTGACTTGGCTGGGTTTTACACTCAGCACAGGGTTAAGTGGTTACACAAGGTACAAAATCAGGTCCATAGTTTCCCTGGTAGACTGGGGGACATGGTACATTATTATTTAGAAAGCTATAAAAAGGGGAGGCAGAGGCAGTCTTGACACTATTGGACGCTATTAGAAATGGAGCCAGTGGTGACACTGAGCAGAGATGCTGTAGACCACAACCCAGAGTGTGTGCAGCCTGGGTGTGTCTGCACAAAGATGTGTGCTTAGTAAATCCTAACCGTGTAGCCACATTTGGTGCAGCTGTAATTCATGGTAAACTGACAATAGGAGGGGGCTATAGAGTTTGTCACATTTCTAAATGCTTGTTTGTTACTGTTTAAGATAAATAGAATCTTAATATTATTAATTGAAGTCTGGAGATCCTGCACTGGCATCAGCATTCCCTCAGAGCTTGCTGATCCTGAGAACATTGAAAAGTATAAAGCAACTCATTTATATGGTTCCATGTTGTTGGTTTTGTACGTAATTGCTTGTACCTAGTACAATCTGCACATGTTTGCACCTCTGTACTTAACTATGAAGGTAGATTCCTCTTTTCAAAACTACACTTGATTGTTTATGTTACATACTGTTCTTTACAACATTTAAAGTTATGCAATAAAGTAAAATCATTGTTTCCCATGGGTTACATTATTCTTTTTATTGCAAAACTGCAATAGGTGTTTAGCAATGGGAAGTTTCTCCAGGGCCTCTAATCTGTTTCTATATTACACACAAAAAAAATACATTAAAAGAACATTATTAAGATTGCAACGTAAAGCACTCAAAACGTAAGAAATGCCAGAATTAAGGTTGCCCGTGCAATTTTAATTCAGCCCCCTTGTGTGTATGAATTATGAGACCATTTTAAATTATACTCTCATATACAATTTTTTTCCACAGGACTTCTGCCTCATTCAGTGCACAGGATGGACGGTACTCACTTTTCCCAGTCTACTCCTTCCGCCTTCCCCCTCACTGTGCTAGATCCAACTCTTATCCCCTCTGCTTTTGAATTAGACAGCTTCCTCCTCTTTGCTGGCTGAGTGTCAACAGGAGGGTCGTTGAGAGCACAAGAAAGACAGGCTCCCAGCTCTTAGTTCTGGTGCCTGGCCCCTTCCCAACTGGGAGCAGCCATTACAAAGAAAATCCATTTATGTCCTGTAGCCCTGGGCTGGAAGGCACACGCTCAGTTGCTCTCTGGCAGTGGTTCCCAAACTGGAGTTCATGAACCCCTGGGGGTTTGTGACATGTTACAGGGGATTCTCAGGAAAAAATTCCCTAACGGCAGACCTGTCCCTAGGGACCCCGGGCAGCCTGGAGCCAGCAGCCCGGAGCCCCTGGACTTCCAAGAGCTAAGCAGATCAAAGCAAGCATATCTATCACACTGAGGAGATTTAAACTTCAAGACTCCTTATAAGAAATGGAAAGGGAGGTGGGGATTGGTCCTGCTTTGAGCAGGGGGCTGGACTAGATGACCTCCCGAGGTCCCTTCCAACCCTGATATTCTATGATTCTATGATATTTTTTGCTGTTTTTAAAATTAAATAGGCAGCTAGTTTTGTTTTTAAAATTATTATGAAGAACAAGTTTAAGCTTTGTTGTAACGTGTGTTGTTTGCCTGGACTGCTCAAGACCTGAATGCTTGTGTAGGAGGAACTTTTTGAGTTGGCTTCTTAAATACCTTCATGCTGGTTCAAATCTGATGAAATATAGGAGCCTTGTCTTATAACAGGCTTATTCAAAGTGATACAAGCTACAAAAGTGAGAGCTTGGAAGAGTGTTGCCATTTTCCTAATGTAATAAAAATACTGTAATGATAAATAATAATTAATAATAAATAGTGTGTAATAAGCATGTCATAAAAACAAATTTTATATTTCCAAGATCACTGCTTTTATAATTTGTACTCAGGTAAAGGAGAAAATCCCTGGAAATAGTCATTTTTAGGAGGGGGTTCACGAGCCTTGACATTTTAGTGAAAGGGGTTCACAGGTTGTTAAAATTTGGGAACCACTGCTCTATGGGGATGGCACATGTGCAGTCCCATCATGCAGGAGCTGTGAGGGGATGGCGCATGCTCAGAAAGGATGGAATCTCTGGAGATTTTAGCTGTTAAACTCTAGGATATTTCTACTGACCATATGTGAACTGCAATTTTTCAAAGGCTTTTAACTTGGTCAAATTTGGACAGATTTTCATGAGGACAACAGGCACATCTAGGGTTGCCAGCTTTCTAACTGCAGAAAACCAAACACCCTTCCCTGAGACCCCACCCCTTCCCTGAAGCCCTGCTCCTTGCTCACTCCATCCCTCCCCCCTTTGTCACTCACTTTCCCACACCCTCACTCACTTGCTCATTTTCACCATGCTGGGTCAGGGGGTTGGGGTGCAGGAGGGGGTAAGAGCTCCAGCTGGGGGTGTGGGCTCTGAGGTGGGGCCGGGGATGAGGGGCTTGGGCTGCAGGAGAGGGCTCCAGGCAGGAGGGTGGGGCCAGGCTGAGAACCAGAGCAGCCTGGCTGTTGGTTCCCCAGTAGAAGTTATAGGAGACCAGCTGAAGTATTGTAATGTAATCTACTGGAATTCTGACGAGGACTGGAATTGTGTGCCCTCCCATTAGCTCCAGTAGGGGGCAGAGGTCACACACTCCTTGTTCTGATCCTTTCCCTACTTCCCATCCCACATATACATTACACAGACTGAATTCATCCTTGAAGCTAAGTGGGGGATGGTAAATAGTTTCTTTTCTAGGAGGTACTCACAGTACAGTTGTATTACATGGATTCTTGTGTACATAGTGCCACTGGTCTTCCACAGCCTGATCCATGAGACTGATATAGTAGTCGTTCAGTGTACCCAGTGAGATGTTTCTTACTCACTGTGAAATGAAATCCTGGATAACTGCCTCCCCCCAATCTCAATCAGATTTATTCACAGAAGAGACTTGAGAAGGCAAGAGTCTGAGTAGAGTGTGTATGTGAGGTGGGGGTCCTTGTGGGGGAGAGATGGGTCAAGAAAGCCCAAGACTGAAGGAATGTGAAGAATTAATTCCCCCTCTCACTGAAGAGAGCAGATATGTGGGGCATGTGGATTCCCTCTGGGACTGGGCACTGAATTCCCGGGGATGCCTTCGATGCTGCAGCCTACCTGTTCCATCTTGGTATTGATCACTACCAGACGGGAGCCCATCCCTGTGCAGTTCTTCTTGCTGTTACCCCAGGTCTTAGTATCATTAGGGAAGTAGTAGTAGCTGGACTGAAAGCATTTCCAGCCTATCAGACAACGTGTCCAGACTCACCCTGTGGTGGTGGGAGGGGAAACCAGGGAGAACATGACTGTCTAATGAGTCTAGACAATCTTTAGTCTCTTTAATTTTGAAATAGCACCCAGCTCCTTACTGATGTTTTCCACAGGAATCATTTTGCCCACCATGAAAATACAACTGCCCCCAGGGTGAGATACAGCACCATGTACTGAACCACCTACAACTCTTCCTGCCCCACTTGGGTGTACTGGGATATCTCCCACCCAGTTATGACAAGGCCTGACCTGGTTAGCTTGTCAGACCAGACTTGGTCACCTTCCACCCAAGAACATTCCCTCCCAAAGTGATGTCTACCCCAATTGGGATTAGTGTCTGCATTGGAACCCAGGCCCCAGAGCAATGGGAGTCATGGAGGTGGCACATGTACTATGTGGTTGAGGTCTATTTTTCAGTAGGTCTGACCTATCCCATCTGGTCTCTTCCTTGAGATACTGGTGCAGGTTCTCAGGCTCTTCAGGGAGCTGAGCATAGCTTTGCTACATCTTATTGTCCCAGTTCCAGGTAGCTGGAGAAACCAAGAGCGTATGAGCGGAGTCAAAGGAATGCAATCTGGGGAGAGAAAGATGTCTGAACTGTTGTATTGAAGCAGTCTATTTCAGTCTAGTTCCATATCCCACTTCCCTAACACATCAGATCAGACCTTTGGTCTCTCTAGTCCAGTATCCGGCCCATCATAGGCGCCAACTCCGTGGGTGCTCTGGGGCTGGAGCACCTATGGAAAAAAAATAGTGGGTGCTCAGCACCCACTGGCAGCCCCGTGGATCAGCTCCATCTCCCCCTCCCCCCAGCGCCGCCCAGCTGCCAGTGGGCCCTGCTGATCAGCTTCTCCCCCTCCCTCCCAGCACCTCCTGCCCGCCGTGATCAGCTGTTCAGTGACATACAGGAGGCATGGGGTGGGGGGAAGAAGAGGAGGAGCAGGGGCAGGAAGAGGCAGTGGAGGGGGCAGAATGGGGTGGGAAGAGGTAGGGTGGGGGCGGAACGGCAGTCAAGCACCCCCTTGGGAACTCAGGAGGTTGGTGCCTCTGCAGCCCATGCAGTAATGTGCTGTGGAGTGCAATGGGCTCATCATTCACAATGATCCCTGAAGTCAGGGGCTCCACATGATGTGACTGTACATGCAGGGGAGTTTTGGTTCATGGCATAGAGGGTGGCAAGATAGAGTGGTAACATATGGCCAATCTGGTGAGGATCATACCTGAAGTGCGCATGCACTCAGCGAGCCTGCTGTCAATGGCACTGGCCAAGCTGGTCAACGGCCCCATCAGGATGCCTCAGTCTGTGGGGAGCTACAAAACATGGAATAAAATATGTTTGTTTATAAAACTCACCAGGATGCTAGTACAGACCCCAATATAAGATTTTTGTCATTTTCAGGGGCACCTGTTGCCAGGGCCACTGTAGACCAAATGGATTCCTAAGCTAGGAGCATCTTCAGCACCCCCTCTCCATTTGTTAAACTTGTGAATACCTTATTTTTTATTGCATTTGTAGCCCATTTCATGACTTTGATGCATGATTTGCATGCATGATTTATCCCTGTCATATAAGATGATACATTTGCATGCTAGGATCCGTAAATCTATATTTATCCATGTCATATGTAAGCAAATAAAACAAATAATTTCCTCTAAGCTTATAGAAACTTTTTAATTTTAAGAGTAACTGAAATGTACTAACATCAAGAAATTGAACTGTGCACCAACATTGGGTGGATCAGTGTTAAATAGTGTTACAGTAGGTGACAGCCTTAGAATGTTAACTGCAGTCCTTTAGCTTTTCGCTTCCTATACGGAGCTCCTGAAGGCTTCTTTGGGGGACATTTCTTATTTTCTACAGGGGAAAACAGACAGTATGAGGGAGAGCAAAAGTCTGTGTTCCATAGTCTTAGAAAGCATCAAACATTGCGTGTTAAGAATGGCAAAAGAAGTACTAGTATTTATTTTATATTGCTGCATAGATAGGGGTTTGATAGATATCTCTGGTGTCTCATTAAATATGTCTTTTATTAGTCACCACTTACACTCTTCAAGTCTTAAAACACTAGTACATGTTCATAATTACACAGTAAAATAAGATGCACAATATTGCAGCTGAGCTCTCACTTCGTTCTTAGATCAAGAATTTTCTCTCTCAGAGGGGACCTATTAACAGTCTTCATATATGTTAAGGGCTGTTATAAAGAGGACAGAGATCAATTGTTTTCCATGTCCACTGAGGGCAGGACAAGAAGTAATGGGCTTAATCTGCAACAAGGGAGATTTAGGTTAGATATTAGGAAAACTTTCTAAGTATAAGGGTAGTTGTGCTATGGAATAGGCTTCCAATGGAGATTGTGGAATCCCCATTACTGAAGGTTTTCAAAAACAGGTTGGACAAACACTCAGTCATCCCCCTTCCCCCTGTAACTCTGCACTCCCTCCCTCTTGGCCTACCTGGTCTAGATTTATTTGGTCCTGATTCAGACCAGGGGGCTGGATTTACTCACTTCCCAAGTTCCCTTCCAGTTCTATACTTTTATGACTCTGTGATCACTGCTCTTTACTGCACTAGCAACATTTAGCTTTAGCTTTAACGGGGGCAAGTGTTATCACTAGCTCTCTCTTTCCTTCACACAGACACACCTTGTATCAATCTATGTCACTATGTGGAGAAATATGGTCTCCAATCCAGGCAATACTCACACGGAAGTCTTGTTATATTGAGTCAGATCTACCCAGCACCACTGGTCTTCCTCCTTCTGATCGGTCAGACTAATATAGTAATAATTCCTTTTAAATACTGCATTAGTTCTCTGGGTATAGTTGAAAATGAAGTCCTGTATTTAAACAACAACAAAATCTCAACCAAATATAGTGACTGACCAGACTGTAGGAGGCAGGAGTCTTTTGTAGGGTGTAACAGTAAGGATGAGTGGGTTGGGTGGAGGGTGTTGGGAAGGGAGATGATTTATAGAAGTCCAGTATTTAATTGACTTGGATGCTGAATTCACCTCCTACCCCTAGGATCAAGAGTGGATGGGCCCTCCAGATCCGGACACTGAATTACCAGTGAAATCTGACCCATGGCGAGTTATCTACTCAGCTTCTGTATAGATCACAACCAGATGGGAGCCCATCTCTGTGCAGTTCTTCTCACTGTCAGCCTAGGTAATTTTATCACTAGAGAAGTAGTAGCAGATGGTTTGAAAGGGCTTCCAGCCCATGGGCAGCATACCCAGCCTCACTCTCTGAGGGACAGAGTAAAGTTGGGAGGAAATGAAAGCAGGGAAAACTCATTTATATAATGTTTCTCCTGGGGGAATTCTGCATAAAAAAAATAAAAAATCTGCACAAAAAGTTAAAAATTCTGCACACAATATTTTAAAATTTTGAAAAATTCCGCATATTTTATTTGTCAAAATAATACAATATAATCACACTAGTTTCAATTATTTTGGTAATTTATTTCAAAATACCTGTCAGCAAGTATATCTGTAACAATACAGACAACAAAAAAGATTCAGGAAATGTTTTTTTGACAAATAGATTCCTTACTAGGCATATTAATACAGAACTCTGAGTAAAAATTAATCTAAACTACAATACAGAACCATATTTCCCACATCCCTCTGAAGCAGTGCAAAGGTTTGGGGGAGCCAGTGTATTGGAGGAGCTGAGGAAGAAGGAAATAATTGCTGGGAAGGAGCCTGGGTATGAACGGAAGGGTTGTTGGGTATGGGTGGGAAAAGTATGGAATAGGTTTTTTGGGGGGGCAGGGAGTGATTATTAGGGATCATCCCCCATGCAGACCCTGGCTGACCCCTAGCCTCTCTGATTCAGTCAGGCACATCTGCTTCTGTCCCCATGTGTGCCTACACCCCCATGTGTCCTTGCACCCCTTGTCCACATGTGTCTCTCCACTCCCACTCAGACACCCACTCCCCCATCCCCACGTGGCCCTGCACCCCCTTCTCGTGTCCCCATGTGTCTCTGTGCTCCCATTCAGCCATCCCCCTTCCCCCTATAGCTCTGCACCCCCTTCCCCTCTGCCCATGTGGCCCTGCGCCTCCACTCCCATTCAGCCCTTGCCCCAGTCTGTCCTCTCCCACTAGCCCTTATGAGCCCCCAGAAGGGAAAGTAAGCTGGTAAGGTCCGGTATGGAGTACCAGTAAAAAAAGATGCAGTAGTGTACCGGCAAGTAAGTGGAGTATTCAGTACTGGCTCACTTTCACCTCTTTTGGCTGCAGAACAAAAAGTTCAAACTCAAAGCTAATAAAAGCTTGGAAAGGGAAAACTCACTGTCACATTTGTTTGTTGTTTCTCTCCCTCTCCTCCTCCAGCCAGGCTGCCGATGTGGCTAGGCTCCCCGTTCCCCCAACCCTCCCACTCAGCAGGGGCTGCAGGGGCTCCCCTCTAGCTTGTAGCAGGGAGCAGAGGGACTGGCTCAGGGAGAAGCTTCCCCAGGTAGCCTGCTCCCTCCATAAAAACAGTTTAAATTTAGCTGTTCATTCCGCAGTCTGAACCGCGGGATTCGGGGCTATTTCTGGCATCCTTGTTAATTTCACTCAGGGTTCTTGCTGGGAGCAGGGGAGTGGGGGTTGTGTGAGACCAAGGCAGGGGCAGAATACAGTAGCCATTTGGCTGCACAGCTTAAATCCAGAGCTAATAAAAGCCAGTGGAAGGGGAAAACTCACTGTCACATTGGTTTCTCTCCTCCCTCCTCCTCCAGCCAGGCTGCCAACAGGGCTAGGCTCAGTGCTTCCCCGAACCCCTGCACTCAGCAGGGGCTCCCCTCTAGCTTGGAGCAGGAAGCAGAGGGACTGGCTGAGGGAGAAGCCTTCCCAGCTAGCCTGCTGCCTGCATAAGAACAGTTTAAATTTGCTGCTCCCTCCCTGGTTCAGACTGGGATTCGGGGCTATTTCTGGCATCCTTGTTAATTTCATTCACAGTTGTTGGGGGATGGGGGTGTGTGGAAGGTGAGACCAAGGCAGGGGCAGAATACAATAGGCATTTTACTGCACAGCCCCAGAGCTAAGAAAAGCCAGTGGAAGGGGAAAACTCACTGTCACATTGGTTTCTCTCCTCTCTCCTCCTCCAGCCAGGCTGCCCGACACGGCTAGCCTCCCCGTTCCCCCGACCTCCCCCACACCTCAGCAGGGGCTGCAGTGGCTCTCCTCTAGCTTGTAGCAGGGAGCAGGGGGACTGGCTGAGGGAGAAGCCTCCCCAGGATGTCTGCTGTCTGCATAAGAACAGTTTAAATTTAGCTGTTCACTCAGTGGTCTGAAAACTGGATATTCAGGGAAATTATTGTGCCTCCTTTGAAAGAAATAGTAGTTTTCATTCCACCCTCTTTATATATTGAATTAAACACCTGAAATGTCCTTAGGACATAGGGGCTCAGATCTTTTTTTTGTTTTGTGGGTGTCGGTGTCCTGCACAGTGCGGAGGCTGAAATTGACAAAACTTTCTCTAAGTATCTAAATGTGCTTCTGCTGGTATAGCTATTTTTGTACAGGAAGGGGAAGGGGAATAAGTGATACTGGTATAAGGCACCTTAATAACAGTATCATTGCAATAATTTCCCTGAATATCCAGTTTTCCCCTCCAGACCCTTTGTGGTTTTGTCTATGGGGCTATTTGCTTTCCCTGTGAATTTAGTTGTTTTACCAAAATTGCTTTGCCCAAAATAAACCCCGATCATCAGAACACATCTTCCCACCATGTTCTCCATGTTTGTTTTTTTTAAACAGTAACAATTCAAAGAGGATCTGCAAGCAGTTTGGACATTACAACCATGATCCTCTGCTGTGGAGGGAATGGGATAGATTTGAACTTGGAAATGGTTCCTGATTTTGATTGTATTTTTTGCGTATTATATTATTGAAGATCGCCTCATCCAGGGGGCAGAAAAGAACTGCCCAGGCTTTGGTACCCCCTGCCCCCAACAACCGTGAGTGAAATTAACAAGGAAGCCAGAAATAGCCCCCAATTCCATGGTTCAGAGGAAGAGTGAACAGCTAAACTGTTCTTATGCAGACAGCAGGCATCCTGGGGAGGCATCTCCCTCAGCCAGTCCCCCTGCTCCCTGCTCCAAGCTAGAGGGGAGCCGCGGCAGCCCCTCCTGAATGCGGGGGTTCGGGGAAACACTGAGCCTAGCCCTGTTGGCAGCCTGGCTGGAGGAGGAGGGAGGAGAGAAACCAATGTGACAGTGAGTTTTCCCCTTCCACTGGCTTTTATTAGCTCTGGATTTAAGCTGTGCAGTCAAATGGCTATTGTATTCTGCCCCTGCCTTGGTCTCACACAACGCCCCCTCCCCTGCTCCCAGCAAGAACCCTGAGTGAAATTAACAAGGATGCCAGAAATAGCCCCGAATCCCGCGGTTCAGACCGTGGAGTGAACAGCTAAATTTAAACTGTTCTTATGCAGGCAGCAGGATACCTGGGGAGGCTTCTCCCTGAGCCAGTCCCTCTGCTTCCTGCTACAAGCTAGAGGGGAGGCCCTGCATCCCCTGCTGAGTGCGGGGTCGGGGGAATGCGGAGCCTAGCCACATCGGCAGCCTGGCTGGAGGAGGAGGAGGAGGGAGGACAAGGAGAAAAATGTGACAATGAGTTTTCAGGCTTATTCCAATGGTAAAGTTTTATTACAGACAGTACTGGTAGTAGTAATAGTAGCTTTATTTTCTATATCTAAGTCATGCCATGGGAGGGATCCATGAAGTATGTAGGAGAGGTGGGTTGCTTGTGTTTGGACTGTAGGGGTAAGAAATGTAACTTACTTCCACTGATGGCCCCACCCCCTCCCGGGGGTGGGAGAGTGGGACCCGTACCAGTAAGAACTATATTTTACTTTCACCCCTTGAGCCCCTGTCTGACCCCCCACCAGCCGCATGCTGTCTGTCTCCCCACAGCCCCTGTCTCCTGACCTGGCCCAACAGGTGGTGTGAAGAAGGCAGGCTCTTTCTCTTCCCTGTCATAGCTGGGGCTGGCCATGAGCAGCTGCTGTGTTCTATTGCACAGTGCCCTCTGGTGGGCAAAAAGCAGAACTTTGGAAGTTATTTTCTGCTGGGAGCTACTGCTCTGTTCTAGTGCCACAGTGCCCTCTGGTGGGCAAAAGGCAGAACTGCAGCAACTTTTCAGCAGAAGCTATTTTCTGCAAAAAATTAAAAGTATGCACGGCCTATGAAATTTGCGTGCATGCAGTGGGACAGAATTCCCCCAGGAGTAACCTGTCTAGCCTCTTTCATCTTCAATGCTCCCAACATCTTTGCAGGTTTCAGAGTGGTAGCCATGTTAGTCTGTATCAGCAAAAAGAATGAAGAGTACTTGTGGCACCTTAGAGACTAACAAATGTATTTGAGCATAAGGTTTCGTGGGCTAAAACCCACTTCATCGGATGTATGCAGTGGAAAATACAGTAGGAAGATATATATATATACACAAAGAACATGAAAAAATGGGTATTGTCATACCCACTATAATGAGAGCGATCAGTTAAGGTGAGCTATTATCAGCAGGAAAAAAAAACAAAAACCTTTTGTAGTGATAATCAGGATGTCTCATTTCCAACAGTTGACAAGAAGGTGTGAGTAACAGTAGGGGAAAAATAAGCAAGGGGAAATTGTTTTACTTAGTGTAATGACCCATTCTCTCCCAGTCTTTATTCAAGCCTAATTTAATGCTGTCCAGTTTGCAAATTAATTCCAATTCTTCCGCTGAATTATAAATTTGTTAGTCTCTAAGGTGCCACAAGTATTCCTCGTTCTTTTAAAAATCTTTACAGACTCTGTATGCAGAAACTGTGTCCCTTCTTCTTCTTTTTCCTTTATGCCACTTTTCCTGGTGAGGGTCATGGTGGCAGCATGGAGAGTAGGGAGGACTAGACCTCCCTTTCCTCCGCAACAGGTTCCAGCTCCTCCTTGGGGATTACCAAGTGTTCTCAGGCCAGCTGGGAGATATAATCCCTCCAGCATGTCCTGGGTCGGCCTCAGGGCCTCCGCCCAGTAGAGTTCCAAAGGAATAACAGAATTAGAGCTGGTGAAAAACATTCAGTTTTTCAAAATGTGGATGACATTTTTTTGTAAAAATGTTTCAATTTTTTTTTACTGGTTTTAACCATCTCATAAGTGATTGATGCTGATTAAAAATTCAAAAGTTCATTAAAATTTTTGTGTGAAGATGTTTCTACATTTTTTGACCAGATGTAAACAAAGCTGAAGCACTAACCAGAGGGAGAGAGGGAGATTGGATCCACCAGATCAGAACAGACTCTTATTCCAGCATATTCCCTGGTGTCTGAGTCTCTGGCTGTAGATAACAGATTTCTTGGTGTGTTTGGGGTGGTTACTGGATCTATGAAGGTAGGTGTAGTGATCTGTGGGTTTCTTGTATATTGCTGTCTGTAGGGTTCCATTGCTGAAGCTGATCATGGTGTCACCAATTCACCAATAGCTGATATATGGACTTTGAAGTTTCTATATGTATCTGATTGCTTTACCATTTAACAACTCTCTTCTTGTTCTTTTGTTTTCTTTGTAATAAACCTATAGTTTTAGACACTAAAACTGGCTGGAAGCATGGTATTTTGGGTAAGATCTAATCTAATATTGACCTGGCAATGTGGCTGGCCCTTTAGGGTTCAGAAGAACATTTTGTATAGTGAGCAGAGTTTTTTAAATAACTTCTCACTGTACTTCTCACTGGACCTAGGTGATGACTGGGAGCCAGAGAACTGGAATGCAGTAAGAGGGCTGTGTGATTTCTTTATTTAGCTTGTTGATAACCAGTGTGATGGAATACAAGTAAAGTTTGTGACTGGTTGGTGAGTTTAACTGTTTACCATCAGTTTTGGGAGTATCTTTTCTCCCTTTTGCAGCCTGCCCTGACCTTGGCATTTTCAGTGAGGGCTACCCCAGGCACCACGGGTCACACCAGGGAAGGTAGTTTCCAGCCAGATTAGTTGCTGTTGGTTTTATTTCAAGCCTTCTTAACAAAAACAGGATCACAGCCTCAATCCTCCACGTCTATACAGGTTACTGTGATATCCCCCAGGGTAGAATCTGGACAGTTGAACAGCTGTGTCCTCTCAACCCTCCAACCTGGGGTGCCTTTCATGCTGCTTTGCTATGAGAACAACCACTCCTGGCCTGTTCACACACAGCCTTTGGTGTGCAAAATCACTCCCAGCTGAATTATATGAGTACTCTAGAAAGCCCCTCCTGAATTACACTGACAAGTGACCAGCAAATTCCCGGTCTCCAGACTTATTCCCAAAAATGTGCATCTTGTACTGCCCAGTTCTTTCCTTCTGTGCAGTACAAGCTCATAGAAAATCCGTCATTTCATTAATAGAAAATGATATGCACAAATCTTTGTTATCTCAAATGGAGGTTTCCAAACACTTCAATTCAAATACACAGTGGTTTAGATAAAACAATAAAACAAGTTTATTACCTAAAAAAAGAAAGATAGATTTAAGTGATTACAAATAATGAGGTATAAAAGTCAGAATTGGTTACAAAGAAATAAAAGGTAAAACACAAACTACTACCTAACTTAACAAGCTAAAATGAATGAAAAGCAAAGGTTTTTCTTACCAAATGCTTTTACTGGCTGAACTCCTTCAGTCAGGACCTCTGCCCCAGTTCACTGATGCTTCCTTTGTCTTTCAAATGCTGTTGATGCTGTGAGTAAAGATGAGGGGGGAGAGGTGATTTGGGTCCTCTATTCCCCCTTCATAAAGCATTTCTCTTCTTTGAGAATCATCTCCAGCTGGGGTTCAGGTGACAGCAAGTCTGTTTTAGATGTGGACCCCCAGTTGGACCCCAAAATGTAAATTTCTCACTCGCATCCTTCTTCCTGCCAAAGAATGTCTGCTCAACCCAGTAATTATCCACTTGATTATGTTGACACCTGGCTGAGGTGGTGGCTAACCCCTTGTCCCTGAGGAACTGGTTTGGGTTGCTTTTCTAAACTTGGAGCGTGTCTCAGCAATTTCATACAGTAAAATCTTATAATTTTACATACAATGTTTCTACACACATTTTACCAGGACAATAATGTTCAATAGATTATGAAGTTTACATGCTACCTCTAAAGGCATACCTGGTACAAAATTTATCACAGTCTTGTAAAAGTGGTGAACATAAGGGACAGCACTAGGTGAAACACATACAAAGAGAACTTTATACAGAGCATCTGACATTCTGCCTCAAAACCCAACAACAATGAGATCTAGACCTGTGGTCTCCTCAGAGGAAGTAGTGGAAGTGCCATTGCTCCTGCCATTCAGTACTAGGATTAGACAAAGATGTGGAGAATGCACGACCAGCAACAATCCAGCACTAGCTCCTGGGCAGTGGGAAAGAACTGGGCTTATAGATCCTTTCCATTTCTAGGAGATTTGGTCTAGGATCAGTCTCTTGATTGAAAACCTGTCCTTTCTCTGGGGCAGTGATTCCAAGAGTTGTTCTGCCCTCGTGCAGGGAAAGCCCCTGGTGGGCCGGGCCGGTTTGTTTACCTGCCGCGTCCGCAGGTTCGGCCGATCGCGGCTCCCAGTGGCCGTGGTTCACTGCTCCAGGCCAATGGGAGCTGCTGGAAGTGGCGGCCAGTACGTCCCTCGGCCCGTGCCGCTTCCAGCAGCTCCCATTGGTCGGGAGCAGCGAACCGCGGCCACTGGGAGCCGCGATCGGCCGAACCTGCGGACGCGGCAGGTAAACAAACCGGCCCGGCCCACCAGGGGCTTTCCCTGCACAAGCGGCAGAACAAGTTAGGGAACCACTGTTCTGGGGTATAAATTGTTCTGCTCCATCACAAAAGAAGTTAAATCTGGAAGAGGGATAATGAACTGGTTGGCCTTCTAAACAGTCCCAGCTGGAAGCACAGACACATGTTTCCAGTGAGGTTGGAACAACAAAGAGCTCTGAGATTTGGACCTTTACTCCTGCATCTTTTTCCTGAAAGCTGAATCTCTTGTTAAACCCAGCAGTCACCAGAGCAACATGGACATGATGAAACACTCTCCCATTCACAGCACACACATTCTTGGGGGCTGATGTGTTGGGCCCAAGGGAAGTTATTACATTTACCAACATTGGCTGAATTAATACAGTGAATAGCAACTCTCCCTTCAACACTTTAAGGCAAATCCTCTGGCTCTCCCGTTCTCAACCCACCTTCTCCACTGGACTCGTTGGGTGATGTCACAGGGAGTTTTATGACATCATAAACAGAGCTTGGCTGAAGTCTGGTGTTTTTCTACTTTAGTCATTTTCAGAAGTTTATATATTTTTTTCAAAATATTTTTTTTGTGGTGAGTTCATGCCACTGAGCACGGTAACTTCCACCCCCACCTTCCTGCATATTATACAGCCCCAGACTCACAGTGATACAAACCCTCCAATCTGATCTCTCTGTGAGCTGCCCATGGTGAGGGATGGGCTCGCTCTCTGATTTCACATCCATGAGGGGTTTTTTCATCAAATATTTGTTGCCACAGTTTCACAAATTCGATGAGATGGTATGATACAAGGGAAGTTATTCCAATTCATGTTCTCCTTTTGGGATGTATCTACAGCAACACATTTCTCCACACTGAGATTGTTTGGTTCCCCAGGTATCCAGAACCTGTAAGACGGAGAAGTTGATGTGTCAGACGTCAGACATATCATTATGAGTGACCCAGGGGAAAGAGTTGTAACTGGTGAGGATGGAAGAGTGGTGGAAATGATAACCTATGAATCCTCCAGAGAGATTCCCCTTCCTCCCTAAAATGGATTTGTAGCTTCTCATCATGATGCCCTAAGAAACTTTCCCTTTGCTGGACCAGAAACATTTAGCTCCAGTAGGTGACAGAGATCTCTCTCTGAGACACACACATAACCACTATACTGTATGTGAATCTGTTGGACAGTCTTTATCCCAAAAGGTACTCACACTGCTGTCTTGTTATATGGAGTCAGATCCAGCCAGTGCCACTGGCCTTTCTTCTGTTGAGCCAGACCAATATAGTAATTCTCCACTTTGATTCCAATAACTGTTCTTTTTACATAATTGGAAATGAAATCCTGGATAAAAAAATCAATTTAAATTTCACTAGATTCAGTTACTGAGCAGACAGTAGCAGCCAGGCAGGAATCTCTGGGGACTGTGAGTCTGGTGCTGGAGGTGTTGATGGCTAAGGAAGCCCATGACTGAGTGACCATGGAGCCAGAACTACTCACTCAAACTCAAGAGCCGGTGTGTGTGTGTGTGTGAAGGTCTCCTCTAGGGCTGGGCACTGAATTCCCAATAGAGTCCGACCCCCAGCAAAGATACCTGCTCAGTTCCCGTGTTGATTACGACCAGGTGGGAGCCCATCCCTGTGCAGTTCCTCTCACTGTCATCCCAGTTCATGATGTCTTTAGAGAAGTAGTAGCAGCTGGCCTGAAAGGGCTCCCAGCCCAAGGGGCAGCACGTCCAGACTCGCCCTGTGAGGGAAGAGAAATCCAAGGAGAAGGAATCATAATAATTAGAGATGGAAAATCCCTACTAGCGACATCTTTGCCATTGTCTATGGACAATGTTGAATTGTTCCCTCCAGTTTATTCTGAAGGAGTTGATGTATTGTTAGAAGACATTAGCTAACATGGTCAGTAAGCCCAATGTGGACAAGGCAAGGTAGACTAACATGTTAGCTGACATGTTCTAACCACATACCTTTAAATGCTCAACTGGACAAAGCCAAAAATGACTCAGTTAATACAGTTTCCACCCCTTCGCTTGGGAAGACATCCATAGTCTAATGGATATGGGAATGTTAGTGTTAGAGAATATTTCCTCAACCTGAATTGCTCTTCTTTTTCTCCCATTATACCTCCTTTCTCTGACCATTCTCAATTAACCCCTCCCCATCCTACTTGTTCACACCTTGTCTGTGCTTGAAGAACATTGCTATTTCTCTCCTTAGCCTTCACTTAGCCCCTCTGTACAGACTTCATTTTCTCCTCAGGGGTGAATCCCTGCAGCCCATTGTCACTGTTTTCTGTCAGTCCAGACCTGGGTGTGAATCAGGCCACTAGCCCAGAACGCTGACACAGGGGTGATTTCCTTTCTCTTTCGGTGTCACTGACCTTTCCCTTCATCTCTCCCCACGACACAATGCCACTCTGCAGAACCCTGAGGCAGGGCCTTGTGCATTTCACAGCTTGGATTTCCCATGAGGAAAGTGACTGGTAAAGGAGAGAAAAAAAGAGAATGGATACAATATTTCCCTCCTCTTGCTCCCACATACAACCTGATTTCTTCTCCATCTCCTGGCCAAGAACTGTCACAGTATGGTTGCTCCTACATGGGTTTGCTTTATTTTCATACATACCCAAACAATCTCCCATAGGAGGAGAATAGGGTAGCTCAGCTTCCTTCATCTGGGAGAGTGGGCGGGGGGGGGGCATTCCTTCAGCGGGAGAGCCGGGGGCTAGAATGCAACATTCTTTAAACTTAAAAGCCAAACCACCCCATTGATATAAACAAAACAACACCAAAAGGAACCAGCTGCAGGAGTAAAAAGAGAATGCAGGCAGAGGTCCAGCAACAGAGTGGGGGCTACTCAGTTTATTGCACCCAATGCTGCATGTATGATTACCTGCCCTGTGGGCAGATGGCGTATGTGAGCATTCGGTGCAAGGAGCTCTTGGCCCTCAGAGACTGTGTACAGGCTTTGGAGACCAGAGTGGCTGAACTGGAGGAGCTGAGGGAGACAGAGAGGTACATAGATAAGACTTTCCAGGACACAATAGAATGGTTCCCCCTGCAGTCTGACAACTTCTGTGCTGTTGAGGAGGATGAAGGTCCCAGGGAAGGAGAGCATCTAATTGGAGAAGAGGGAAACAATCCCATAGTTGGGACCCTCCTTCCAGTTGATGTTGTGGTATCCTCTCCCACTGAGGATACCTCTCCGGGGGAGGGAACTCCAGCTATTAGAAAGAGGCAGGTATTAGTAATAGGCAATTCAATCATTAGAAGCATAGATAGTTGGGTTTTCCATGACCGGGAGAACTGCATGGTGACTTTCTTGCCTGGTGTGAAGGTTGCGGATCTCTCGAGACATCTAGATAGACTTATATGTAGTGCTGGGGAGGAGCCAGTGGTTGTGGTATATGTAGGTACCAATGACATAGGGAAGAATAGGAGAGAGGTCCTGGAAGCCAAATTTTGGCTGCTAGGTAAGAGATTGAAGTCCAGGACCTCCATGGTAGCATTCTCTGAGATGCTCCCAGTTCCACACGCAGGGCCAGTTAGACAGGAAGAACTGCAGAATCTCAATGCATGGATGAGATGATGGTATAGGGAGGAGGGGTTTAGATTTATTAGGAACTGGGGAAACTTTTGGGAAAGGGGGAGCCTATACAGGAAGGATGGGCTCCACTAAAACAAAATGGAACCAGATTCCTGGCACTTAACATTAAAAAGGTCGTTGAGCAGTTTTTAAACTAAGAGCTGGGGGAAAGCCGACTGGTGTGGAGGAGCATGTGGTTCAGACATCCCTTGGGAAGGATCTATTAATAGAGAATCTCTATGTCCTAGTGAGGACGAGAGGATGGAAAATGATAAAATACAGGCAGGGTCTGATCAGAAACAGTCAAATGAAAAAAAGTCCCATTCAGTTACATCATGTAATGGCAGACAGCTAAAAGGAGACAAGTTTTTAAAGTGCTTGTATACCAATGCTAGAAGTCTAAATAATAAAATGGGTGAACTAGAGTGCCTCATATTAAATGAGCATATTGTTATAATAGGCATCACAGAAACTTGGTGGAATGAGGATAATCAATGGGATACAGTAATACCAGGGTACAAAATATATCGGAAGGACAGAATAGGTCGTGCTGGTGGGGGATTGGCATATGTGAAAGAAAGCGTAGAATCAAATGAAGTAAAAATTGTAAATGAATCAAACTGTACCACAGAATCTCTATGGATAGAAATTCCCTGCTCTAATAATAAGAATATAGCAGTAGGGATATATCACCACCTGACCAGGATGGTGATAGTGACCGTGAAATGCTCAGGGAGATTAGAGCGGCTATTAAAATAAAAATCTCAATAATAATAATAGTAATAATAATAATAGGGGATTTCAATTATCACCATGTTGACTGGGTACATGTCACCTCAGGATGGGATGCAGAGATAAAGTTTCTTGACACCTTAAATGGCTGCTTCTTGGAGCAGCTGGTCCTGGAATCCACCAGAAAAGAGGCAATTCTTGATTTAGTCCTACGTGGAGCATAGGATCTGGTCCAAGAGGTGAATATAGCTGGACCGCTAGGTAATAGTGACCATAATATAATTAAATTTAATATCCCTGTGACAGGAAAAACACCACAGCGGCCCAACACTGTAGCATTTAATTTCAGAAAGGGGAACTACACAAAAATGAGGAGGTTAGTTAAACAGAAATTAAAGGGTGCAGTGCCAAAAGTGAAATCTCTGCAAGCTGCCTGGAAACTTTTTAAAGACACCATAATAGAGGCTCAATTTAAATGTATACCCCAAATTAAAATCATAGTAAGAGAACAAAAAAAGAGCCACTGTGGCTAAACAACAAAGTAAAAGAAGCAGTGAGAGGCAAAAAGGCATCCTTTAAAAAGTGGAAGCTAAATCCTCGTGAGGAAAATAGAAAGGAGCATAAACACTGGAAAATGAAGTGTAAAAATACAATTAGGAAAGTCAGAAAAGAATTTGAGGAACAGTTAGCCAAAGACTCAAAAAATAATAGCAAATTTTTTTAAAAGTACATCAGAAGCAGGAAGCCTGTTAAACAACCATTGGGGCCACTGGACGATCGAGCACTCAAGGAGCACTCAAGGACGATAAGGCCATTGCAGAGAAACTAAATGAATTCTTTGCATCAGTCTTTATGACTGAGGATGTGAGGGAGATTTCCAAACCTGAGCCATTCTTTTTAGATGACAGATCTGAGAAACTGTCCCAGATTGAGGTATCATTAGAGGAGGTTTTGGAACAAATTGATAAATTAAACAGCAATAAGTCACCAGGACCAGATGATATTCACCCAAGAAGTTCTGAAGAACCTCAAATGTGAAATTGCAGAACTACTAACTGTAGCCTGTAACCTATCATTTAAATCAGCTTCCGTACCAGATGACTGGAGGATAGTTAATGTGATGCCAATTTTTAAAAAGAGCTCCAGAGGTGATCCCGGCAATTACAGGCCTGTAAAGCTGATTTCAGTATCAGGCAAACTGGTTGAAACTATAATGAAGAACAATATTGTCAGACATATAGATGAACATAATTTGTTGAGGAAGAGTCAACATGGTTTTAGTAAAGGGAAATCATGCCTCACCAATCTATTAGAATTCTCTGAGGGGGTAAACAAGCTTGTGGACCAAGGGAATCCAGTGGATATAGTGTACTTAGATTTTCAGAAAGCCTTTGACAAGGTCCCTCACCAAAGGCTCTTAAACAATGTAAGCTGACATGGGATAAGAGGGAAGGTGCTCTCATGGATTGGTAACTGGTTAAAAGATAGGAAACAAAGAGTAGGTATAAATGGTCAGTTTTCAGAATGGAAAGAGGTAAATAGTGGTGTCCCCCAGGGGTCTGTTCTGGGACCAGTCCTATTTAACATATTCATAAATGCTCTGGAAAAAAGGGGTAAACAGTGAGGTGGCAAAATTTGCAGATGACACAAAATTACTAAAGTTAGTTAAGACCCAGGCAGACTGCAAAGAGCTACAAAAGGATCTCTCATTCTCATTACTGGGTGACTGGGCAACAAAATGGCAGATGAAATTTAATGTTGATAAATGCAAAGTAATGCACATTGGAAAGCATAATTCCAACTATACATATAAAACAATGGGGTCTAAATTACCTGTTTACCTAAATTACCTGTTACCACTCAAGAAAAAGATCTTGGAGTCATGGATAGTTCTCTGAAAACATGCACTCAATGTGCAGTGGCAGTCAAAAAAGTGAACAGAATGCTGGGAATAATTAAGAAAGTGATGGATAATAGGACAGAAAATATCATGTTGCCTCTATATAAATCCATGGTATGCCCACATCTTGAACACTGTGTGCAGATGTGGTTGCCCCATCTAAAAAAAGATATATTGGAATTGGAAAAGGTTCAGAAAAGGGCAACAAAAATGGTTAGAGGTATGGAACAGCTTCCGTACGAGGAGAGATTAATAAGACTGGGACTTTTCATCTTGGAAAAGAGACAGCTAAGGAGAGATATGATTGAGGTCTATAAAATCATGATTGGTGTAGAGAAAGTAGATAAGGAAGTGTTGTTTACTCCTTCTCATAACACAAGAACTAGGGGGTCACCAAATGAAGTTAATAGGCAGCAGGTTTAAAACAAATAAAAGAAAGTATTTCTTCACATGACGCACAGTCAACCTGTGTCAGAGGATGTTGTGAAGGCCAAGACCATAACAGGGTTCAAAAAGAACTAAATACATTCATGGAGTACAGGTCCATCAATGGCTATTAGCCAGGGTGGGTAGGAATGGTGTCCCTAACCTCTCTTTGCCAGAAGCTGGGAATGAGCGACAGGAGATGGATCACTTGATGATCACCTGATCTGTTCATTTCCTCTGGGGCACCTGGCACTGACCGCTGTCGGAAGACAGGATACTGGGCTAGATGGACCTTTAGTCTGACCCAGTAGGGCGATTCTTATGCTCTTATGTTCTCTGCTGGCAGTGGTAAACAGTTCTACTGACTGACTGGTGCAAGACAATCTTGGTCAACAAGGCAAACAAGAGCAGTGTCTGACCCACATGGGGCGCGTCGATGTGGGTGTGGCCAGGAAACAGCTCATTAACATCGTCATGCCTTGCTGAGCAGTAGCAGGTGTTGGGGCCTTCAGTGTTGTTGAATCTGGGTATTTTCTTAGCCTATTTACAGGTGTACACTACTTCCAGGAAATCACCTCTTCCAGAGCTCCCAGGCCAAACACCAACATCATGTCCCAGGAAGCAGCTCTGCCCCAGGAATTGAGTCTAGGTGCACAGATTAAGGAAGAGAGAAAACTCTTGCTATTTGCCATGGTGCCCCCAAAAGAACCTGCATCCCAGAACTAACCTTGGTACAGATCCCATCAGTCCCACAAGCGCGGGAAGGCAGAGCATACTGGAGGTGAACCACTGGCTATGAGACCGGTGTGAAGCTGAAACTTTGGGTGTTGTGAAACGTTGGACACATTCCAAGGAGAGAAGGGGCTGTACGAACAGGATGGGCTGCATCTCACAGGCGGTGGAGGGGCTAATCTTCTGGGTTGGAGACTAGCTGGGGTAGCCAGGAGGATGTAAAACTAACAACACATGGGGGAGGTTTCTGAGGGGGTGAACACAGTACAAATGTTTAAACGTCTAACTTAAAGTCAAGGTGTTGGGAACTTCTTCAACGGAGGAGGCAAAAAATGTGAAGAGAAGTGTTTTTTTCAATTGCATATGTACCAGTGCCAGGAGCCTGGGTTATGTACAAGAGGATCTGGAAAATCTCACTGATGAGAAGAAATTTGATATAATTGGCACTACTGAAACCTGATGGGAGGCTTCACATGACTGGAATGTTAAAACTACTAGTTATCACCTGTTTAGAAGGATCAAGTGGGTAAGAAAGATGGCGGGTGGCTGTGACACTCACAGCGTCCCAATGCCAGAGGGCAAGGGGCTCACTGGTAACAGGTAATAAGTTTCAGCTGGCCTGAGCAGTTCAGTGTACCCCAGTTCACTGATGTCATAATCTGTGTCTAATAGGTGTCACATAATATGTCATTGGAAAACTAATAATTCACTGATCATTAATTGTCTTGGGTGATGTAAGTATATGGTATGTATTAAACGTTATGAATAGATAGGCTGGAATTATATCTAAAATGTATATAAACCAGGCATGTAAGAGGGATTTAGTAAACAGGTCTGCCCTAGACAAAGGAATGTGTTTGCTTCTCTGACCAGCCTGGTCATCAGGCAGAGACAATGAAGGTCTATTTTCATATTAGGTAAACAAAGCTATCAAGCTAACAAGCAGGGAAGAGAAACTTTATCTGAGCTATAAAGACAAGGGGCCTGAACCTCAAATGATAAGCAATGTATCAGCTGATTGGGTATAATATTACTGTATTATGAAAGTCTATTGATTGAGATATTTTATGAAAGCCTATGACACACTAGTGATTAATATCAATGTGCAATGTCTGTATTAGCAGAACATAAGGGATTATGAATACTCTTTGATTTCATGCTTTAAAGTGTGTGTCCAAACAAAGGAAGAAACAGGTCTCTCCCAGACAAGATGGAATGTCACAGTTATCTACCTGTCCCCAATGAAAATAAGCAAAGTGTGACCCAAAATAATGGAATACCCACTTACACAGAAAATTAGCGGGGGAATGGGAAGTCCACAAGAAGAGAAGAACAGCAAAAGGTCTTCCTGCCTCTTGAAACAAGGTTGTTGAACTTTGGAAGATATAAACCAGGACAGAAATTATCTTTGGCATTGATCACTGGACAGATACAAGGGCCTGGGGCTCGTGAAAGCCAAGAAAGGTGGATCCTTCAACCAAGGCGGGGTGGGTTTGAAGTCTCTGGGAACTGAATATAGGTGAGATAACTGCTTAGGTAAAGATTGTACCTTGCTATATTAAGTTTTAGATTTTTAGATATGTGTTTTCATTTTTATTCATTTGGGATCTTTTCTAACTTTATTCCTTTTGCTTAGCATCACTTAACCTATGTCTTATTGTGAATACATTTGTTTTGTTTTTATTATAAACCAACTCAGTGCTGTGTTTGAGGGGAAGGTGTATTTATCCCAGTTAAGTTAATAAGCTGTAATGTACCTTTGTCTCTTTCAATGATCAGACAAACCTTATTATTTTCCTGAGTTATCCAAGAGAGAGCTGGACACTTCAGGGCACACAGGATCAGGAAAAATTTGGGATGGGGGCGTGTTAGAGTCACCCTGCAAGTAGTAACCAAGGCTGGTAGAAGTTGGAGGGGGGCTATGGGGCTGTAGAAAGGCTGCTGGAGTCAGAGCTGCTGAACCAGGGATGGCTGAACACAGACACTCAGGGTGATCTGCATACTTGCAGGCTGGCTGTGAGTATCCTAGGTTGTGAGCTACAGCTGCAAAGCATTGAAAGGCACCCAGGGTTGCAGGACAAGTGCTGACACAACCCACCACTGGTTTGGACTGAACCCTAGAATCTGACAGTGGTACTGTACATTAAAGATACCATTACCTGCTTTTGAGTTATTAATAACTCAAAACCACAAGATCGTCAATGTATATGGATCAATGTGATAACTAACAAAACCCAGGAGGAGGTACGGAGTCAGTTACAGACCAGCAAATCAAACTAGGGAACAGGATGAATTGCTTCTTCCTGTAAATTTGTGGAAAGAAAAATTGTGTTGTTATGGGGGGAATTCAATTTGGAAGCCAGTAGTAAACCTCATTAGAGTTTCTAAAAATGATAGATGATCATTTTCTAACAAAAAAGGTATTGCACCAAACACATTTTGGACCGCACCATGAACAGCTAAAGATGAATTATCACTGAACTGGAAATTGGTGGTTGTCTAGGGACCAGTGATCATGCCCCAGTTACATTCCTTGTGGGCAAACCTAAGACAGTCCCAACCAGTTATGCGTGTATGTGTGTGTGTGTACACACACACTTTCTGCTTCAAAAGACCTAATTTCCCAAACCTGAGGAAGATTCTGAGTGAAATTGTTTGGGAGGAAAAACAAAGACAGAAAATTGTGAATGCAAATTGGGAGTTCTTTAAGGAGAATTTATTAGATGGCCAAAAACCCATGATTCAGAAATTGTGACAGAGAACTACTTTGCTTAAAAGCCCATTCCAGTTAAGAGGTCAAGTGAAAGCAGGAATTAGAATAAAATATGTATATAAAACCAATGGAGAAAGGGGAAGTAGATAGAAATCAGTATAAATTAGAAGTTATGGCATATAGAAAAATGTTAAGGGAAGTTAAAGACATCAGGGAAAAATCCATGGCTGACAAGGCTTAGGACAATAAGAAATGTTTTTTAAGTATATCAGGAACAAAAGAATTCCTAAGAACGGTATAGGCCCATTACTATGTGTAGATGGTAAAATTGTTAATAATTCTCCAGAAAAGGCAGAAATATTCAATAAATATTTTGGTTCTGCATTGGAAAGAAGCAGGATGATGCATTCGTATCACATGAATATTATGTACTTTCCAGATCATTAGTAACTAAGGAGAATGTTAAACAACAGCTACTAGGGATTAACATTTTTAAATTAGTAGGCCCAGACAACATGCACCAAAACGTCCTAAAAGAGGTGGCTGAGGAGTTCTCTGGCCCACTGGTGTTAATTTTTAGTAAATCTTGGAATTCCAAGGAAATTCCAGAAGACTGGAAGAGTGCTGTTGTGCAATTCAATTCAATGCAAAAAGGGCAAGTGATATCATCTGGGTAACTGTGGGCCAGTTAGCCTGACATAGATCCCAGAAAAAATATTAGAAATATTGATATGGGCATCACCCAATAAAGAATTAAGGAAAATAATAGAATTAATGCCAATGAACGTGGCTTTGTGGAAAGTAGGTCTTGTCAAACACATCTGATTTTATTTTTGATTAGATAAGTTTGGCAGATAAAAGAAACTGTGTAGATATATTTAGAGTTTTGCAAAGCTTTTTAGCACCACATGACATATTAATGAAACAACTAGCACTGTACTACATCAATAAAGCACATGTTAAATGAATTAAGAACTGGCAGACCTCAAAAAGAAGTTGTCAGTGGGGAATTACCATTGAGGGGGGTGTTTCTAGTGGGGTTCAACAGGGAACAGGACTAGACCTGAAGCTAGTCAACATTTTCATCAATGATCTGGAAGTAAATATGAAAGAACTGGTGATAAAATTTGCAGGTGACACAAGGATTGGCTGACTGGTAAACAATGATAGGGCCACACAACAACCGAACACACAGAGAGACCAGATTGAAGGCAGAAAGGTACAACTCATCACACTGCACCGCAGATTGGCTCTTTTGCAGAGCGCCACAAAGGACCTAGATCACATGGCTTCCCCAGCCTGCAAATGGGTCCAGGCAGGGCCATCCCAAGGGGGGTGCGGGGCCTGGGACAAATCAGCCTGTATTGGCCCCCCTTAACATTTTTTCTACAGGTTAAATCTGGTGTGGGGAGGGAATACCAGTGCTGGGGGGCGAGGGACAATCGGGAGTCAAAGGATAGCACTTGTGCTAGGGGTAAGGGGGCCCCCTGTGCTGAGGGGTCCCGGAAAAGGGAGAGGTCTGGGGCAGAAGGGCAATGGATGGGGTCAGCCTGGCGCTGGCGTGTTCCAGCGGAGCTAGGATGCTGGCGGCTGGTGCGGCGGTGGGCAAGCAAGAAAAAGAAATAAAACGCATGCTTCCTGCCGGTGAGTGCAGGCCCAACCCCCACTGCTGGCGCCAGGCCCCCTGCTAACCCTCCTGGGCTGGCCCGGCCCCCCGAACCCCTAATCCCATCCCCCGGGCTGGCCTAGTGCCCCCCGCACAACACATGCACAATGAAGATCGGAGCCCCCCAAAGCACGGGGCTCAGAGCTGCTGCCCCGATTCGCCATACCCAGGGGACGGCTCTGGGTCCAGGAAATCCCATATAACTTAAAATGATGGCTTGTAATTTTAACACAGTTTCCAATATGCCACATATACAGAATTGGCAAGACCAATTCAGGGATATTGCATCCAGTTCTTTTGTCCCACATTTTATAAAGGATGTTGATCAATTGAAGAGGTTGCAGAGGGCAGCCATAAAAATTATTCAAAAGTGCAAAAATAGCTTTACAGAGACACTTTAGGAGCTCAATCTGTTTAGCTTATCAAAAAGAAGATCAAGAGGTGACTTGATTATACTGTCTAAGTATCGTCGCAGAAAGAAAATACCAGGTACTAAAGGGCTCTTTAACTTAGTGGAGAAATGCAGAACAAGAACCAGTGACTGTAAATTAAAGCTGAGCAAATTTAAGTTGGAAATAAGGCACCGTTTTTAAGAGAGGGTGATTAACCATTGGCACAAACAACCAAGGAAAGAGGTGGATTCTCCATCTCGTGATGTCATCAAATCAAGACTGGATGCTTTCCTGGGAGATAGGATTTAGTCAAACTCAAGTCATTCGTCTCAATACCAGGATGACTGAGTGAAATTCAATGGCCTGTGATATTCAGAAAGTCAGACTAGTTGATCCGTTCTGGCCTTAAACTCTATGAAAATCATTTCTTCAAAAGCTGAACAATGATTACATGACAAAAAAAGAACTTGTAAAACTGTGAATAACAGCACCATCTGGTGACTCCTGCCATAACAATCCTGCAATATTAATCCCAGGATGCACCTCTTTGGATAAAGAGAACATATAAATTTGCTCTGACTTTTATAGAGGAGTATATCAACCAGGCTATCCTTAAATCCCCAACACTCAGGGAACTGGAAGGAGCATGTAGCGCAGAGGTGGCAAACTACAGCCCACGAGCCACATCCGGCCTGCAGGACCCTCCTGCCCGGCCCCTGAGCTCCTGGCCCTGGAGGCTACCCCCTGGCCCCTCCCCCGCTGTCCCCCATCCTCTGCAGCCTTAGCGCACCGCGCCGCTGTCGCAATGCTCTGGGCGGCCGGGCAATGCAGTTGCAGAGCTGCGGCCTGACCTGGTGTTTTGGGCAGCACAGCTGTAGCGTTGCCAGCCACTGGTGCTCCAGGCAGAGCGGTAAGGGGGCAGGGAGCAGGGGGGTTTGGATAGAGGGCAGGGGAGTTCGGGGTGGTGGTCAGGGGGGCGGGGGTGTGGATAGAGCTTGGGACGGTCAGAGGGTGAGGAACAGGGGGGTTGGATGGGGCAGAGGTCCCGGGGGCAGTCAGGAAGGAGACGGGGGTTGGATGGGGCAGCAATGGGCAGTCAGGGGTGGGGAGGACCGGGGGCAGTCAGGGGATAGGGAGCAGGTGGTGGTGGATGGGGCAGGAGTCCCATGGGTGTCGGATAGGAGGCGGGGGCCGGGCCACGCCTCGCTGTTTGGGGAGACACAGCCTCCCCTAACCAGCCCTCCATACAATTTTGGAAACCCAATGTGGCCCAGGCCAAAAAGTTTGCCCGCCCCCGATGTAGAGGGTGGAGCAGCTTTATAAATACCTTGAGTGATCTCATGAAGCAGCAGCAGCAGCTGAGTGGTTAGAGTAGAAATTTCTCATGCTTAGCTATAATGTGATGTTAGGTTGGAATTAGCTGAGCTGCGCTGGTGTTAGGTAAGCAGAAAAAATATACAACCCATTTTTGAAAAAAAGTTGAGGCTTTTGTACTCAGGTAACTTGAAATTGGGCTAGCTGAACTCTACACAGATGTATGATGATATCCTCTGATGTGTTGAGCACTGTCTATTCCGATTGAACTAGGAACTGAAGGGGTCCAGTACCTTGCAGGGGGTAAATAATGACGTCCTCAGTGACAACAGATGTCCTGGATATGTTTCAAGAAATTTGGTTCATGAGTAAAAAAAGTTATAAGAGATCAGAAATTACAGCTGGGAACTAATGCCCTGGATGCAAAAGGCTCTGTATACCAGTTCTCCTGAACCAGCTTGGTCCCCTGAAGCGGAGCCAAATTGGAACCAGTGTCCTAGAGCTGAAAAGCTCTGTATCCCATCCCCCAATTCTCATGGCTGAGCTGATCCCCAAAAGTTGGGGCTCAATTAAAACTCATGGCCTAGAGAAGAAAGTCTCAGAACCCCATTCACTGATCCCTTAAACCATCCACTCTCCATGACAGGGAGCTGAATTAGAACTCATATGGCTCTGTTTATTGTTCTCTCATCCTGCTGAGCCATCTCAATCTCCATCAGGGCTAGTTAATATCCCTGATCCTCTGGACATATACCCCTACACCATCTCACCTACAGCCCATTGCAAATCCACTCCCTCATTCCCCTTTGCCAGCTCAGGAAGGATTGGTCCCTACAGTGTATTCTTCCGGGCTTTTTCCAGGCCCAAATGTTTGGACTCCCACCCAAATCTCCCCTTGAGATTTTTCTTCAGTGTAATAGACCCCTCACTGTTAGGGAGTATTTCCTGACTGTCTAGCAGGGTGTTTCCCTCTTTGCTCAGTTTTATCCACCTTATTCACAGAAAGCTGGGTACTTTTCTTTTGCCTTCTGGTTTCAGAGCATTTAGGAAACGCTCTGGTCACATTCAAACTTTTCTCCACAACCATGAGTGCTAGAGACTTCCTTTTTGTTTTTAATGAGAGCTGGGATTGTCTCCAAGAGGTGGTACTTTAAGTAAAAAAAAAAATCAAATGTTGTGAGGCTCACGATAAAGTCGTGAGAGTTGGTTATTGAGTGGGGGGAAGCTTTGGATTGACTAGGTTGTCTCTTAGTTCTTGTCTAATGAGGCACCAACCACTGCTTTAAAGTGCAGGACAGCCAACCCCAAGTGCTCAAACATCATGAATCAGAATGCTTCCCCCCCAGATGATGACATTTTATAACATAATAAATTATGGGATCTTATGATTTGCCTTGTGGGCTTTGCTCCTTTCAGGGTCATGTTTTTGAGTTTTTTTCTGAAACCAGGAGGGCTAAAAACTTATTTTTTAAATGAGTGCTATGCTATGATCCTGCATAATCACATGACTCCAGGATCTGGGGCTTTAAGAAAAACAGCAAATATTGTGAGATTTGTGATAAATAATGAGAGTTGGCAACACTGAGTAATCCCCGGGCTCAACAGACCTGGCAACACTAACAACAACTTGTTTCCCTCCCGTCAATTTCTTCTGGAAGGAAGCTCCAGCTCTTTACTGACTGTATCTACAGTAGATGCTTCCCCAATCACAGAAAATCAGCTGCCTCTGGGGTGAAATGTGGCAGCTGTTTAATGACACAAAGAGTAGGTCAGGACAGCAGAGAACAAGTGAAAACCCAAATGGACCTGCCGGGGGGATTCCAGGAGGCAGTGTATAGCTGCCTGAGGTGGGATTTGACATGGACACCAGATTAAAGGCTGCTATTGATGTGCAATACGTTGCCCGCTCTTTAATTTCCACAAGGGAGCAGCATTTTTTACATATTACACAAAAGGTGTCACTTTCAGCAGCCCCTGGCACTTGAGGGTCAGACAGGGAGGGAGGTGTATCCTCCTGAGTGACCCACACCATACCCTGCAGACCATGACCTACAGCACCCCTGTGCCCAGCTCCCGGTAGTGTATGAGAGCCTGGCCTGGCTGCACTGGCTCCTCAGTCCATGCTGCTGTGTCTGAGACAGCAGGAGGGAAAGGCCCAATAACAGCGACAGAAAAATAATGAAACCTCCCCCCCCCCACACACAGCTGCCTTTCCTCTGGAGCCTGGGGGGGCCTTCAGTCTCCTGCCAAGACTGTAAAGGTTCCCACCGCCAGCAGGGGTGAGCGAAGGCAGCGGGAGATCCAGTGACCGCACACAAATGATAATGGGCTTCATCACACTTGCGACAGAAACCACCGAGAAACACAGGCGTGCTGCGAGGAGTGGTGCTGGTTACTCAGGAGGGGAAACTTTTCTCTCTGTGTCAATAGGCAGAGTGTGGGATGGGGCAATGGATTAACTGTAGAGGAACAGACTATTGTTCCATCTAGCCCTGCATCAGGCTTCTTGCAGAGATTGGTGTTAGATGCCTCAAATAAAAATAATATATCTCCATATCTAGCTACCTGTCCCACTTTGAGGTTGGAGGAAAGGGGGGACGGTTCTTTCTGGCCCCTACTGAGATCATTTATCCCCTAATGCCTGAGGGTTTTTTACCTTTCTCTTTATTATGCTGCCCTTTTTATATCCAGCAATGGCACCAGACTTGGCTGATTCCCTGCAGCAGGCAGTTCCACAGCTTGAGTTTGCAAGCCTTTCATTTTACTGATTCTAAATTTACCAGCCACTATCTTACTCGAGATCCTTTTTGTTTTTGTAAGATGGGAAAAAGGAAAGAAGCAGGGAGGACAGACCCCAAAGAGAGCAATAAAATCCCTTCTTGTTTATACATTTACTTTTTCTTTCCAATGCAGCCAAATAAACAGAATTCAAAACCCACCCATGCAGCCGGAGATGACACAGGCCTTCAGGACAAGAACACAAACAAGAATGACCCAGGGGCTCAGCCAGCGGCAGAGTTTCCTCTCTTCTGTGGGGCCTGAAATACATAAGGTAAGAGCAGGAATCACACACCCTTCCCAAAGATAAAATTGCAGGAGAGCCCCTGTTTTCCTGATTCCGACACAGTGTCCTGAGACAGATGTGAGGAATTTTCCGAGAATTACACCTGGACCCAGAAGCCTGCAATTAAAAGTGGCTCAGTTACAGGAGCTGGGATTAGTGCAGGGTCCCCCAACTCTTCTCTTTCTCTTTTTTCTCTCTACCCACAAGACTTGTCTCTCCTCTTCTTTCCCCTTTATTCCTTCTCTCGTCCATTGCTTGGTCCCCCACACCTCCTTTTCTCCCCATAACATCTCCCCATATATATCTCTCCTTCTATCTCCCCAGCCACTCCTCCTTTCTCTCATTGCATTCTCTTCCTCCACCTCTGCCCACCTCTCCCTGTTTATCCCATCTTTCTACCTCCATCTTCTCTACTTCCCTTTTGTTTATCCTCTGTACTCCCTTCTCTCTCCTCCCCCCATCCACCTTTCCTTACTGTTTAGGGATCTGTCTACACTTTGAGCTAGGGGTGTGATTCCCAGCTTTAGGATACATACCTGTGTTAGCTTTGATCAAACTAGTGTGCTAGAAGTAGACTGTAGCCATGGTGGCATGTGCAGCAGGAGGGCCTGATGACATACCTAGCATATCTAATGAACACTCACTTATGGCAGCTACCCCCACTTGCTGCTTGCACTGCTCCAGGTAATCTATTTTTAGGACACTAGCTCAAACAAAGCTAGTGTGGGTATGTCTCCTTGAGCTAGGACTCACACCCCTAGCTCAAAGTGTAGATATTCCCTCCTATGTGTATGTCTACATCGCAAATGGAGATGTGATTGCAGCGTGCAGAAGGCATACCTGTGCTAGCTTTAATCTAGCTGGGGCAGGTAACAGTGGTAGTGAGGACTGGGTGGTGTAGGCTTCAGCACAGGCTAGCCATCCCAGTACAAGCCCACTGGGGACCCTGGGTGGGTACTTGCACTGCTAGCCTCTGCTGGGGTCCATGCCGCTGAATCTCTGCTGCAATTGTCCACACAGGCATGTCTACATGCGCTACAATCACCCCTTCATTTGCGGTGTGTATGTAACATATGTCTCTCTCTTCCTGGACTGTTACTCACAGGTCAGTGCTCTAAGTTGCCCAAAGGAATGAAAGTCCAGCTCAGCCTGTTATATAGAATTGTTTATAAAAGTCAGTCAAAGTTGGAGACAAATACAAATGGTAAAAATTGGGTTGTTTACAGTGAAAAAATCATGACCAGTCTTCAAAGCATCTAGTAAGGTCGGAGGTTGGCATTGTAATGAGCAGTAAGAGTGTAGAAATGGGAGGAAATGTTTATGGTTGAAATCATCCAAATGTGTTTCAACTGGTTCATTTAATGGGATGAGGTTGACACCCCTTCTTGGACATTGTTTCTGTGCGATCATTGAAATGGACAGAAGGTGATTGCTTTTCTCTCATAATTTCATTATCCCTTCCCCAATTCCTTTGGGCCATTCTCCAGCCCTGTTACTTCCTGGTTCCATTCTCTTTGTCCCTCTATCTCGTCCTTTCCAGCCATTGTTCCCCCAGTTCTGTATGGTCTTTCCCCAGAACTTCTCTCCTCTATCACTCCCTCTCCATTGCCTTCCCAAATCCTTATTTCAATCCATCCCGCCTTACAAAGTCAGATGAAATCCCCATTCTCACCTGCAGTTCCTGGGCTGGATTTCCCTGTTGGGCTCATGGCCTCTCCCAGAACCTCACTGTCCCCACCGGTGACTCCAGGGAATACACGCAGCCACCAGCATAGGGGACCGTTCTACTGAAGAACAAATTGTATTCTGAGCTGGTCAAACACAAATGAGGAGCCTTAATGATGTCTGATGAGATGGCAAGGCTGAGAGCCAGAGCCTGGAGATAAATACCCCACAGAAGGTAGTGGAGGGAAGGGGAAGTTTTCAACCGGTCTTGTGATGGCTCATTTCAAACCAGAAGTAGATAATTATGAGACATAAAAGCAACTCCACCCTAGTCCCCCTCCCCCCCCAAATATATACATAAAAAAGTGAAGAAAATGAGGATGGAAAAGAGGAACTATCCCCCATTCCTGAAATAGTTTATTTTGAAAATATTCATGCAGTTTTGCAACATGTAACATTAACCTTTTATCTGCTAGGTTTGCCCTGTGTCTGTGGGGTGGGAAGGGGAATCTTTAGCCTGTCGGATCTCACACGCTACGGATTAAGCCAGTTTAAAGCCAACACAGGCCTAATGTTTGCTATAAGGGAGGTTCCCCAGATTTAAGCTGATTAAGCCAGTTTGATACTGCCTGCTTTTCTAGGGTTTGTCCCCTATCCAGTACTCAGACAAAACCAGATGTGGCTTTGTCGGGAATCAGACACACAAGGTCGTGCCGGCAGGGATGAGGCAGCGTGCTTTTAAAAATGGAGCTCCCCTGTGAGGTGAGACCTCGCTTTCACCGTGAAGGGGAAGGCGTATGCTGTTCCTGGAAGTACTGGCATGTGTTCTGTGAATGTGTGACAGGCCACCCTACTCTGCCATGGTACATTTTTTGTTTTTCATTATCAGCTTTCTTTAATCCTTTTACATCATGTTCATTTTTAACATCTTTTTCTACAAAATTAGGCAGTCTAGTTTTTAGTTTTCTCTTAAACAGAATGTCTGCGGGAGACAATTAGGGTGACCAGATAGCAAGGGTGAAAAATCAGGACGAGGGTGGGGTTGGGGGGGATAATAGGCACCTATATAAGGAAAAGCCCCAAATATTGGGACTGTCCCTATAAAATTGGGACATCTGGTCACCCTGGAGACAATCCATGTTTCAAGGGTGCTGCCCTATAGTTAAGCAAGCCTAAGTCAGGATTTGAATTAGATTCGTTTGTTTTTTTTAGTAGCTTCTCTATAATTTTTACACCATTCTCCACTAGACCATTTGGCTGTGGGTATCTAGGACTTGCTGAAATATGCCAGAACCCGTAATTTCTCACAAATTTTTTTGAATTCATATCCTGCAAATTGTGGACCATTGTCTGACATTACCATTGAAGGAATATCATACCTAACAAATATTGATTTATGCGTGTTATTACATGCTTTGCTATGGTGTTGTCCAGTAAAGTAATCTCTGGAAAGCGTGAGTAATAGTTTAAAATCACAACATAATCTTTACCTGCATATCTGAATAAATCAATACCAACTTTATACCAAGCCTCTAAAGCTTCCTGAGGTACCAGCATAGGTTCTTTCACAGGCTTAGGCTGTAACTTTTGATGTTTCACATTTCATAACTGCTTTTTTCACCCATTTGAGGCCAACACAGCTCTGGCCCTTCTTTTGTATTTTTTATTTCCTAAATATCCTTCATGAATTCTAATAAGCTTGTCAGGCTGTAATATTTTGGGAACAGTTATTCAGTTGCTTCTAAACAAAATACCATCAATCACTGAAAGTTCTTCTTTGAAGTGAAAATATGGACTAGGTATATGGTGTCCAGGCCAACCTACTGTTATAGCTTTTATCACTCTTGGCAAGGTCTCATCATGTACTTTGGCTGCTGCAAACACAGTCCACATTTTGTCAGAGATAGGGTAGTTTTTCTTTATAGCAGGGGTGGCCAACCTGTGGCTCTGGAGCTGCATGCGGCTCTTCAGAAGTTAATATGTGGTGCCTTGCATAGGCACCGACTCCGGGGCTGGAGTTACAGGCGCCAACTTCCCAATGTGCTGTGAGGGTGGGGTGCTCACTGCTCAACCCTGACTCTGCCACAGGCCCTGCCCCTACTTCACCCCTTCCCCCAAAACCCCCACTCCTTCCTGCCCCCTTCCATGAGCCTGCCATGCCCTCGCTCCTCCCCCTCCCTCCAGAGCCTCCTGCTTGCTGCAGGAGGCATGGGGAAAGAGGGGGAGGTGCTGATCAGCAGGGCTGCTGGCAGGCAGTGGGGAGCTGATGGAGGGTGCTGACGTATTACTGTGGCTCTTTGGCAATGTACACAGGTAAATTCTGGCTCCTTCTCGGGGCAGGTTGGCCACCTTTGGTTTATAAGGTTCACATGCATATATCAGATTCAGAGTCATTTCCTGCTACAGTATTGTCAAAAGCTCTAGACCAGTGGTTCCCAAACTTTAACAGCCCGCGAACCTCTTTCACTAAATTGTGCAATCTCGTGAATCCCCTCCTAAAAATGAATATTTCCAGGGATTTAAGTTTAAATTTCCTCCGCACTCTGCGGGGCTCCTGCTGCTGGACCCTGTTGACCGCCCCGGTCTACTGAGCTCCACTGAGCTCGGGCTGCAGGTCCCGCTGACCGCCAGGGCTTGGGCTGCCAGCCCTGCGCGGAGCGCTGGGGTTCGGGCTGCCGGCTCCCCCACTGACGGGGGCAGGGCTCGGGCTGCCAGCCTCAACTGCCCGGCCCCGCTCTCCCTGGGGCTCGGGCTGTCTGCCCTGCCACCGGGTCCTACCTGCTGCCTCCAAAGCCCGGGGGCCTCTGTCCGCCAGGAGTGAAATTTTTCTGGCGAACCCCCTATAATGTTCTGCGAACCCCCAGGGGTTTGCGAACCCCAGTTTGGGAACCACTGCTCTAGACAGAGTATCCACTAAATCCCATCCTGCTTTATATTCTATTTGCAATTCAGATAACTGTAGCTGAGAAAAGCAGTCTCTATACTCTGGGAGGAGTGTCAGCCAGTCCCTTCATCGAAGGGGAGTTGTCAAAATCCTGCGGATGCATCCAATGTGGAGAAACATTTAGCGCCAGCCATTTCTCCAAATATGTGTTCCCTAGTGGGCATGGGAAAAAGTGCTCTTTTAACATACTTGTTAATTTTTTTCGGGTTCGTTTTTCTTTTCTACAATTACTAATGAACGAACCCATTCTGTGTCTCCTTTACTGTCTTGATTACCTCTAGTGCCATTAATCTGTTTAGCTCCTCTTTTGAGTTTTTTTCTCAGAGCTAGAAGAACATTCCTAGGGGAATGTATGATGGAACAACTAGGCTCTGTCAATTCAGTTTGTTATTCTGCTGGCAGTTTTCCAATGCCCTTAAAGACATCCTAAAACTGCTCCCCAATACCTGAGTCCCCTTGCCCCTCTAATGAGTATATTTTCTCTGAACGAACCCTAGTGTTGGGTGTGTTTTCAAGGCCAGTATGGGTACATTTTTTCCTGGCACAATTACAAAATTTATTATTTTTCAATCTTATTTTTAACGTTCCCTCTAATTCACATGTGCCCACAAGTAGAAATGAGCTCTCCACTGTAAGGCCTTCACTTTACCTGTCTATTAGCAATGTACCCAGTCTTTTTTTAGACCCTTAAAATATATTCCGTTACCACATTTGCTTGAGCACCAGCGTCTCGTTTAAAAGTCAAAAAAGTTCCGTTCATTGCCAAGGTAACTGCCCGATCATTTGGTGCAGCTGCTTCATTCAAAGCTCTTCTTCTGTGCTGCTAGCACTGTTCTCCTCATGTTACATAGCGTGTGTACTTTGATTCTTTTGGTGCATCTGCTACTGCTAATTGCACACTCTTTCAAAATTATTGAATTTCGTGCACTTGTTGCAATGTTGTCCAAATGCAGGACATTGCTGAAATTTCCTTCCACACCTTGTGTAATTCTTTATGTTGTCCTCAACAAATTCCTTTTTTGCAAACTCACTTTTTTTTTTTTACAGGCTTTGTTGAACATTTCTGCTTTCCCTTTGCCCTGAGGGTTTGTGATTCTGTCCATCAAAGCAGTATCTTGTTTTCCCTCCAAAAGTGTCAATCTGTTCTGGGTAACCTCTGCTGTTTAGCATCTTCTAAATGCCTAATCCAGGTTCAAATCTGGGTCTTCCAGTGTCTTTTTCTAATCTTTGGTTCTCGAATTCCCGTCGTTAGTTGATCTTGGATTAGTGAATCTGTGAGCTGATCATAATTAAATGTTTGGCTCAACAGCTTGAGATCCACCATGAATTCTTCAAACAACAATCCTTCTCTCTGAGCTCTCATTAAATTTATATCGTTCAAAAATTTCATTTGTCTTGGGTGTGCAGTACTCTTCAAACTTCATGCATCTTATAGCATGCTTGTGCTGCCTGACTTAACTGTACATAATTAGAAATATCTAGTGTTTTGACCCCACGATAATTTTTTTAAAAAAATAGCTCCCTTCTGTTTATCTTCTTTTTCAATAAAGCCACTCACTTGTATGTACAGGCTGAATCTGTGCTGAAATCCCTTCCACTTATCTGCTGTATTGCCAGAGAACTTCAGCTCCAGCGGAACTCTCAGCTGCTCCATTTTCCTTACCCCTTTTGTCCTGCAGTCTCTTCTCCAGTCACTCTCTGACCACTCCTGTTACCGTGTAGTGTTTGTGGGCGCCGTGTAGGAGACTCAGGACTGTAGGAAGATCAGAATATATCATTTATTATAGATTCAGCTCAGCAACTCAGAGTCTGGTGTTACAGTTTAGAAGGTGGCCTCAGAAGTGCTCACAGCTCCCCCTAATGTATCTGTACAGCTAAACTGGGCACAGCCCTAAAGGGGGCAAACCTTCACAGGGATATGTCCAAGGTAAATGCAGGATCTCACAGGAAATGACATTAATGATTGAGTGCAGGGAAGGCCTCCGCTGAGTCAACCCCTGAATATCCCAGGAGGGTACTAGGGGAGCTGTACTGCTGGATGCAGCCCTGTTCTACTGCTCCCCCTACATTTCCCCTTGTTGTTTTTCTCCTCTCATCCCTCTGTAAATAAATATCTCCCTGTATTATATCCATTGTACTTTTCCTGTGGGTGGGTGTGTTCACTCTGGGGGCTTGGAACAGGTGCCCCTGGGGTGGAAGGAATTTTTCCTGCTGCATTCCTGTGCGCGCCATCTCTTGGCCAGAGCTGCCTGCAGAGCAGACTCCATCTTGGCCACGAGGGCGCTAAAGTTACAGATACAATACAGCTGAGTCCTGTCTCTTTCCTACAGTGAGGGCACCACAGGTATCAGGGAAGTGTCAGAGGAAGGAGGGGAATGGGTCACACACTGAGTGGGACAGAGAGGGGAGCACTCACTGAGGGACTAGCTGCTCCAGGTCCCAGTAAGAAGCACTGGAGGAACATAGGAGCATGGAGACTAAGGGAGGGGACTAGCAGTAGCCATACTCCTTGCTGGAGAGAGGTTAATGTGCTGGAGTGCTAACACCAGATGAAGGTCCCTTGAGGGGTGTGATGTTATCTGATTAAAATATGACCATGTAGATCCACTGTGATATAATTGCAACAAAACTTATACAAAGTATGTCAAGTAATGTGTCTATGGAAAAGTTATTGTTTGCTGAATATGATTATCCTATTTGTATGCATGTATCATGTTTGTATCTGAAGTTATGAATATTGACTATGTGTCTGTATTTCAAATGTGTTTGCTCATGTGGTAACACCTACCAGGTATTTAGCCAGCACATTGTAAAGGGACTATTCAAGTTGAATGGTCCATCAAGAAACACTTAACTCACAATGGGCCATGGAAGACGCCTATCTACACGTAATGGGCTTCCTGAGGACATTCTAACTAGAGTACGGGTAATGGCCTCTGCTTTGACTCAGCGGAGCATGCCAGGACATGTGATGAGACCACGTGACACTAAACTCCATCTTGTTACCTGTATTTTTCCACAAGCTGTGCAGAGGAACAATGGGTTTCCCTTCACATGGCAGAAGCTATAAAAGGCCCTGAAAGCATTTCCATTTTTTCCTGCTCAAACCTCTAGACTATGAACTTATACTTTTGGGAACATTCTAACCAAAGGACTGAGGCCCTTCCAATGATTTGGAAACAACCAGAGACTTAACAAGACAGAAGTTTATTCCATCACTGCTATGAGCCTGATCCAAGAACCTTGGAATTACTGTATGTATTTGGTTCCTTTAACCACTTTTAACTCTCACCTTTCTTTCTTTCTTTCTTTCTTTCTTTCTTTCTTTCTTTCTTTCTTTCTTTCTTTCTTTCTTTCTTTCTTTCTTTCTTTCTTTCTTTTTGTAAATAAACCTTTAGATTTTAGATACTAAAAGATTGGCAACAGCATGATTTTTGGTTAGATCTGAGTTATATATTGACCTGGCTGTGTGGCTGGTCCTTTGGGATCAGAAGAACCGTTTGGTTGATGAAAATTGGTTTTAAATAACCACTCATCATTAAGTTTAGTGTTGGTGGTGGTGATACAAGGACTGGAATACCTAAGCAGACTGCTTTTCTGACTTCTTGTTAGCTAGCGTGGTAAAACAGAAGTTTTCTTTTGTTGCTCGTTTGGTATATTTTATGGGAGAATAACCACCAGTTTTGGGGTGTGTCTGCTCTATTTCTCAGCAGTTTGTCCTGAATTTGGTATTCTCAGTTGTGACCCACTGAGGCACGGTGACAACGGGCTGTCATTATTACAGTGGTTTAGATCTAGAGAGACCCAATCTGTTTTCATTGTCCACTCTGAAATCTTGAGTACCCCCACCAGCAGCAGCAGGCAGGGCAATGTACAGTCAGTAGCAAGGCTCCTGGTAGCGCACTCTGCTGGGAAAGAGTATATGTTTTTCCTTAAATACACAGTGAGTGAACAGATAACTATTAGGGCTGGTCAAACAAATAGTTTTGACAGAAAATTTGGGTTTTTGACAAAACAAAAATTCTCTCATGGCACTGTTCTCATTTTCTGAAGAAAAAAACCCATTTTCCTAGTTGTAGCATAGTGCCAAATACAGTAGAACCTCAGAGTTACAAACATCAGAATTACAAACTGACCTATCAACCACACACCTCATTTGGAACCAGAAGTATGCAATCAGTAGTAAAGTAGTAAAGTTTCAAAGCTGTATTAAATCAATGTTCAGTTGTAAATTTTTGAAAGAACAGCCATAACGTTTTGTTCAGAGTTACGAACATTTCAGAGTTATGAACAACCTCCATTCCCGATGTGTTTGTAACTCTGAGGTTCCACTGTAGCTTGGAGTGTATAGTTGTGTCTGTGTATGAACTTTGTAGGGGAGACCAAGCGGCCTTCTCCTCTGGGAGACTTTTAAATCCCTGACTCCACTCCCTTCCGGTTTATTCCAATGGGAAAATAGTGATTGTTCAGGCAGGGATTTATTTTTCTGTCTATCACTGTGGCCGTATCTGAGTGGCTGGCTTGGCAGTTGCCAAAGAGAAAGTGAAACTCCTTCATCAAAGGCAGGGAAATCACTCCAATCTTCCCTTCATTCTGGTGCTGACATTTGAATGTGCAGTTTCTGAGAGCTCCCTCCAGAACATAGAATCATAGAATTCATAGAATCATAGAATATCAGGGTTGGAAGGGACCCCAGAAGGTCATCTAGTCCAACCCCCTGCTCGAAGCAGGACCAATTCCCAGTTAAATCATCCCAGCCAGGGCTTTGTCAAGCCTGACCTTAAAAACCTCTAAGGAAGGAGATTCTACCACCTCCCTAGGTAACGCATTCCAGTGTTTCACCACCCTCTTAGTGAAAAAGTTTTTCCTAATATCCAATCTAAACCTCCCCCATTGCAACTTGAGACCATTACTCCTCGTTCTGTCATCTGCTACCATTGAGAACAGTCTAGAGCCATCCTCTTTGGAACCCCCTTTCAGGTAGTTGAAAGCAGCTATCAAATCCCGCCTCATTCTTCTCTTCTGCAGACTAAACAATCCCAGCTCCCTCAGCCTCTCCTCATAAGTCATGTGCTCTAGACCCCTAATCATTTTTGTTGCCCTTCGCTGGACTCTCTCCAATTTATCCACATCCTTCTTGTAGTGTGGGGCCCAAAACTGGACACAGTACTCCAGATGAGGCCTCACCAGTGTCGAATAGAGGGGAACGATCACATCCCTCGATCTGCTCGCTATGCCCCTACTTATACATCCCAAAATGCCATTGGCCTTCTTGGCAACAAGGGCACACTGTTGACTCATATCCAGCTTCTCGTCCACTGTCACCCCTAGGTCCTTTTCCGCAGAACTGCTGCCTAGCCATTCGGTCCCTAGTCTGTAGCGGTGCATTGGATTCTTCCATCCTAAGTGCAGGACCCTGCACTTATCCTTATTGAACCTCATCAGATTTCTTTTGGCCCAATCCTCCAATTTGTCTAGGTCCTTCTGTATCCTATCCCTCCCCTCCAGCGTATCTACCACTCCTCCCAGTTTAGTATCATCTGCAAATTTGCTGAGAGTGCAATCCACACCATCCTCCAGATCATTTATGAAGATATTGAACAAAACCGGCCCCAGGACCGACCCCTGGGGCACTCCACTTGACACCGGCTGCCAACTAGACATGGAGCCATTGATCACTACCCGTTGAGCCCGACAATCTAGCCAGCTTTCTACCCACCTTATAGTGCATTCATCTAGCCCATACTTCCTTAACTTGCTGACAAGAATACTGTGGGAGACCGTGTCAAAAGCTTTGCTAAAGTCAAGAAACAATACATCCACTGCTTTCCCTTCATCCACAGAACCAGTAATCTCATCATAAAAGGCGATTAGATTAGTCAGGCATGACCTTCCCTTGGTGAATCCATGCTGACTGTTCCTGATCACTTTCCTCTCATGTAAGTGCTTCAGGATTGATTCTTTGAGGACCTGCTCCATGATTTTTCCAGGGACTGAGGTGAGGCTGACTGGCCTGTAGTTCCCAGGATCCTCCTTCTTCCCTTTTTTAAAGATTGGCACTACATTAGCCTTTTTCCAGTCATCCGGGACTTCCCCCGTTCGCCACGAGTTTTCAAAGATAATGGCCAAGGGCTCTGCAATCACAGCCGCCAATTCCTTCAGCACTCTCGGATGTAACTCGTCCGGCCCCATGGACTTGTGCACGTCCAGCTTTTCTAAATAGTCCCTAACCACCTCTATCTCCACAGAGGGCTGGCCATCTCTTCCCCATTCTGTGATGCCCAGCGCAGCAGTCTGGGAGCTGACCTTGTTAGTGAAAACAGAGGCAAAAAAAGCATTGAGTACATTAGCTTTTTCCACATCCTCTGTCACTAGGTTGCCTCCCTCATTCAGTAAGGGGCCCACACTTTCCTTGGCTTTCTTCTTGTTGCCAACATACCTGAAGAAACCCTTCTTGTTACTCTTGACATCTCTTGCTAGCTGCAGCTCCAGGTGCGATTTGGCCCTCCTTATATCTTTCCTACATGCCCGAGCAATATTTTTATACTCTTCCCTGGTCATATGTCCAACCTTCCACTTCTTGTAAGCTTCTTTTTTATGTTTAAGATCCTCTAGGATTTCACCATTAAGCCAAGCTGGTCGCTTGCCATGTTTACTATTCTTTCGACTCATCGGGATGGTTTGTCCCTGTAACCTCAACAGGGATTCCTTGAAATACAGCCAGCTCTCCTGGACTCCCTTCCCCTTCATGATAGTCCCCCAGGGGATCCTACCCATCCGTTCCCTGAGGGAGTCGAAGTCTGCTTTCCTGAAGTCCAGGGTCTGTATCCTGCTGCTTACCTTTCTTCCCTGCGTCAGGATCCTGAACTCAACCAACTCATGGTCACTGCCTCCCAGATTCCCATCCACTTTTGCTTCCCCCACTAATTCTACCCGGTTTGTGAGCAGCAGGTCAAGAAAAGCGCCCCCCCTAGTTGGCTCCCCTAGCACTTGCGCCAGAAAATTGTCCCCTACGCTTTCCAAAAACTTCCTGGATTGTCTATGCACCGCTGTATTGCTCTCCCAGCAGATATCAGGAAAATTAAAGTCACCCATGAGAATCAGGGCATGCGATCTAGTAGCTTCCGTGAGTTGCCGGAAGAAAGCCTCATCCACCTCATCCCCCTGGTCCGGTGGTCTATAGCAGACTCCCACCACTACATCACTCTTGTTGCACACACTTCTAAACTTAATCCAGAGACACTCAGGTTTTTCCACAGTTTCGTACCGGAGCTCTGAGCAGTCATACTGCTCCCTTACATACAGTGCTACTCCCCCACCTTTTCTGCCCTGCCTGTCCTTCCTGAACAGTTTATAACCATCCATGACTGTACTCCAGTCATGTGAGTTATCCCACCAAGTCTCTGTTATTCCAATCACGTCATAGTTCCTTGACATCACCAGGACCTCCAGTTCTCCCTGCTTGTTTCCAAGGCTTTGTGCATTTGTATATAAGCACTTGAGATAACCTGTTGATCGCCCCTCATTCCCAGTATGAGGCAGGAGCCCTCCCCTCACAGACATTCCTGCCTGTGCTTCCTCCCGGTATCCCGCTTTCCCACTTACCTCAGGGCTTTGGTCTCCTTCCCCCGGTGAACCTAGTTTAAAGCCCTCCTCACTAGGTTAGCCAGCCTGCTGGCAAAGATGCTCTTCCCTCTCTTCGTAAGATGGAGCCCGTCTCTGCCCAGCACTCCTCCTTCATGGAACACCATCCCATGGTCAAAGAATCCAAAGCCTTCTCTCCGACACCACCTGCGTAGCCATTCGTTGACTTCCACGATTCGACGGTCCCTACCCAGGCCTTTTCCTTCCACGGGGAGGATGGACGAGAAGACCACTTGCGCCTCCAACTCCTTTATCCTTCTTCCCAGAGCCACGTAGTCCACAGTGATCATCCTATTTAGGAGTTTCCAAGCTTCTTGAGGATGTTGGAGGTTTTCTTTGAGTGCACCGTGGCTATCTGGACAGACATCTTAAACTCACCCCTATTAGTCTTTGACCGTCCATTGGAGCAGTTGCCCTCACGATGCTGATGTTGTTTAGTTAATACCTCCTTCTTCCCATGTTCCTGTGGCTCTGTAAATTTACAGCGTTACACCCAAGGTTGTTAATAGCAATAACCCTAGAAATTGCCGTTTATCCACTGCTTGGGTACTGCAGAAAGCTCTTTTGCATTAACATTTTCTCAGGGCCAAATGGAAACCAATGTGCTAGAGGGGAAAGGCTCCATAGCCCTGCCCTGATTCCACTGAGCCAGTCCGTGCCCCTGATCTGGGGCTGAACAGAAACCAGTGCCACAAAAGTTCAAAGTTCCACAGCACAGTCCGCAAATCCCTTGAGCACCATTTCCCTAAATAGCTTGTTATTTACCTTTGGCCTCTGCAGGTGGTGGTGTGTTCTTGAACTTCATCTCAGTGTAGACAATCTCTGCTGCCATTCAGAGACTGTGTGGCTGACACCCATTCTTTATATATTCATATTTATCACATTTAAAACTGATCTTTTAATTCCCTAGAGCCAGAGTACAACACTGGCCACTTTCTGAGTCCTTCCCATCAGAAGTGTCTGCCACCCCTTCTCCTACCTGCAAGAAGAGGAGAGATCGGGTGTGGAAAGCACTTAATATGAGCTGAGGAGCATTTGGAGACAGAGCTACACCCCTTGATACAGCTCACCCTCATCATCCAGATCCCCCTCCCCAGATTCCGCTGTGAGGCTGCACCCAATCCTGATGTAGCACAAGGGCCAGGCCTGCCCCAGAAACACTCCAGGGAGCTGCCTCTCCATGCCAGGTGCACCAGGTGTGGGCAGGCAGGATCCAAGTGTGGAGGGGCTTAGTGTGGGGGATCTGGATATGGGTCAAGAGGGTTCTGTGTGCTGCGAGCAGCTGAGTGGGGTGTCCAGGGAGGATCTGGATGCACAGGGGCTTGTTGGGGGGTTCTGGGTAGGGGCAATGGGATTCTTCAGGGTGATCCAGGTGAACATGTCTGGGGCTCAGCAGGGGGGGTCTGGGTGTGGGGGGCTCAGCAGTTGCTGGGGGAGTGGGGTGGGGGTCTGGGTGCAGCTGGTTGGGGCTCAAAGGGATGGGGGTCTATCTATGGGGAGCTTGTTGGGGTGGGGGTTCAAGTGGGGGGCTCAGCGGATGGATGGTATGGGTGCAGGGGTGGGGTTCCAGATGCAGAGGGGTGGGGCATGGCAAGAGGGTAGGGCTTGGCAGGGAGTCTGGGTTCAGGGGGGTCCAGATGTAGAGGGTGAGTCTCAGAAGGGTGGGGGTTCGGGTGCAGGGGACTTGGTGGGGGGGGTTTGGGTGTAGGGGGTGAGGCTCGGCAGGAGGATCTGGGTATGCGGGGGGTCTGAAGGCATGGGGGTTGGGCAGATGGGGGAGCAGCTCCCTGTACAGTGATCCTTCCCCCCATGGCTGAGGAGCAATGGGTGAAGAAAGTGGTGGGGGGCGTGGAGCTTGTGTTCACCCGGAAAACCAGGCTGAGGTTTTCTTCTCATAGGTTTCTTTAAAATAACAGAAACTTACTAGCTAAGGGTGAAGTTACATCCCACACCCCAGTAAAAATACACACTCATCTCCCTCTCTAGTTTTCTTTGTGCACCTTACCTTGTTTCTTTTTCTGTTTCTCCTTCACTTGCTCTCTTTGAGTGGTTCCGTGGTTATTTCTCTATCTGCCTGCCACAGCCTCTTCTACTTTATGCTTTGCTGACAATGTGTATCAACAGTGAGTTCAATTTACCCAGTGCTGAGCGTAACTTAACCTCAAGTGCAGCCAAAGCCAAGCTATGTCAACACTAGTTGAGACACTATGATTAAACCCTGGCTCCCAGACAAGGGGCAAGATGTGAACTAGCAGATCTTGTCCATTCCCAGGACCTTCTGTCTAGGCTCAATCTCTCAGGCCTTGTATACACAGGAAAGTTTTACCAGTTATACCAGTATAGATAAACTGGAGCTGGGCAGGAAATGTCTTTTCCACCCAAAACGTGTTTTTGAGATTGACTTTTTTCCCCATCTTGAATCAGAACAAAGAGTCAAACTCTGAAAATTTTTTGCAAACAAATACAAAAAGAAAAGAAAAGTTAAGATCAGGTGAATGGAAACATTTTGTTTTGATAATTTTGAAACATTTTAGTGTGATTGACCTTTTTCTTTTCTTTCTTTATTTTTTGTTTTGTTTTTACTAGAGCTGTCAAGCGATTAAAAAAAATTAATCATGATTAATCACATGATTAAAAAATGTGATTAATCGTGCGATTAATCACACTGTTAAACAATAATGGAATACCATTTATTTAAATATTTTTGGATGTTTTCTATGTTTTCAAATATATTGATTTCAATTACAACACAGAACACAAAGTGTACAGTACTCAATTTATACTTATTTTTTATTACAAATATTTGTGCTATAAAAAACAAAAGAAATAGCATTTTTCAGTTCACCTCATACAAGTACTGTAATACAATCCCTTTATCATGAAAGTTGAACTTATAAATATAGAATTATGTACAAAAAAACTGCATTCAAAAATAAAACTATGTAAAACTTTAGAGCCTACAAGTCCACTCAGTCCTACTTCTTGGTCAGTCAGTCACAGACAAACAAGTTTGTTTACATTTGCAGGAGATAATGCTGCCTGCTTCTTGTTTACAATGTCACCTGAAAGTGAGAACAGGAGTTCACATGGCACTGTTGTAGCTGGCGTCACAAGATATTTACGTGCCAGATATGTTAAAGATTCATATGACCCTTCATGCTTCAACTACCATTCCAGAAGACATGCGTCCATGCTGATGACAGTTCTGCTTGATAATGATCCAAAGCAGTGCAGACCGACTCATGTTCATTTTCATCATCTGAGTCAGATGCCACCAACAGAAGATTCATTTTCTTTTTTGGTGGCTTGGGTTTTGTAGTTTCTGCACTGGAGTGTTGTTTTTTTAAGACTTCTGAAAACATGCTTCACACCTCATTCCGCTCAGATTTTGAAGGGCACTTCAGATTCTTAAACCTTGGGTTGAGTGCTGTAGCTATCTTTAGAAGTCTCATATTGGTACCTTCTTTGCGGTTTGTCAAATCTGTAGTGAAAGTGTTCCTAAAATGAACATGTGCTGAGTCATCATCCGAGACTGCTATAACATGAAATATATGCAGAATGCGGGTAAAACAGAGCAGGAGACATACAATTCTCCCCCAAGGAGATCAGACACAAAATACTTAATGGATTATTTTTTTAACAAGCGGCATCAGCATGGAAGCATGTCCTCTGGAATGGTGGCTGAAGCATGAAGGGGCCTATGAATGTTTAGCATATCTGGCACGTAAATACCTTGCAATGCTGCTACAAAAGTGCCATGCGAACACCTGTTCTCACTTTCAGGTGACATTGTAAATAAGAAGCCAGCAGCATTATTTCCTGTAAATATAAACAAACTTGTTTTTCTTAGTGATTGGCTGAACAAGAAGTAGGACTGAGTGGACTTGTAGGCTCTAGAGTTTTACATTGTTTTGTTTCTGAGTGCAGTTATGTAACAACAGAAAAATCTACATTTGTAAGTTGCACTTTTACGATAAAGAGATTGCATTATGGTACTTGTATGAGGTGAACTGAAAAATAGTATTTCTTTTGTTTATCATTTTTACAGTGCAACTATTTGTAATAAAAAAAATAATATAAAGTGAGCACTGTACACTTTGTATTCTGTGTTGTTATTGAAATCAATACATTTGAAAATGTAGAAAAACATCCAAAATATTTAATAAATTTCAATTGGTGTTCTGTTGTTTAACTGTGTGATTAAAACTGCGATTAATCACGATTAATTTTTTTGAGTTAATCGTGTGAGTTAACTGTGATTAATCGACAGCCCTAGTTTTTACTACAACTTAACTAAAATTTCATAAAGAAAATTGTTTCAAACTGGAAAACAAATTTTTCATTTAGAAAAATCACATTTTGAATCAGGAGATTTGTCAAAATCAAACCTTTCTCACAAACAGTTTCAGTTTGGACAAATTGGCATTTTCGGACAAAAAAAATGTTTAATTAGAAAATTCCTGACTAGCTTGAAGTAAAATTGCTATAGCTGTACTGGTACAGCTCCCCAAGTGGGCACATGTTCCAGGTTAAGAGTGGTGGTGGTGGTGGTGATGGTGGTTGTTGTTTTTTGGTTTTGGATAAACACCTGTCAAAGTGACATAATCTAAATCAGAAAAAGGCCCTCTTAAACCAGAATAAAGATGTCCCCTCAGGGCGTTATAAGTGCATTTACTGTGCATAAATGCATATAAATGCATATAAGTGCATTCCCATATAGTCAAGCCCTCAGCTGAAAATCTTCCAACTCTTTCTGCACCTCCTCACGGCAGAGCATTTGAGTCTCTAACAAAAGGGCTGATTCTTTTTCCTCTTTTTTTCTGGTAAGAATGTATTTAAACTGTTGAAGTAAATCAGTGACCATAACTGTAGCAGTTTGTGGTTTTTATGGAGGTCTTAACTGCTCTTCTGCTCACACGCCACTTTTGAATATTTATTGCAGATCATAATTATTAGGAATAATAGACATTCACTGTACTGCTTAGGCCTCATCTACACTGCGAGTACAACCAGGTTAGAGGGCCCAGCTAAGCAGGAAAATTTCCCAGCACAGTTTAAGCAGTTGGTTTTAATTGTGGCCTTGTCTCCATGAGAAAACTGCACTGATTTAATTAAATGGGTTCAGAGACTGATTGAGTTAAATTGGGGCAACCTCTTTGGTGTGGACACTCCTATTTCTGTATTACACTGTCACATATTGATTTAGCTTTAGGGGATTCCGTACTGACTTCAATTTTGTTGATACACGATACTAGTGATAAACCACAATAAAAGCCTCTGCACAAGGGGGTTACCCCAATTTAATTAAACCAGTACCTAAACCCAGTTAGTTAAGTTGGTGCAGTTCCATGCGGAGACAAGCCCCGAGTCCCTGGAGTGATGCAAAAGCTTTGGACTATTTAGCATTGCTCAGGGACATGAGCAAAGCCTCTTCTCTACTGCAGTGATGGAACAGAGTTGTAATTGAGTTAGGGGGAAACAGGTTGGACCTGGTTATATCTGTAGTATGGACAGGGCCTTATGCCTGGGTTTAAATGTCCCTGCTGTGGAACAGAGGCTGTGCTGTGCTGTGGAACAGAGGCTGCTGTGCTATGCAGAAAATGTAAGTTATTAACTTGACCAGCATTGGGAGGGTTAATAGGAGGCCTCTTTTTCCCAGTGCAAACCCACTGGCCCTGCCCTTTCCAGCCTGCCTCCTGCACAAGACTTCTGGGAGCTTTAGTGACACTCCAGCTTTTTTCCACTTTAAATACTTTTAGCAGTTTATATTTTTTCCAGAATTGATCTTTTCAATGTAAGTTTGGGCCCCAACAGCCCCTCCCTGCCACCATAATTACAGCTCACAGCCCAGCGTGATTCATCCTCTCCCATCAAATCTTTCTGTGAGCTGACCCTAGAGAGAGAAGGGCTCAGTCTCCAGCCTCATATCCAGGATGGGGTTTCTTTCCTCAAAGTCTTGTGGATGCAGTTTCACAATTTTAATCAACTTTTACAAAATACAGGCCATTTGTGACAGTCTCTACCCTTATGTTCAGGATTATGATAAATTTTGTGCAAAGTATGCCTTGTGAGGTTATCATTTGAAAACTCATAATCTGCTGAACATTATTGTCTTGTTAAACTATATGTGGCAATATTGTATATAAAGTTATAAGATTCTACTGATGGTGTTACTGAGACATATTGCAATTCTGGGGGACAGCCACAGACCAGTTCCTCAGAGACAAAAAGTCTAGCGAATGCCTTGTCCAGGTGTAAATGAAATCAAATGGACAATCATCTAGTTAAGCGGCCACTCCTCGGCAGGAGAGAGGGAGTGGGAGAAGAAATTTACATTTTGACACAGGAACAGCTTGAGGTTCTGTCCAAACAGACTTTCTGTTTCCTAAGCCTCAGCTGAAGATGATTCTTGTGCAAGAGAAGAGCTATAAGAAAGGGGAAGAGATGTCCCAAGTTACTTCTTCCTTTCTCTGTGCTCATGGCATCAACATCACCTGAAGGACAAGGAAAATAACACTGGACTGGGGGAGGGATCCTGGCTGAAAGAAATCCAGCCAGTAAGACTGCTAAAGCATGTGGTGAGAGAAACATTTTGCTTTGAATTCATTTAGGCTTCTTAAATTAGCTATTAGTTGCGTTTACTTTTATTTTCTTGTAACCAAATCTGACTTTTTGTCTCATTACTTGTAATCACTTAAAATCTATCTTTATGTATCTTATAAATGTGTTTTATTGTTTTATCTAAACCAGTGTGTTTGGATTAAAGTGTTTGGGAAACTCTATTTGAGATAAAAGGATTTGTGCATATAATTTCCTATTAATAAAATGACAGACTTTATATGAGATTGTGTTGTCCAGGAGAGAGCTGGGCAGTACAAGTCACACATTTCTGGGGTCAAGTCTGGGACTGGGAGTTTGCTGGTGTCCTCCTGCAATGTAATTCCGGAGTGGCTGGCTATAGGACTCATACAATACAGCTGAAAGTAATTTACATGCTGGAGGCTATGTGTGAGCAGACCAGGAGTGGTTGCTCTCACAGCAAAGCAGTGTAAAAGGCACCCCAGGTTGGAGAATTGAGAGGACACAGCTGTTCAAGAGTCCAGATTGTACCGTGGGTAATGTTATGTCTTTTCCCCAGTTTCTGTTTCCATGTGCATACATGACAGTACTATCCTCATTGTTGTGTTTATTGTGTCTCCAGAACCCAGAAGAGAGAGAAGCTCATGTGTTTGAGACGCATCGCTAAGAGTGTGGTGGGGGGAGAGAGGCTGAGCTAGTGAGGATGCAACAAGAAGGAGAAATACAGCACTTGGATCAGTATAGCCTCTGACCATGTTCCCTGTGTAAATTTTCTCAGTAGTGGGTATAGCTCTCTCTCTCTCTCAGACACCCCCCATTACATTATATATTATTATTACTACTATTATGATTAATCATGGCACTAAGTGGAGGATTTTAAATAGTCTCCTCAAGCTGCAGTCTCTTTATACAGAGTCTGATTCAGTGCCACTGGGCTTCCATCTCCCAAGCAGTCAGAATGATACCACAACTATTTTCTTGGCTGCTTGTAACTGTTCCGTTTACCTGAGTGAAAATAAAATGGTGGAAAAATAAAATAATATCAGATGCAGTCACTGAACAGACAGTAGGAGCCTGGGGTCCTATAGGTGGTGTGATGGAGCTGGCTGTGATGGGCAAAGAAGCCCAGGATTGAATGGTCACAGAGCCTGAATAAGCTGCTCATCTTCAGATGAGTAAGGCATCTGGCATCTGGGGGTGGGAAGAGGGGAATGGAAACATCCTCTCCAAGGCTGTACTCTGAGTACCCAGAAGAGTCCATCCCTGGCTAGTGACCTGATCAACTGCTGTCCTGATCACCACCAGGATGGGAGCCCATCCCTGTGTCATTCTTCTCACTGTCATCACAGGTCAAGGTGTCATTACAGAAGTAGTAGCTGCTGGGTGAAAAGGCTCCTGGCCCTGGGGCAGCATGTCCCAACCTGCCATGTGAGGAAGAGAGGAATGAATCACATACATTAGAAGTAGAAAGGACTTGTTAGGTGACATCCAATACAGTTCCTGGGGCTAGTGCAGGATGGTTATATGCAGTCCATCTTCATTTTACACATATCCCATATGATGGGCCTTCCTCTACTTCTCAGACTAACAGATGCCTTCAATCTTCAGTGACCTGAAACTCAAAAGAGAGAGTTATACAGAACGTGGAAACTAGGGCAAATTACAAAGGATGAATATAAACAAACAACACAAGCATGCAGGGACAAAATTAAAGAGGCCAAGGCACAGAATGAGATTAAACTAGCTGCAGACATAAAGGGTACAAGAAAACATTCTAAGCATTAGAAGCAAGAGGAAAGCGAAGGATAGAGTAGGCCCATTACCCACTGAGGAGGGAAAGACAACAGAAAATACAATAATGATCAAAGCATTAACTGCCTTTTTTGTTTCAGTTTTTGCCAAAAAGGTCAGCAATGATCTGACAACTAACATAGTGAACATCAGTGTAAATGGGGTAGGGTATGAGGCTAAACTAGGGAAAGAACAAGTTAAAAAGTACTAGACAAGTTAGATGTCTTCAAGTCAGCAGGGCCTGATGAAATGCATCCTAGAATACTTAAAGACTTGGCTGAAGAGATCTCTGAGCCATTAGTGATTATCTTTGAAAACTTTTGAAGGATTGGGGAGACCCCAGAGGACTGGAAAATGGCAAATATAATGGCATCTATAAAAAGGGGAATAAGGACAACCCAGGGAATTATAGACCAGTCAGTTTAACTTCAGTTCCCGAAAAGATAATGGAGCAAATAATCAATTTGTAAGCACCTAGAAGATAAGGTGATAAAGAGTCGGCATGGATTTGTTCAGAAAAAATCATGTCAAACCAGCCTAATATCCTTTTTTGACAGGGTAACAAGCCTTTTGGATAGTGGACAAGCAGTAGTTGTGATATATCTCAACTTTAAGAAGGCTTTTGATACTGTTTCACAGGACCTTCTCATAAACAAACTAGAAAAATACAGCCTTGATGAACCTACTATAAGATGGATGCATAACTTGTTGCAAAACCATAATCAGACAGTAGTTATCAATGGTTCACAGTCAAGCTATAAAGGCATATAAAGTGGGGTCCCACAGGGATCTGTCCTGGGTCTGGTTCTATTCAATATCTTCATCAGTGATTTGGATAATGGCATAGAAAGTACACTTAGAGAGTTTGCGAATGATACCAAGCTGGGAGGAGCAAGTGCTTTGGGGACAGAATTAAAGTTCAAAATGACCTTGAAAAACTGAAGAAATGGTCTGTAATAAATAAGATCAAATTCAATAGGAGAAATGCAAAGTACTACACTCAGGAAGGAATAAACAGTTGCACACAGACATAAAATGGGAAATGACTGCCTAGGAAAGAGTACTGCATAGAAGGATCTGGGGGTTATAATGGACCACAAACTAAATATAAGTTAAACATATAAGACTGTTGCAAAAAAGGGAACATCATTCTGGGATGTTTTAGCAGAAGTGTTGTAAGCAAGACATGAAGAGTAATTCTTCCACTCTAGTCTGTACTGATAAGACCTCAGCTGGAGTATTGTGTCCAGTTCTGGGCACCCCACTTTGAGAAAGATGTGGACAAATTGGACAAAGTTCAGAGGAGAGCAACAAAAATGATTAAAGGTCTAGAACAGGGGTTCTCAAACTGGGGGTCGTGACCCTGCAGGGGGTTGCGAGGTTATTACGTGGGGGTCATGAGCTGTCAGCCTCCACCCCCAAACCTCACTTTGCCTCCAGCATAATAGTGCTTAATATAAAAAAATGTGGTTTTAATTTATAAAGGGGGTCGCACTCAGAGGCTTGCTATGTGAAAGGGCTCACCAATACAAACGTTTGAGAACCACTAGAAAACATGACTTATGAGGAAAGATTGAAATAATTAGGTTTGTTTGGTCTGGAGAGAAGACTGAGGGAACACATGATAACAGTCGTCACTACTGTATGTGAAAGGTTGTTATAAAGTGGAGGGTGATAAATTGTTCTCCTTACGCATTGAGGACAGGACAAGAAGTACTGGGCTTAAATTGCAGCAAGAGAGATTTAGGTTAGACATTAGGAAAAGCTTCCTAGCTGCCACAGTATTTAAGCACTGGAACAAATTGCCTAGGCTAGGCGGGTTGTGGAATCTCTGTCACTGGAAGTTTTAAAGATTAGGGCAGACAAACACCAGATGATGATCTAGATAATACTTAGTTCTGCCTTAGTGCAGGGGAGTGAACTAGATGACCTCTCAAGTTCCCTTCAAGTCCTACATTTCTATGATGAATCAGGTGATGATTCATCACCTCCAGACTGAGTTTTTTTTCTACTACTTCTTCTTCCTCTTTATACTAAAATTTCCCCCCTGAAACCTTTCCCAATCAATTCCTTCCCCACTTTGGTGCTTTTCCCCTCTATGTACTTGTAGACGGTTAATGCACAATAACCAATTCTGTGCTCAACTACACCCCTCCTACTTCTGTGCTTGCTCCAGCAGCCTCTCCCTTAGTGTCTCCTCCTCCACTTTCTCCCCTTCTAACCATTTCATTCATGGATCCATCACTGGTCTCATTCTCTTCTCAATCTACACTCTACCCCATAGATGACCTCATCAAGCCAAATGGCTTCACATGTTGTCTTTGCTATGTTGGTTCAAAAAATATACCCTCCATTCAATTCCACCTCTCTCCATTTGACCCAGAGCTCCCCCAGTGAAACCTTCTTCTGCTCCCTTCTGTATCATTGACAACTATTTCACCATCCTCTCAGTCACTTAGGCTTGCAACCTTTGGGTCATATTTGACCCCTCTCTCTCTCTCTCTTCTTTATCCTCACATCCAGGTGCCTGCCCAACACTGCCAGTCCTTTCCTCCCTCTCTCTCCATCCCTACTGCCAATTCTTCAGCCCATGCCTTGGTCATCTCTCTCTAATCTTGACTGTTGCACCTTCCCCTCTGTAACATCTCCAGGTTTCATATTATGTCCTCAAATCCATCCAGCTTGCTGCTGCCATTTCATCTCCTGATCCCTCCCCACCTGAGTCTCTTCATTGGCTTTTGTTCTTCTTCTGTGTCAGATTCAAAACACGCACCACACCTTCAAGGCCCTTCAGAGCTTTGACCCATCTCATCTATAGTTGCCTCCTACTCCTGTGTTCACCCATTTCAGCTTATCTCATCACTCTTCTGTCCTTCCACAAGCAACTCTGCACCTTTTCTCACTATGCCCTTGATACCTGGAATATCCTCCTCGACCACGTGCTCCTGCCTCAAATCACTCCTGAAAACTCATTCCTTTCAGTCAGTCTTCCACCATTGCCCTCTCTCCTGACTGTCTCTAATTTGTGATATTATGGTGGGGCAGTAATGAAGCCATAGTCGAGGTTGCATCAGAAATTTGTGTTTAATGGGAAAAGAATAGGAATATCTGCTAGATATTTTACTATACAAAAAAACTGGAACACACAAAATAGAGCGTAGCAGGGCTTTTAATTTTCTATCTAAATGGAATCTGTAAGAGACTAACTGAATTTAACAATATTTTCGATATAGAAATAGGTGTGTTTTGTTATTGGAGCCCTAGTGTCTCACTTTTGCAAGAGTACACATGAAAGAATCTAGAATAAACTTCCCATAGAGATACCCTTCCCGTGTCTATAGTTTATGCAAATACCATTTATATATTTTTCATTTTGGAATTTCAGAGAAAAATATTTTTTGTTTCATAACTGATGTGTGCTCTGCCAATTTGGAAGCACTGCAGTAAAGATATGACAATGTGTATTAGCCAGCAACCTATGTTGCTAGACATATCTATCTATATATGTATATCTATACATGGAAGAAGATTCATCATATGCCAGTGACACTGTAGATTCTAATGTGAACATTGACTTCAGCATTGCTAATCTGGAAGTGCCACATTAATTGAGGAGGACACTCTTTACCACATATTGCCCTACTATGTCTTTCATGTGTGACAACACATTTGCCAAGTTGCAGTGACTGCATTTAATTGAATGTCAACATTTCTCCATAGTTGACCACTCACTGCAGCCACTGTGTTCTTGAGTATGTTGGCATTGTTCTTTGTAAGGCAATGTATTTACTTTTTATTTTTGATGTCCAGTTTACACAGCTGCTTTTAAAAATAGGAAAATTCACACAGAAAAATGTTTGTTTTTTGTTAATTATGATTGTACTGTTTTACTTTAATAACAATTTCTTCACATAGTGAAAAGCTAGAAAATAAACACTTTCAGGTCAACAACCGTACTTCTGTTTCTCTACTGACACCAACAGAAAACTTTACAACTCTTACCAATTCCTATCCTCCTTCCACCGCACATTGTTCACACCCGTGGCTTCATAAACTACCAGTCAGCCTTAACTCCAACATGCATATAAGAAAGATGCATATGTTAAATGTGCTTTTAACATATGCCTTTGCATTGAGATTTTCTTTGACGAAAAGAGAATATTTAACCGGTGTGTCCTTCTTGTACAAACTATCATACCCCCTGAACTCTGACATACACGCATGGGAGAGTTTTTTCCCCTACCTACTGAATCCGAAGAGAACTGTATCTTACTAGGATGAATTGAACTTTGAAAAAAAAGTCTCGTTAAAACAGTAACTCTTGGAATATTTTTTTCACATTTCTTTCTATATAATCTGACTTGGTCTAATGCCCAAAATATAACTATGTTGTATAAAATCTATTTTGGAGGTTCATCAGCTGTAAGGTTTTGATGACTGCACTTGGCAACAAGGTATGTGAGCAATTTACATATCGATACAAAACATAGCTTTGTTTAGTGACAGTTAAGGCTGCATCAAGACACACCCCACCCATCATCTTAGAACCTCAAAAGCATGGAAATAAGTTAACAGCAAGGTTTCCTGCATTTCTTTCCTCTTTCATGTTGTCTGTAACATACTCCAGTACTCCATAAGGCTTTTGCTTCCATCGCAAACAGATACTGAAAGCAATACATACCCCAGCTTCATCAAACTTGCATCCAACACAAAACCTTAACAGTGATCACAGCAACATTAAGGCAGAATAACTTCCCAAATGCATGAACTGTCCAAAAGTCAGAAGGGCTGATCTGTTGATACATGAAGGTTTGAGGTTACTGTTAAAGTTTAATGACACATTTTATTTTATTTTATTTTGGGCCTTAGAGGAAATCAGATTATCACCACAGACTTAGATGAAATTTTTAGGCCCGTAGGGTGAAATGATGGTTTTACTAAACTGAATGGCAAGATTCTTATTGACTTCAATAGGCCCTGGATTTCACCCTTATTGTTTCTGTGGGAACATTCTTAAAAGAAGGAGCTACACTTTTAAGTTATTGCTCTTTTTGGAGATCTCAGCAAAAAGAAAACACTTTTAACATCTATCTTCCTCTTGTGTATAGAGTTGGGCAAAGTATTTCGAATGAAATTTTTTCACCAAAAAAAAAAAAAAAAAAAAATGCAGATTTGGGCCAACCAAAACATTTAGTGAATTTGTGTCAAATCCACCAGATTGTTTTGGTCAAAAAGAAAACAAATTCTGAAAAAAATGAAACTTTTCATTACATTATTTTCCAAATGGAAGAGTTTGATTTTTCAAATAAAAACAACTTTTTGTTTTCAATTTTACTTCAATTTTATTTTAGACATGTTTAAAAAAACCTCAAACACAAAATAAAAGGTATCATTTTCGGTCAATTGAATTGTTTTATACAACTTTCCTTGTATGTGTGTTGGAGTTAAAGCTGTATAAATTACAAGAATTAGATGTTAAAAAATAATTTTTTTAGAGAGGATAAAAAAGAAAAAGCAAATAAATAAATTAAAAAAAAGAGAGAGATGAATTTTCAGCCCTAGGGAAATGCCAATATGTTGACATTTCTTTTTATCCTGACTCAGGATGAATAGTCAAAATATTGAAACTTTGAGGAACAAAAGTTCTGAAATATTTTGATTCAGAAATACCAAACATTTCATTTTGACATTTTCAATTGAAACTGTTTTTTCACAGATTTCAAGGCCAGAAGGGACTTTTGTGATCATCTAGTCCGGCCTCTTGTATCACACTGTCCATAGAACTTCCCCAAACATATGTCCTTTAGAGAAACATCCAATCTTCATTTAAAAATGGTCAGTAATGGGGAATCCACCAGAACCCTTGGTAAATTGTTCCACTGGTTAATTATCCCCACTGTTAAAAATATATGCCTTATTTACACTCTGAGTTTGTCTAGTTTCATCTTCCAGCCTTGTTATACTTTTTTCTGCTAGATTGTAGAGCCCATTATTAAATGTTTGTTCCTCATGAAGATACTTATAGACTGTAACCAAGTCATTCCTTAACCTGCTCATTGTTAAGCTAAATAGGTTGAGCTCCTTGAGTCCGTCACTATAAGGCATGTTTTCCAATTCTTTAATCATTCTCTTGGCTCTTCTCTGAATCCCTTCAATTTATCAACATCTTTGTTGACACCGGAACTGGACACAGTATTTCAGCAACAGTCTCACCAGTGCTAAATATGGAGGTAAAATCACTTCTCTACTCCTATTCAAGAGTCCCCTGTTTATGCACCCCAGGATTGCATTAGCTTTTTTGGCCACAGTGTTGTACTGAGAGCACATGTTCAAATCTTTTTCAGAGTCACTGAATCCTAGGATAGAGTCCCCCATTCTTTGTTCCTAGATGTATACATGTACATTTAGCCTTATTGAAACACATATTATTTGCTTGTGCCCAGTTTACCAAGCAATCCAGATTGCTCTGAATCAGTGACTTGTCCTCTTCATTATTTATCACTCCCCCCAATTTTTGTGTCATCTGCAAACTTGATCGGTGATGATTTTATGTTTTCTTCCAGGTCATTAATAAAATTTTTAAATAGCATAGCACCAAGAACTGATCCTGCAGGATCCCACTGGAAAAACACCTGTTCAATGATCCCTTTTTGAGACCTATCATTTAGCCAGTTTTTAATTAATTTAATATGTGCCATATTAATTATATTGTTCAAGTTTATTAATCAAAATGTCATGCAGTACCAAGTTAAATGCCTCCCAAATGTATGTATATTACATCAACGGTATTACCTTTATCACCTAAACTTATAATCTCACAAGAAGTAATATCTAGTTTGACAGGATCTATTTTCCATAAACTCATGTTGCTTGGCATTAACTTTATAATCCACCTTTCATAGGCTCTGACTCCGTGGGTGCTCTGAGGCTGGAGCACCCATGGGAAAACAACAGTGGGTGCTCAGCACTCACCAGCAGCCCCGCCGATCAGCTCCTCCCCCTCCCTCCCAGCACCTCCTGCCCATTGCAGATCAGCTGTATAGCAGTGTGCAGGAGGTGCTGGGGGGAGGGGGCGGGAAGAGGTGGGGTGCGGTCTTGGGGAAAGAGGTGGAGTGGGGGCGGGGCCTGTGGCAGAGCTGGAATCGAGCACCCCTGGGAAAATTAGGAAGTCAGTGCCTATGCCACCTTTAGTTCCGTATTAATCACTTCCTCTATCAGCTGCTCCATTATTTTGCCTGGAATTGAAGTCGGACTGACAGGCATATAATTAGACAGGTTATCCCATTTACACTTTTAAAATATTGGCACAACATTAGCTTTCTTCCAGTCTTCTGAAACTTCCCTGGCATTTCACTGACTTATTGAAAGTCATCATTAACGGTCCAGCAAGTTTCTCTGCCAACTCTTCTAAGACTCTTGGATGCAAGTTATCTGGATCTGCTGATTTTACAATGTCCAATTTTAGTAGCTGCTGTTTAACATTCACCTGAGATATTAGTGGAATGGAAAGAGTTATCATAGGATATGGCTGCATCATCTGTTTTCCCTCAAAATACAGAACAGAAATGTTCAATAAACAGTCTGTTCTGCATTATTTTGATAACTACCATTTCCATCTAGTAAAGGTACAATACCATTGTTAGGATTCCCAATATATTTAAACTGCTTATAGTCCTTAACTCTGCTGGCCATAAATTTCTCCTTGTGCCCCTTTGCTTCTGTTATCAATTTTCTATAATTCCTAGAGTTAGAAGTGTTAGTGATTCCGGCCTATAGATTTGCCTGAGATAGAATTTTGGGTCTAGTTTGCCAGTTTGATTTTTTGATACACTTACATCCTTACTAATATGTGTGAACAACAATACTGTGTGTTGCTTCTGCCCAGCCAGATGGGTTTGTTAATATAATGAGAAAGATAAGGGATAGAGCAAAAGTGTTACTGGGTATGGTGGGAGTATAATATATGAGCCCACACTTGAAGACTGCCTTGACTCCTATCTCAAGGCAAGGTCAAGCAACCAGTCGGGAGAGGCAAGGGGGATGGGAGGGGAAGGTATAAGAAACACTCAGGCCAAAGAAATACCTGTCCCCAACCAAAACACAACCTCATTCCTTACCCCTCCCATGGGATACAAAAAAGGTGGGATGAAGCCCCCAGATGCACAACCCCCTAAAGTGGAACATGACCATAAATTGGAAGAGGTGGAACCAAGGGTGTGAACTACAGGTATATTTATGCCTGCTAAGGGGGGGGGGCGGGGGGAAAGACACTGGGGGGTCAGAGCTATGGATATGCTTGCTTGAAACTAACCCCAATAAACATCGCATTGCCTGCACTTCGGACTTCCCATCTTCTGCTTTCTGTCTGCATGACAAGAACCAGGGGCGGCGGGGGGGGTGGGGGGGTGGGGTGAGGGTGGTGAAGGGAAAGACCCCTAACACCTAGTTTCTGATATATATATATATATATATATATATATATATATATATATATATATATATTCATTACTTGCAACTTCCACTTTCTTTTGTTTGTTTTATATTATTTTTTATAGCTGCCTTCACTTCCCCTCCAAACCAGGTAAATATTTTAACCAATATGACTTTCTTCCTCAAGTGTAGTATTGTGGCTTTTCAGGCATCTAATAAAGTGTTGTTAAACAATTCCCAATTTTCAGTCACATTTTCCTGATTAAGTTCTTCCTCCCTGTGCATTTGGCTCATAATTGCTTTGTGAAATTGGTTCTTTTAGCACCATATATATATATATATATATATATATATATATATATATATATTACTGGTTTTGACTTTATTCTGTTTGCATATTATGAATCTGATCAAGTCATGATCATTTGTATCTAAATTACCATTAATCTTTAATGCTGTGATCAATTCTTCATCAGTCAAGAAAATTTTTTTTATATAGAATTCCCTCATAGTGGATGCAAAACTGTTTGAGTTAGGAAATTGTCATCTATAATATTTAGATATTCCAAGACTTAGTCTTGGCAGCATGAGACCTCTGTCTCTGTCCTTGAGCATATGTCACTCAAGTTGAAGTCTACCTGATCATGCAGCTTCTTCCGCGCCCCCTACAGAGAGAGCTGCTTAAAGAGATGGTTACAGGATGACCTGTGTTCGTCACCAGCTGGGAGCAATTAACCACTCAGACTTCAAATAGCAGAGCTGATCATTGCAGTATTTAACAAGGCACCAGCAAACAGAAAACTAAATGTTTAGCCGTTGCTCAAATCAAAACCTTTTGATTTTCCCGATGGAAAATTCTCCCCAAATAGACTATCCTTACTATCTGAGAGAGAACAGCACCCCCTACTGAGCCTCCAGCACCACTCCCTCCAGCTCTCGCTGTGTTACTGCCTGTTCACCCATCCACGTCAGGCAGGGCTCAACTGGCTGGTTTGTGTGATCTCACTTGATTACCAGCCCCACCCAAGGTGAGGATCTCTTCAGTCTACACAGGAGTTTAAATCAGAGTCCAGGTCCCAGAAAGGAAGGGAATTGCACGTGGTGGGGAGTCATTTCTGCCCACTTTCATTCATACTGACCTGTCCCTGCCTGACCCTCTGAGACACAAGTTTTTTCCTTCAGATACCAGAGCAGACAAGACAGTTTCTCTTGCTCTTCGTGCCGTGTCCTAGTGTCCCAACGCCAGGTGACTACAGACACGGAGAGAAAGAAAACCAGAATTATAGCACTAGCCAGTGGGAGAGGGGGACCGGATCTGGAGGGTGAGAACAGACTCTTGGTCTGTCTCTTGCGAAGTGCCCCACAGGAAGGCGCATCCTCACATCTTGTGCCTCATTGTGCAGTATAATCCCAGACTAGAGGAAAGGGGGATTCTACCCGGACCTTCGCAGTGACCAGATCATGCCCTGAAACAGGCCGCTTAGTACCTCTATCCATGCTAGCAGCAGCACCAATGTTGCTGCTCCACATAAATGTATCCCGTTCCTCTTTAAACCCTGGTATTGTATCTGACTCAATGACCCCCTGCAGCAGTGAGTTCCACCGGCTGTCAACATACCATGTGAATGTGCATTTCCCTTTCCTGGTTCTGAATATACCAGCCACTCATTTCACTGGGAACCTCTTTATTTTTGTAAGTTAGGGCTGAGGGAAAAAGCAGGACAAATCCTTTCATAACACCCTCCACAGGGGGAGGGACCAATCCCCCAGAGAGCCATACAATCCCTGCTTATTGCATTTTATTTGCTGTTCTTTCCAATCCAGCTGAATAAGCAGCAGCCAGAACCCACCGAGGATGCTGGAGATGAAACAGGCACTGAGGATCAGGATGGAGATCACAGGAACGACCCAGGTGCTCAGCCAGGGGCAGCCTCCCTTCTTCTCTGCAGGGGCTGAAATACACCAGGGAGCAATCACACAGACCAGAGCCAAAGGAGCAGGAGGGTCTGTTTCTAGCACAGTGCCTGGAGGCACTTGCTAGGTTTTCCTCTTGTGTGCTCACAGGAGCCATCTCTTCTTCTCCCCCATTACTCTTTTGTCTTTCCTTTTCTTCTACCTCTCTCCTCTTCTCTCTCCTCACTGTCTGTTCCTTCACTGCTTTTATTCCAGTTCTTCTTTTTCCAAATTTCATTCTTGCTCCCCTTCTTTGCTTTGGCTTTTCTCTCCTCACTCCCCTGCCAATTTCCCTCCCATCTCACCCCCAGTTCTTGTCCCTCTCTCCTTCCCTTCCCTCTCGGCACCTCTATCTCATGCTCTCTCTCCTTGGATCACCCATTTCTGTAAGGCTCTTCTATTGTTCTGACTTCTCCATCGGTCTTTGGCCATTCCCTTTTCCAGCCGTCATTACCACCATCCATCCCCCAGCAGAGCAGAGATAAAATCCCCCTTGTCACCTGTAGTTCCGGGGCTGGTTTCCCCTATTGGGCTCATGGCCTCTCCCAGACCAGTGACTTCAGGTTTCACATGTAGTCACCAGCACGGGGATGCTGAGCTGAGGAGGAGGTGGCCAGACACAAACAGGGAGCATATAAATTCTCTGCTGGGACTGGCAAGCAGCAGTGGAGTTTGAGGAACCCCACTGAGTGGGCACAAGGGGAAGCTGAGGGTTTGCTGCCTCTTGCATTACTTCTTATCACATGGGAAAAATATTGAGAGATGAGAAAAAAGGGGAAACTAAAATGAGCCAAAAATAAACCTCAAAGGCATAGAGAGAAGGAGTTAGTGTAGAGTAGCTGGTGCACTGTAAAGTCACACTGTAGCTTGGTATGCATTAACTTCTCCATGTGGACAACGTCTAAATGTGTCTGGACTGCTGGAGTGTATTGAAGAATGACTATTATACACCTGGTAGTGGGACCTCGTAGGCTGCTGAGCCAACAGTCTCCTCCTGCTGGCCATGAATCTCTGTGTGGAGCCCTGAATTGGAATACAAGGAGGACCACAGGGCAGGACTGAGGGGCATTGGCAGAGCTGGGGCCCAGGCTATGGGAGGATGAGCGAGAGCCGTGCTCCCCAATATGAATGAGGGAGACTGGTTAAGATTTCATCCCGGAACATTGGGGAACTTGAACTTTGCAGAAGGTTGAGCTTGGTGCCCAGGAGTAAACCAGCTTAGGTTCTGTTATGTGACTTTATTAAGATACAGTAAAGACATAAATAGATATAGCCACAAAGTGTCCATACATGAAAAGTAACTTCACAGTATTAAGAGAAAAAAGGAGAGAACCATCTACACAGCATCAGACATTCATCCTCTAAATCCATTAACAGGATGGACACCCCTTCAAGGCAAGTGGTGGAAACTGTATTGCTCAATGACAGGATTCAGAGTAGCAGCCGTGTTAGTCTGTATCCGCAAAAAGAAAAGGAGGACTTGTGACACCTTAGAGATTAACAAATTTATTAGAGGATAAGCTTTCGTGAGCTGTTTAAACTGTTGACAAGAATCAGTGACCATAATTCTTACAGTTTGGGGTTTTTAAAAGAGGTTTTACAGCCCTTCTGCTCACACAGCAGTTATGAGTATCAGACAATAATAAATATTATAATAGCTATTCACTGTACTGCTTAGGCTTTGTCTACACTGCAAGTACAGCCAGATTAGAGGGCCCAGATAAAACAGGAATGTCTCCCAACAGTGTCAGCAGGGCTCGATCTTGTTGATTTCAATTGTGGGCTTGTCTCCATGAGAAAACAGCACCAGTTTAACTAAATGAGATTAGACTCTTGTAGGCATGTGTGTGTGCATGGCCATCCCTCATTGTCAATCTCCCAGGGAGGCCACATATCTTTTCCATCACACACCTAGAACAGCAGTCTGTAAAAGGGGGAAGTTAACTGTCTCTAGGGCTCAAATCCTTAGACAGTAGAGAGTACTGAATAGTCTATAAGCCTAGGCCCTGAGGCAGGGAAGGGCACCAAACAGATTGGAGATTCAGACATGAGGCCAGGCAGAGCAGTAAATAGTCTATGAGCTCAGGCAGGGCAGGGCACCAAATAGTCTAGGGCCTCAGGAGGGTTTCTCTGACCCATGTGGTGGGGCAGAGCATCAGACAGTCTATTGCCTGATGCACTGGCTCAGGCAGACAGCAGACAAACACAGGCCTCTTGGCCTATGGTGGGGAGGCTGCCACCCCCAGGGTGGGGTTGGAGAGGGACCCAGGCCCACCCAACTCCACCAGCCCCAACAGTGGCAGCATGTTCCACTACTGGGTCAGCAGGGATCCAGCCGCAGCACGCTGACCTTGGTTCAGGCAGCAACACGCCAGACTGGAGTCAGCTGTTCCTGGGTCACTTCTTCTCCTCCCCTCCGGGTGTACCTGAGGCCCAGGGTCAACCTTCATCTCCTCAGTGCTGGCTGGGTCTGGCAGCTCAGAAGAGTCCTCAGGACAGCAGATCTCTGCTCCTGACCCAGCAGCAAGGTGAAAGCACCTGTCTCCCTCAGCAGCTCCAGCCCAGCTGGATGACAGGGCCTGCCTTTTATACTTCCTGTTCCGGTGTCACCCCTCTGCTTCCAGTGTGGTGGGTGTGGCCTTCCTGGTTCCACCCACCAGCACAGGTTTTTGGCCGTCCTTTGCTGTCAATCTCCGAGGGAGGCCATGTCTCTTTCCTACAACATTGACTGGGTTAAACTGGTGCAACCCCCTCCTTGTGAACACTCTTATTTCTGTATAAAGGAGCCCTACAGTAATTTAGGTTAGGTGATTTCTCACTGACTTGATATAAAGCATCAGTCCTAAACCTAAAAGCCTCCACACAGGGGGGTTGCACCAATGGAACTAAACTGTTTGTAAACCTATGTAGTTAAGTCAGCCCAATTCCATGTGTAGACAAGCCCTTGTCCCTGAGTGACGTTAAAGCATTGGACCATTCAAGGGTTTTAGCATTGCTCAGGGACATGGACAAAGCCCCATCTCAGTTACAAGGGGGAATTGAGTTGTAGCAGAGTCAAGGGGAAAAAAGGTCAGACCAAGTTAATTTTGCAGCATGGACAGGACCTTATTCTTGGTAAGTTGTTACCTTGACCAGGACTGGGAAGGTTAATATGAACAGGAAACCCCCTTTCAGCATTTCCCAGGGCAAACCCACTGGTCCTGCCTTTCCCAGCCCGCCTCCTCCACCATCTCCTGGGAGCTTCAATGACATCGCAGGCAGAGCTCATTGCACTTTGGCTTTTTCCAGTTAGATATTTTCAGCAGTTTTCAGATTTTTCCAAAATTGATCTAGTGAGTGAGTTTGGGCCCCAGCATCACCAGCGCCGCTGGTGGTGAAGACTGAAGCAGAACCCCATGGAGAGGTGTGGCAATTGGCTGTCGACCCGAGCAGCAGAGCATGTAAGATGCTCCCCATACCTCCCTCCACTTCCACCCAGGCTGGGAGGTAAACTCTGCAGATGAACTTCTGAACTCTGCGGGGGCTGCACTGACCCAGGACAGAAACTGTGGGGGGGGGGGTGACTGTTGGGTTGCTGGACTTAAGACCCTGAGGGGAAAAGGACACTGCCAAACTTACTTGGGGGTGGGTCTTTTGCTCATGGTTGTTGTTATTAATCCTGTTTGTGGTGTTTCCCCAACATAATGCTGCATTGTTTCCCTCCTTTATTAAAAGGCTTTTGCTACACTCAGACTCTGTGCTTGCGCGAGGGGAAGTATTGCCTCTTCGAGGCACCCAGGGGTGTGGTATGTAATTGTCCAAGGTCCCTGGGGGGGGGCTCGAGCCGGTTTTGCATTGTGTTGTTGAAACAGAACCCCTAGATTCTGAACCCGGCCCTTGCTGCTGCCAACTCTGACGGGCAGAAGGGTTACATAAGTTGTTACCTTGACCAACACTGGGAGGGCTAATATGAACAGGAAACCTCCTTTCAAGATTTCCCAGGGCAAACCCACTGGTCCTGCCTTTCCCAGCCTGCCTCCTCCACCAGTCTCCTGGGAGCTTCAATGATATCACAGGCAGAGATCATTGCACTTTGGCTTTTTCCACTTTAGATATTTTCATCAGTTTTCAGATTTTTCCAAAATTGATCTAGTGCAGTGGTTCCCAGACTTGTTCCACCGCTTGTGCAGGGAAAGCCCCTGGTGGGCCGGGCCGGTTTGTTTACCTGCTACGTCCGCTGGTTCGGCCGATCGCGGCTCCCAGTGGCCGCGGTTCGCTGTTCCAGGCCAATGGGAGCTGCTGAAAGCGGCGCGAGCCAAGGGATGTACTGGCCCCCACTGAACCTGCGGACGTGGCAGGTAAACAAACTGGCCCGGCCCGCCAGGGGCTTTCCCTGCACAAGCGGCGGAACAAGTCTGGGAACCACTAGTTCCATCTAGTGAGAGAGTTTGGGCCCCAACATCATCCTCCACCACCTAAGCCCAATGTCATGATAGCCCAGGGCTGATCAAAACCATCCCACCAGATCTCTCTGGGAGCTGACCCAAGCAAGAGATAGGGGGACTCTCCAGTCTCACACCCAGGATGGGGGTTCTTCCTCAAAATCTAAGTGCTGCAGTCTCACAGATTCGATGAAATGTATTGGAACAAAGGACGTTATTCCAATTCCTGTTACCATATGCATTTTGTTTTGCCGACACATACATGACAACACAGTTCTCATTGGCGTGATGACTGGGTTCCCCAGGTCTCCAGAACCTGTAAAAGAGAGAAGCTCGTGTGTTAGAGATGCATCATTATAAACATTGCAGGGAAAAGAGTTGTAGCTGGTGATGATAAGAGGAGAAGGAGAATTGCAACACTTGAATCAGCCACAAACACTCCTCTTCTTCAGTACACTGTTCTCTAAAATTCATTCAAAGCCTCTATCCATGTTCCCTTTGTAAATCTTCTCTCTATTAGACCAGATATAGTTCGTTCCAGTCGTGGGTAAGGTGCTCTCACACACACACACACACACACACACACACACACACACACACACACACACACACACACACACACTACTTTGTATACTAACCCTGGAACTATGTGGAGGGTGGCAAGTGTTCTCCATCCCAGGAAATACTCACGCTGTAATATTGTTATATGGAGTCCCATCCACCCAGCGCCACTGTCTTTTCTTCTCCTGATCAGTCAGACCAATACAGTAATTCCTTTGTTGGTGGCCTGTAACTGTTCCATTTACCTGAGTGAAGATGAAATCCTGGATTAAAATAAAATAAAATCTCCACCAGGTGCAGTCCCTGGGCAGACAGTAGGAGACGGGGGTCCCTGTAGGGTGTGGTGGTGCTGGATGTGATGGATGAGGAAGCCCAGGACTGAATGAACACAGAGCCCAAACATCCTCTTCAGGGCTACACTCTGAGTGCCCAGAGGAGCCTGAGTCTCAGCAAGTTACCTGCTCAGCTCTTGTGTTGATCACCACCAGGTGGCAGCCCATCTCTGTGCAGTTCCTCTCACTGTCATCCCAGGTCATCAAGTCTTTTGAGAAGTAGTAGCAGCTGGCCTGAAAGGGCTCCCAGCCCTTGGGGCAGCACATCCATACTTGCTCTGTGAGGGGAGAGAAGAATGAAACATGGAAAATAAAAATGGAAAGGACTTGGTAGGTGACACCCAGTTCAGGCCCCAGGGCCAGTACAGGGCAGTTCCATCCAGTCCATCTTCATTCCACACATATCTCGAGCAATGGGGACTAACAGAGGCCTTCATGGTGAGGAAATGATTCACGACCAGCAGCCTGAATTATTTTTTCTCCTACTTGGTCTTTTTTATACCTAATTCTTCCCCCTAAATCCCTCCTGGTCAGTTCTTTCCCTCATTGTGCTTGCCCCCTGGAGGCACTGGTAGACCATTAACACACACTAACTAGTTCTGTGCTGGACTGTTTCCCTTCCTGCTTATGTGCTTGCTGTGGCAGCCTCTCCCTTAGTGTCTCCTCCTTCACCTTCTCCCCCTCTGTCCTTTTCCTTCAGAGTTCCTCACTCTTCTCACTCCACACCCCACCCCTAGATGACCTCATCCACTTCAATGGCTTCATGTGTTGTCTCTGCTATGATGTTTTCTCTCACCCTTACGAACCATTCATTCCCACCTCTCTCCATTCGACTCATGAGCTCCCCTAGAGAAAACCTCCTCTGCTCCCGTCTATATCATAAATAACAATTTCAGTATCCCCCACTTAGACCTGTAATCTTTGTATATACAGTATTTAACTCCTCTGTCTCTCCCTCCTTTATCCCCAAATCCATCCTGCTGCTCAACACTGCCAGTCCTTTTCTCTCTCCATTGCTACAGCCAAATCCTCAGTCCAAACTGTGGCCATCTCTCTGTAATCTTGACTGCTGCACCTACCCCTCTCTGGCCTCCCCAGGTTTCATACTGTGTCCCTTATATATAATATTGCTGCCATTTCATCTCCCTATCCTTTCCCACTTGAGTCTCCACATTGGCTTTGTTATTCTGCTGGGTCAGATTCAAACCCCTCACCCACACCTTCAGGGGCCTTCACAACTCTGCCCCTATCTCCATCTCATCTATAGTCGCTTTCTACTCCTACATTCAGCCACTTCAGCTTATCTCATCACTCTCCTGGTCTTCTTCCACAAATAGCTCTGCACCTTTTGTCGCTGTGTCCTCGAAACCTAGACTATCCTACTTGACCTCCATGGGCTCCTGCCGCAAATCACTCCTCAAAACTCATTCCTTTTAGTCAGTCTTCCACCGTTGCTCTCTCTTCCGACAGCCTCTAATTTGTCATGTTATGGTGGAGTGGTAATAAAGCCATAGTTAAGGATGCACCAGAGATTTGTGTCTAATGGAGAATAATGGGGACCCTGCTGATTCTAATGTCAACACCGACTTCAACATTACCAATTTGAAAGTGCCCATTTAAACTATGAGGCCATCCTTTACTACGTATTGCCATATGTCTTTTATGTGTGACAGCAAATTTGCGAAGCTGCAGTGGCTTCATTTAATCGAACTTGACATTTCACCACGTAAGAACACTCACTGCAGTCACTGTGTTCTTCACTACATTGGCATTGTTATTTGCAACGTTCTGCTTTATTTGCTTTTTTAGTTTTCATGTCCAGTTTAAACAGTTTCTTTTAAAACTAGGAAAATTCACACAGAAAAATCTTTCTTTAATGTTAATTATTGTTGCTCTGTTCCACTTCAAGAACATTTTCCTCAAAGGCTGAAAATCTACAGCACAAACAGTTCAGGTCAACAACCACACTTCTGTTTCTCTACTGACACCAAGAGAAAACTTTGCTACTCTTACCTATTACTGTCCTCCTTCCACAACACATTGGTCACACCAACAGCTTAAAAAACTGTCATTTAAGCCTTAACTCCGACATACACACAAGAAAAACACATAAGTTCCACAGATTCATAGACTTTAAGGCCATTAGATCATCTACTCTGACCTCCTGCCTCCTGTATGTCACAGGCCCTAGAATTTCATCATTACTCCTGTATCGAGCAAGACGAATTGTGTTTGACTTCTTAAGAGCTCAACTTTTAATTAATTGAGAGGCAAAACTATACATTTTGAATGGACAAGCTGTACCTCTACCGCCAATGAGGACATGATCCCTACTGCAACCTCTTGCCTTCTTCACAAGATCTTGTTTGGCCACTATTACTCACATTGAGTTGCCTAGTAGACAGAACCCTGGACTGGAGTTCTAGGTTCTGTTCCCAGTTCTGCCACTGGCCTTCTGGGAGACCCTGTGTAAAACCCTTGCCTCAGTTTCCCCATTTACAATTTGAGGACAATGATACTGCCCACCTTCACAAAGTGCTTTGAAACCTACTGATAAAAAAGGACTATACAAGAGCTAGGCAGAAGTGGTGGTACCTTATTCCACAGGAAAGCTGACTGAAGTGAATGGGACTATTTCTGAAGTAAGGTACAACTGGCTATGAATAAAGGGGCAGACCTGGCCCTCTGTCTGACTGTCAGCTGGACTGCTCTGTTGATAAACGAACGTATAAGGTCACTGTTTACTGACTCACTTTATCTCATAGTTTGGGCATTAGAGCAGACCAGATTGTAGTCACAGACTTAGAAAATAAAATATTTAAACACTTAGCATGAAATCCTGGTTCCAATAAAGTCAGTGGCAAAACTCATATTGACTTCAATAGGGTCATGATTTCACCCTGATTATTTTTATGGAGATATATGTTTAAAGTCTAACTCCTTTTAAGATATGGTTCTCTTGTGGGATTTCTTAGGGAAAAAAGAAAACATTTTTAACTTCTGTCTCCCTCTTGTAAGTAGAGATGGGTGAAAGTTTTTGAATGCAACTTTCGTTCACCAAAAAATGAAGATTTGGGTCAAAGGAAACATTTTGAGAATTTGCGTCAAATTAACTTCTTGTTTTAAATTTTACATCAGTTTTCTTTTAAGAAATCTTTAAAAACTCAAAACCAAAATGAAATGTTTCATTTCTGGTCAATCAAAGTTTTTTTTGACCCAAGATGAATTTCTTTCAACTTTTTTGATGTGCTTAGTAAATCAAAAACTCAGTTATTCACGCAGCTCTCCTTGTATTTAAGTTTGAGCTAAGGCTGTGTAAATTACAAAAAGGAGACATTTGTTAAGTTATTCTTTAAAGTGGAGCAAAAATGAGAATTACTGTCCCAAAGGAAAAAACAATATTTTGACATTTGTATTCATCCTCAGTCGGGATGAAAAGTTGAAATATTGAAACTTTAAGGAACAAAACGTTCTGAAAAAATTTGACTCAGAAATACCAAACATTTCATTTTGACAGTTTCAATTGAAACTAAATGTTTACCCATTCCCCAAACCAAAACCTTTAATTTTGATTTTCCCAGATAGAAAAGTCTCCCAAAATAGACCTTCATTACAGTCTCAGCAAAAACAGCACCCGCTACTGAGCCTCCAACACCACTCCCTCCAGCTCTCGCTGTGTTAGTGCCTGTTTACCCATCCACGTAAGGCAGGGCTCAACTGGCTGGTTTGTGTGATCTCACTTGATTACCAGCCCCACCCAAGGTGAGGATCTCTTCAGTCTACACAGGAGTTTAAATCAGAGTCCAAGTCCCAGAAAGAGAGGGAATTGCACGTGGTGGGGAGTCATTTCTGCCCACTTTCATTCATACTGACCTGTCCCTGCCTGACCCTCTGAGACACAAGTTTTTTCCTTCAGATACCGGAGCAGACAAGACAGTTTCTCTTGCTCTTCATGCCGTGTCCTAGTGTCCCAACGCCAGGTGACTACAGACACGGAGAGGAAGAAAACCAGAATTATAGCACTAGCCAGTGGGAGAGGGGGACCGGATCTGGAGGGTGAGAACAGACTCTTGGTCTGTCTCTTGCGAAGTGCCCCACAGGAAGGCGCATCCTCACATCTTGTGCCTCATTGTGCAGTATAATCCCAGACTGGAGGAAAGGGGGATTCTACCCGACCTTCGCAGTGATCAGATCATGCCCTGAAACAGGTCAGCTAGTACCTCTATCCATGCTAGCAGCAGCACCAATGTTGCTGCTCCACATAAATGTATCCCGTTCCTCTTTAAACCCTGGTATTGTATCTGACTCAATGACCCCCTGCAGCAGTGAGTTCCACCGGCTGTCAACATACCATGTGAATGTGCATTTCCCTTTCCTGGTTCTGAATATACCAGCCACTCATTTCACTGGGAACCTCTTTATTTTTGTAAGTTAGGGCTGAGGGAAAAAGCAGGACAAATCCTTTCATAACACCCTCCACAGGGGGAGGGACCAATCCCCCAGAGAGCCATACAATCCCTGCTTATTGCATCTTATTTGCTGTTCTTTCCAATCCAGCTGAATAAGCAGCAGCCAGAACCCACCGAGGATGCTGGAGATGAAACAGGCACTGAGGATCAGGATGGAGATCACAGGAACGACCCAGGTGCTCAGCCAGGGGCAGCCTCCCCTCTTCTCTGCAAGGGCTGAAATACACCAGGGAGCAATCACACAGACCAGAGCCAAAGGAGCAGGAGGGTCTGTTTCTAGCACAGTGCCTGGAGGCACTTGCTAGGTTTTCCTCTTGTGTGCTCACAGGAGCCATCTCTTCTTCTCCCCCATTACTCTTTTGTCTTTCCTTTTCTTCTACCTCTCTCCTCTTCTCTCTCCTCACTGTCTGTTCCTTCACTGCTTCTATTCCATTTCTTCCTTTTCCAAATTTCATTCTTGCTCCCCTTCTTTGCTTTGGCTTTTCTCTCCTCACTCCCCTGCCAATTTCCCTCCCATCTCACCCCCAGTTCTTGTCCCTCTCTCCTTCCCTTCCCTCTCGGCACCTCTATCTCATGCTCTCTCTCCTTGGATCACCCATTTCTGTAAGGCTCTTCTATTGTTCTGACTTCTCCATCGGTCTTTGGCCATTCCCTTTTCCAGCCGTCATTACCACCATCCATCCCCCAGCAGAGCAGAGATAAAATCCCCCTTGTCACCTGTAGTTCCAGGGCTGGTTTCCCCTGTTGGGCTCATGGCCTCTCCCAGAATTTGATCTCCCAGTCAGTGACTTCGGGTTTCACATGTAATCACGACCACAGGAATTAGGTGTTTTTGGAGGTGGCCAGACACAAACAGGGAGCATATAAATTCTCTGCTGGGACTGGCAAGCAGCAGTGGAGTTTGAGGAACCCCACTGAGTGGGTGGAAAGGGAAGCTGAGGGTTTGCTGCCTTCTTATCAGGGGGAAAAATACTGAGAGAGGAACATGAAGTGAAACTAAAATGAGCCAAACATGGACCTCACAAAGGTATAGAGAGAAGTAACCTCCCTCCTCTGCACCCCACAGAACCTCATGGTCCCCCCTGCCCCAAAGTCAGTGGGACCCGCCCTGCGCGGATCTCCTCAGTGGCTGCGGCAAGCCATCTCTTACTCAATTTTCCGCTAGACCCCACCTATAGCTCTCTAGTCCAGGATTGGCTTTTGAGACGCGGATAGTGACACACATCCTCTCCTATGGGTCCTTTAGGGTTTCCCCGGGGTAGATAATGCCACCCTGGGCTCTATTGCTCACCCTACCCCTTATGCCCTGAAACGAGAATCCTTCTTGATGGGTGTCCCCTGAGCAGGCACTGGCAGTGAAAGCACTGGCATCTTGACTCCCACGGCGCTGCCGTACTGGGTTGGGTGGTGCTTGGAGGAGATGAGGGTGAGATGCAGGGGACCCAGGACCCAAGGAAGACATAGGGCCTCCAACTGGGTGGCCTAGACATCCATCCGATCCCATGTGGGGCTCCTGAGAGCTGGAGTTCAGCCCCACAACCTCTTTTGAGGACTGGGGGGAACAAGCCCCCCTAGCTGAAGGAACAGTTAGGGAGGGAGCCCTGAATGAAACACAGCCCCCTTAGATGTCCCAGGAGTAAGTCTTTGCGCAATAGCTTAATACACTTTAAAAGTGCATCAAGCCAAACTTCCCGAGGGCACTCTTGGTGCACAGTAAGAGTGTCCACACAGGGAGTTAGTGCAGAGTAGCTAGTGCACTTTAAAGTCACACTATAGCTTAGTGCGCACTAACTTCCCCATGTGGACAAGGTGTAAATGTGTCAGGGATGCTGGAGGTGCCTGGCGTGTACTGAAGAATGATTATGAAACAGCGGGTAGTGGGATCACCTAGGGTGCTGTACCAACAGTCTCCTCCTACTGGCCATGAACGGGACTGCCCTGCTTACCTCCCTCAACTGCTGAATCCACTTGCTCCCCTCCTGTACCCTGGGAGAGTTACATGTGACTCAGCCAGTTTAGACCTTTGAATTCCATCTGGAATGAGGAACTGGTTCCTACTCCCCCTCAGTGCTCCAGCATGACTGATCAGGGAGCCCATGCCTCCTTATATCGGATGTCTGTAGGGTGGCCATATTTTCCCAAAGGGAAAACGGGACACTGCAAAGGGCTCGTTTAAGGCCCCGCTCTCCTCCAGTTTGCTCTTGCCAACTGATGATCAGTTGGCAAAAGCAAAGGACAAATGCCCAATTTTGCCAAAAAATTCAGGACGCCCAGGACAGGGCTTAAAAAAGGCACTGTCCAAGCCAAAACAGGACGTATGGCCACCCTAGGTGTCCCTTATACAGTATGAGTGTTACTTAGGAGGTATGAGCATTTCCTAGGTCTTTTTAGTTGGTGCATCATTTGAGACAGTGGTTGGCTCTGAATACAGAGGGTCTGTTTGCAATAAACCCTTACACTATGTATCTAATCCATCCATCTACCATCCTTAAATCCTATGAGACTGAAAGAAATAGGAGCCCTGTGTGTAGCCCTGGGAGTAGGTGCCAGGGGATGGATCACTTGATGATTACCTGTTCTGTTCATTCCCTCTGGGGCACCTGGCATTGGCCACTGTCAGAAGACAAGATACTGGGCTATGGACCTTTGGCTTGACCCAGTATGGCCGTTCTTATGATAGGATGAAGCTGTGTAGGAAGCCTTTGGTTGAAACAGCAGATTCTGCTGCAGGGCAGGACTGAGGGGCATTGGCAAAGCTGTGTGGGGAGCCCAGGTCATGGGAGGACAAGCAAGGGCCATGCTGCACAGCACAAATGAGGGAGACTGAGTAAGATTTCATCCCAGCACATTGGGGAACTCGAACTTTGCATGAGGTCGAGCTTGGTGCCCAGGAATCAACCAGCTTAGGTTCGGTGTATTAAGATGTGACTTTATTAAGATAAAGATGTCAATAGATACAGCCTCAAAGTCACCATGTATGAAAGGAAACTTTATAGTATTCAGAGAAAAAAAGTTAAGGCCCCACCAGGAGAGAACCATCTACACAGCATCAGACATTCGTCCTCTAAATCCATTAACAGGACTGAGACCTCTTCAAAGGAAGTGGTGGAAACCCCATTGCGCAAGTCATTCAAAGCAGGATGAGATAAGGAAGTGGAGAATGTGCTGCAGGAACCAACCCTGCCCTGTCTCCCCGGTGAGATGAGAACTAGGGGTATGTCTACACTACGAAATTAGGCCAAATTTATAGAAGTCGGTTTTTTAGAAATCGGTTTTATATAATCGAGTGTGTGTGTCCCCACAGAAAATGCTCTAAGTGCATTAAGTGCATTAACTCGGCGGAGTGCTTCCACAGTACCGAGGCAGCGTTGACTTCCGGAGTGTTGCACTGTGGGTAGCTATCCCACAGTTCCCGCAGTCTCCGCTGCCCATTGGAATTCTGGGTTGAGATCCCAATGCCTGATGGGGCTAAAACATTGTCGCGGGTGGTTCTGGGTACATATCGTCAGGCCCCCATTCCCTCCCTCCCTCTGTGAAAGCAAGGGCAGACAATCGTTTCGCGCCTTTTTTCCTGAGTTACCTGTGCAGACGCCATACCACGGCAAGCATGGAGCCCGCTCAGGTAACCGTCACCGTATGTCTCCTGGGTGCTGGCAGACGCGGTACTGCATTGCTACACAGTAGCAGCAACCCATTGCCTTGTGGTAGCAGACGGTGCAATACGACTGGTAGCCGTCATCGTCATGTCCGAGGTGCTCCTGGCCACGTCGGCCAGGAGCGCCTGAGCAGACATGGGCGCAGGGACTAAATTAAGAGTGACTTGACCAGGTCATTCTCTTTAGTCCTGCAGTCAGTCCTATTGAACCATCTTATGGTGAGCAGGCAGGCGATACGGATTGCTAGCAGTCGTACTGTACCATCTTCTGCCAGGCAAGCAAGAGTTGAGGATGGCTAGCAGTCCTACTGCACCGTCTTCTGCCGAGCAGCCATGAGATGTGGATGGCATGCAGTCCTTCTGCACCGTCTGCTGCCAGCCAAAGATGTAAAAGATAGATGGAGTGGATCAAAACAAGAAATAGACCAGATTTGTTTTGTACTCATTTGCTTCCCCCCGCCCCCGTCTAGGGGATTCATTCCTCTAGGTCACACTGCAGTCACTCACAGAGAAGGTGCAGCGAGGTAAATCTACCCATGTATCAATCAGAGGCCAGACTAACCTCCTTGTTCCAATAAGAACAATAACTTAGGTGCACCATTTCTTATTGGAACCCTCCGTGAAGTCCTGCCTGAAATACTCCTTGATGTAAAGCCACCCCCTTTCTTGATTTTAGCTCCCTGTAAGCCAACCCTCTAAGCCGTGTCGTCAGTCGCCCCTCCCTCCGTCAGAGCAACGGCAGACAATCGTTCCGCTCCTTTTTTCTGTGCGGATGCCATACCAAGGCAAGCATGGAGGCCACTCAGCTCACTTTGGCAATTAGGAGCACATTAAACACCACATGCATTATCCAGCAGTATATGCAGCACCAGAACCTGGCAGAGCGATACCGGGCGAGTAGGCGACGTCAGCGCGGTCGCGTGAGTGATCAGGACATGGACACAGATTTCTCTGAAAGCATGGGCCCTGCCAATGCATGCATCATGGTGCTAATGGGGCTGGTTCCTGCTATGGAACGCCGATTCTGGGCTCGGGAAACAAGCACAGACTGGTGGGACCGCATAGTGTTGCAGGTCTGGGACGATTCCCAGTGGCTGCGAAACTTTCGCATGCGTAAGGGCACTTTCACGGAACTTTCTGATTTGCTTTCCCCTGCCCTGAGGCACAAGAATACCAAGATGAGAGCAGCCCTCACAGTTGAGAAGCAAGTGGCAATAGCCCTGTGGAAGCTTGCAATGCCAGAAAGCTACCGGTCTGTCGGGAATCAATTTGGAGTGGGCAAATCTACTGTGGGGCTGCTGTGATGCAAGTAGCCAATGCAATCAAAGATCTGCTGATATCAAGGGTAGTGACTCTGGGAAATGTGCAGGTCATAGTGGATGGCTTTGCTGCACTGGGATTCCCTAACTGTGGTGGGGCCATAGACGGAACCCATATCCCTATCTTGGCACCGGAGGACCAAGCTGGGGAGTACATAAATCGAAAGGGGTACTTTTCAATAGTGCTGCAAGCACTGGTGGATCACAAGGGGCGTTTCACCAACATCAACATGGGATGGCCAGGAAAGGTACATGACGCTTGCATCTTCAGGAACTCTGGTCTGTTTCAAAAACTGCAGGAAGGGACTTTATTCCCAGACCAGAAAATAACCGTTGGGGATGTTGAAATGCCTATAGTTATCCTTGGGAACCCAGCCTACCCCTTAATGCCATGGCTCATGAAGCCAAACACAGGCAGCCTGGACAGTAGTCAGGAGCTGTTCAACTACTGGCTGAGCAAATGCAGAATGGTGGTAGAATGTGCATTTGGATGTTTAAAAGCACGCTGGTGCAGTTTACTGACTTGGTTAGACCTCAGCGAAACCAATATTCCCACTGTTATTACTGCTTGCTGTGCGCTCCACAATATCTGTGAGAATAAGGGGGAGACGTTTATGGCAGGCTGGGAGGTTGAGGAAAATCGTCTGGCCACTGGTTAAGCGCAGCCAGACACCAGGGCAGTTAGAAGAGCACAGGAGGGCGCGGTACGCATCAGAGAAGCTTTGAAAACCAGTTTCATGACTGGCCAGGCTACCGTGTGAAAGTTCTGTTTGTTTCTCCTTGACGAACCCCCCACCCTTGGTTCACTTTACTTCCCTGTAAGCTAACCACCTTCCCCTCCTCCCTTCGATCACCGCTTGCACAGGCAATAAAGTCATTGTTGCTTCACATTCATGCATTCTTTATTAATTCATCACACAAATAGGGGGATAACTGCCAAGGTAGCCCGGGAGGGGTGGTGGAGGGGGGAAGCACCGGGAGGGGTGGTGGAGGAGGGAAGGACAAGGCCAAACTGCACTTCAAAACTTAAGGAATGCCAGCCTTCTGTTGCTTGGGCAATCCTCTGGGGTGGAGTGGCTGGAAGCCCCCCCACTGCGCTCTTGGACGTCTGGGTGAGGAGGCTATGGAACTTGGGAAGATGGGCGGTTGGTTACACAGGGCCTGTGGCGGCGGTCTGTGCTCCTGCTACCTTTCATGCAGCTCAACCATACGCTGGAGCATATTAGTTTGATCCTCCAGCAGCCTCAGCATTAAATCTTGCCTCCTCTCATCATGCTGCCGCCACCTTTCAGCTTCAGCCTTCTCTTCAGCCCGCCACTTACTCTCTTCAGCCCGCCACCTCTCCTCCCGGTCATTTTGTGCTTTCCTGCACTCTGACATTATCTGCCTCCATGCATTTGTTTGTGCTCTGTCATTGTGGGAGGACAGCATGAGCTCAGAGAACATTTCATCGCAAGTGCATTTTTTTCGCCTTCTAATCTTTGCTAGCCTCTGGGAAGGAGAAGATCCTGCGATCCTTGAAACACATGCAGCTGGTGGAGAGAAACAAAGGAACAGTGATATTTAAAAAGACACATTTTATAGAACAATGGATACACTCTTTCATGGTAAACCTTGCTGTTAACATTACATACATAGCACTTGTGCTTTCGTTACAAGGTCGCATTTTGCCTCCCCCCACCACGTGGCTAGCCCCTCCCTTCTCCCCGTGGCTAACAGTGGGGAACATTTCTGTTCAGCCACAGGCAAACAGCCCAGCAGGAATGGACACCTCTGAATGTCCCCTTAAGAAAAGCACCCTATTTCAACCAGGTGACCATGAATGATATCACTCTCCTGAGGATAACACAGAGAGATAAAGAACGGATGTTGTTTGCACGCCAGCAAACATACACTGCAATGCTTTGTTCTGCAATGATTCCTGAGTACGTGCTACTGGCCTGACATAGTAAAATGTCCTACCATGGTGGACGGAATAAGGCTGCCCTCTCCAGAAACATTTTGCAATGGCTTTGGAAGTACATCCAGGAGAGCTTTATGGAGATGTCCCTGGAGGATTTCTGCTTCATCCCCAGACACGTTAACAGACTTGTCCAGTAGCTGTACTGGCCATGAATGCCAGGGCAAATTAATCATTAAACATGCTTGCTTTTAAACCATGTATACTATTTAAAAAGGTACACTCACCGGAGGTCCCTTCTCCGCCTAGCGGGTCTGGGAGGCAGCCTTGGGTGGGTTCAGGGGGTACTGGCTGCAGGTCCAGTGTGAGAAACAGTTCTTGGCTGTTGGGAAAACTGGTTTCTTCACTTGCTTGTTGAGAGCTATCTACAACCTCCTCCTCATCATCTTCCTCGTCCCCAAAACGGGCTTCCATGTTGCCTCCATCTCCATTGAAGGAGTCAAATAACACGGTTGGGGTAGTGGTGGCTGAACACCCTAAAATGGCATGCAGCTCATCTTAGAAGCGGCATGTTTTGGGCTCTGACCCGGAGCGGCCATTTGCCTCTCTGGTTTTCTGGTAGGCTTGCCTCAGCTTCTTAAGTTTCACGTGGCACTGCTTCGGATCCCTGTTATGGCCTCTGTCCTTCATGCCCTGGGAGATTTTGACAAATGTTTTGGCATTTCAAAAATTGGAACATAGTTCTGATAGCACGGATTCCTCTCCCCATACAGCGATCAGATCCCGTACCTCCCGTTCAGTCCATGCTGGAGCTCTTTCGTGATTCTGTGACTCTGTCATGGTCACCTCTGCTCATGAGCTCTGCTGATGAGCTCTGCATGGTCACCTCTGCTGATGAGCTCTGCACTCACCTGCAGCTTGCCACACTGGCCAAACAGGAAATGAAATTCAAAAGTTCGCGGGCCTTTTCCTGTCTACCTGGCCAGTGCACCTGAGTTGAGAGTGCTGTCCAGAGCGGTCACAATGGAGCACTCTGGGATAGCTCCCAGAGACCAATACCATCTAATTGCATCCACAGTACTCCAAATTCGACCTGGCAAGGCTGATTTCAGCACTAATCCCCTTGTCAGGGGTGGAGTAAGGAAATCGATTTTAAGAGTCCTTTAAGTCAAAAAAAAAGGCTTTGTCGTGTGAATGGGTGCAGGGTTAAATTGATTTAATGCTGCTAAATTCAACCTCAACTCCTAGTGTAGACCAGGGCTAAGAGCTAAATCACTGAGAGCTGTGTTAAGTGGGGAGGGGGCTGAAGACATATTGGTGAGCGGCTAGCAGGACAGCTGGCAGAGAGGAGCGGCTGATGGTGAAGACTGCAGTAGAACCCCATGGAGAGGTGTGGCACTCGGCTGTCGACCTGAGCAGCGGAGCATGTAAGATGCCCCCCGTACCTCCCTCCACTTCCACCCAGGCTGGGAGGTATACTCTGCAGATGAACTTCTGAACTCTGGGGGGTTGCACTGACCAAGGACAGAAACTGGGGAGGAGAGTGTGTGACTATTGGGTTGCTGGACTCAAGACCCTGAGGGGAAAAGGACACTGCCAAACTTACTTGGGGGTGGGTCTTTTGCTCATGGTTAGTGTTATGAATCCTGTTTGTGGTGTTTCCTCAACATAATACCGCATTGTTTCCCTCCTTTATTAAAAGGCTTTTGCTACACTCAGACTCTGTGCTTGCGCGAGGGGAAGTATTGCCTCTTCGAGGCACCCAGGGGGGTGGTATGCAATTGTCCCAGGTCACTGGGTGGGGGCTCGAGCCGGTTTTGCATTGTGTTATTGAAATGGAACCCCTAGATACTGAACCCGGCCCTTGTTGCTGCCAACTCTGACGGGCAGAAGGGTTACATTTTTGGGGGCTCATCCGGGATTTCTGGGTCAGCACCCCTCGCAAGCACCTGTTGAGTGATCCACTACATTGGGAAACAATTGTGTTTATATTTTGAGGAAATTACTGTTTGTATAATGGCTAATTTGTCAGGTTTGTTGGGCTCTGGCTGAGCAGCCTCTAGCTCAGGGGCTGCAGCCTCGGCCGATGATTGGGCAAAAGCAGTGGGGCAAACACTGGAAAAGGTTATGCTGTCCCATGCTGTGTCAAACTCTTGTCATAAGTTAAGGTTATTTGCTGGGGAAGAGGAGTTTGAACCCTGGTTAGAGCATACCACTGAAATGCTGCAGGAGTGGGCCGTACCAGATGTAGAAAAGCCAAGATGTCTAATAGAGAGCCTTAGGGGCCCAGCATTAGATGTGATCTGCACCCTGAAGCTCATTGACCCTGGGGTCAGTGCGAAGGACTGCCTAGAGGCCCCTGATTACACCTTTGGGAGCGTAGAGGGCCCTGAAGACAGCTTCTGTAAGTTCCTTAATTCCCAATAGCAAAGGGGCAAGAAGGCTTCAGCCTACATACAGAGACTGGAGAGACTGCTTCAGAGAACTGTCATGAGGGTAGCAGTGACTGCTGAGCAGATGGATTGGACTAGACTGGCTCAAATCATGAGAGGAACTCAGTATCAGAACCCGATTCTACTTCATCTCCGGCTAAGAGAACGACAGGAACATCTCCCAAGTTACTCCCAGCTGATAAGAGAGGCCAGAGAGGAGGAAGAAAGGCAGGCTGCCAGTGGGTTTTGGGAAGCCCAAACATTGGAGCCAGCCAGCACAACACCACTGCAAATGGCCAGTATACTGATGGTGAGCACCAGAAAGGAACTTGCCCAGCAAATGCAGGTCCTGGCAGAATGGATAGCTGAGCTGCAAAGCACCATTGACCGAGCTAAGACTTCCAGGACTAAGGAGCCTCAGACTGTGGTGATGGAGAAGTCAGCATTTAGAGCCACTGTTCCATTCAGGCAAAGGGGGAAAAGACAGTTCTTCTGCTACCGATGCGGTCAGGATGGGCACAGTGCTGCCAAGTGCCGTAATGAAAAAAATCCTTCCTTAGTGTATGGAAAGCTGAGGATCAGTTGGGAGAGATTCTGTAACTGCCAGAGGGCCTGGGGATGGGGACCACCCAGGCCTGCAAGGTTTAAAGATTCCCCCAGAAAAGACTGTACAGCTGGGATCCCGGCAGGACTGATAGGGCCTTGAGCAGACGTCACAGTGAGGATTGAAGGGGCAGAGTGTAAAGCAGTGCTTGACACTGGATCTCAAGTGACTATTATATTTCAGTCATTCTACCAGCAGATGCTTAGGCACCTGCCTATATAGCCACTGACTGGCCTTGGTCTGTGTGGCCTCAGCATGGATGAATACTCCTACCAAGGGTATGCCATTAGTGCACCTGGAATTGCCAGAGGAGGTTGCTGGGGTAAGAGAAGAGGTAGACACAGCTTCCTTAATATGCCCTGACCCTAAAGGGACCTCTGATGTGTCTGTGCTGATAGGGACCAACTCCAGTCTCTTCAAGGTAGTCGCGGATTACTGCAGATGATGGGCTGGGGACCAGTACCTGAATACCCTGATGATCCATAAGTTTTGTGCTGAAGCCTATAGGAAAATTGAGAGTGCTAAAAAGGAGACATCTGAGCTACCGATTGGGGCACTGAAGTACGAGGGCACAACCCCCTTAATAGTGCCTGCAAAGACAGAGCAAGAAGTGCTTGTCATGAGTACCAGGCTGAAAGGCACTAAAGGGGCATTAGCAATGGTAGAGCAGCTGGTTGAAGGAGAGCTCCCGGAAGGAGTGCTGGTCCCCAGTGAAGTCATAACCCTACTTGCTGAAGCCCAGGAAAAGGTGATTATACTGATTGCTAATGAAACAAGTTGTGATGTTGTTGTGAAGCAAGGACAAAAGATAGCAGACCTCTTTGAGCCTGAATCAATTGTAAAACCTCAGTGTGAAACTCAAGTTCCGACAATAGACCCAGCAAAATTTGACTTTGGAGATTCACCAGTGTCCGAGGAGTGGAAAGATCACCTGAGGAAGAAACGTTGTGAAAAATCCAAAGTGTTCTCACTGCATGAGTGGGATGTGGGATGTGCAAAAGGAGTAGAGCACAACATCAGACTACATGACTCTTGATCTTTCAGGGAGAGATCTAGGAGGATTGCTCTCTCTGAGATGGAAGATGTGCGACACCATCTTCAGGAGCTGGCTGCGAATGGCATCATTACAGAGTCCCACAGCCCATATGCCTCACCATTGTGATGGTCTGTAAAAAAAATGGGAAAATCCGGATGTGTATCGACTACTTCACCCTAAACAGCTGTACTGTGGTTAACCAGTACACTATGCCTCGAGTCCAAGATGCCTTAGACTGTTTGCTGGGAAGCCAGTGGTTCTCTGTGTTGGATCTTCGAAGTGGATACTACCAGATCCCTCTGGGAGAAGAAGATAAGGAGAAGACAGCCTTCATCTGCCCATTAGGGTTTTATCAGTTCGAACGCATGCCCAAGGGATTTCTGGAGCACCTGCCACATTTCAACATCTTATGAAGAAAGTTGTGGGAGACATGAATTTACTGCAAGTGTTAGTTTATTTGGATGACCTGATTGTGTTTAGAAGAATGTTGGAGGAGCATGAAAAAAGACTTCTTAAAGTGCTTGATAGGTTGGAGGATTATGGTTTAAAGCTTTCAATTGACAAATGCCAGTTCTGCAGAACCTCAGTGAAGTATGTGGGTCACATCGTGTCCCAAGAGGGCATGAGTACTGATCCCATTAAAACAGAAGCACTCACTACCTGGCCATGTCCAAGTAACTACAAAGAACTCAAGACCTTTCTTGGATTTAGTGGCTACTACTGCAAATTTGTGAAAAACTATGCTATGATTGTAAAACCTCTGAATAATCTTACCGGGGATACCAGTCCAGCAAGAACAAATCTAAGACCAAGAATAAGGGGAGGTCCCCAAAGCCTCCTGAGCGGAGACACTATGGCCCCTTCAAACCACCTGGGACATGGTGGGATGAGAGACATGAAAGGGCTTTTTGAGAAATCATTACTTGCCTAACTCATGCTCCAGTCCTAATCTTTGTTGACCCCAGCAAACCGTTTATTCTACATACTGATGCCAGCTTGGAGTGTCTGGGAGCAGTCCTGTACCAGGAAGTGGAAGGCAAATGTAAACCTGTAGCCTTTGCCAGCCGAGGACTGTCTGATAGTGAAACTCACTATCCCACCCACAAGCTGGAGTTCTTGGTCTTGAAATGGGCCATCACTAAAAAATTTTTTGGGACTATTTGTATGGTGCTCAGTTCCAAGTGTGGACAGACAACAATCCACTGACTTATGTGTTAACAAGTACTAAGCTGGATGCTACAGGGCAGAGATGGGTGGCCGCCTTGGTTAGCTATGACTTCAGCATTCAATACAGATCAGGAAGAAGCAATGTAGATGCGGATGCATTGTCCAGGCGTCCGCAGGCACAGGAAGTTTCTGTGATACACATGGATGGAGTAAGAGCTATTTGCAGTGTGAGTCGTCGAGAGCCAGAGGCCCATGAGAGCCTTCATAGATGTTTTGCAGAAGCTCTGGGCCTGCCCTCTGAAAGCGTGCCTTCTGCCTCAGTGAACTATATTGTGTTGGACCAATCTCCATTGCCCATGCTCAATGAGGCTGACTGGCAAAAAGCCCAGCTGCAAAATACTGACATTTGTGATACACTACTTGCCTAAAGGGAGGGGTGAAGCCCAGCTGCGGTTGTCCCACCTAACCCTGAGGGTGAACTACTATTAAAAGAATGGACCAAACTAAACTGATTCAGGGAGTGCTACACTGAGTGACCATGGACCCTTTACAAAAGCAACGAGCACAACTAGTGCTGCCAAAAAAGTACAGAGCCCTGGCCATGAGGGCCCTGCATGATGACTTTGGACATTTAGGGATGGAGAGGACCCTGGAACTTATTCGTAGTAGGTTCTATTGGCCCCGGATAGCTAAAGATGTTCGCAGAAAATGTGAAACTTGCGCTCGATGTGTTCAAAGAAAAACTCTGCCCACAAGGGCTGCATATCTGAAGAACATTACCAGCAACAAACCTCTGGAGCTGGTACACATTGATTTCTTATCTTTAGAAGTAGACAAGAGGAATGTCAGGAACATTCTAGTAGTGACTAACCATTTTACATGGTATGCGCAGGCATATCCCACACGTGATCAGAGGGCCACCACTGTCGCTTGAGTATTGTGGGAGAAATATTTCTCAGTTTATGAATTCCTGGCTCAGATACACTCTGACCAGGGGAGGGATTTTGAAAGTCACCTTCTGAAGGAGGTGCTGAGGATAGCAGGAATTAAAAAGTCTAGGGCAATGCCTTATCACCCGCAAGATGATCCTCAACCAGAGAGGTTCAATTGAACCCTGTTAAATATGTTGGGGACTTTGCGACCAGAGCAAAAGGCAACCTGGAGCCAGCATGTCACATTTCTGGTGCATGCCTACAATGCCACAAAGAACGATGCTACGGAAGTCACTTCATATCTCTTGATGTTTGGGTGAGAACCAAGATTACCCATACATTTGTGCTTTGGTGTATCAGAGGATGGAGATAGCTATAAAACTCATCAGCAATATGTATCCTGACTGAAAAAAAAGCTGCGGGATGGTTATCACTTAGCTACTGCAGCTCGGAAGAACTCAGACCGCAACAAACATCAATATGATGCTAGGGTGCGTTTGCAGGAGCTCCAGCTGGGGGACAGAGTCCTGCTGCGAAATTTGGGTATTGCTGGCTAACACAAAATAGCTGATAGATGGAAAGCAATACCTTACCTGGTGATGGAAAAGCTGGAAGATCTGCCTGTTTACAAGATCAAACCTAAAGTGGGTCCATAGAAAGATGGTGCATAGAAACCTTTTGCTCCCTGTGGGGGAATCGGTAGGCAGTTCTTATGAGATGGGCCACAACAGGGCAGCCGGGCAGAACAAAAGTGCTAGACCAAAGCCACCCATCCAACATGGACAGCGGGACCCCTGCAGCTAACCTACCCCTATTCAGCACATCTGAGAGTGAGTCTCAGGAGGAAGACACGACCATGGTGTATCCTGAAATGGAGACAAGATTTCAGTCTCGATCAGCTAAACCAAGAGAGAGCTCCCCCTCCTCAGCCCTAAATCCCACGGTGGAAGTATTTAGGCCTGTTACTGGCACCCCTGTGCCACCGACGGGACCCCCCTGTGATGACACACACAGGTTATTGGACAGTGGAGACATACAGCTGAAGGGTGCCCTGGGCATCTTGGACTTTCCATTGTTAGACCCAGAGATGCAGGGGCCTATGCCAGTAGCTGAGGGACCCTCAAAGGAAACCTCTCTATCCTTCGCTCAAGAAGATGTCCCCCCTACCCCTGCAACAAAGATTCTCAGTAGACGGGACAGGGTAATAAGACCAGTAAAATGGTTAACTTATAATGCACCTGGGGTGACTAGTAAGGAGCCAATATGTTTAGCACACAGGCTTGTGGAAGCCATAGTGGGCTTCCTGAGGCCCTTTGGAGGGAACCAATGAGTTGGTATAATAGGGAGTGTGATTTGTTGGGATGACAAATTCTCATCTTGGGGGAGGATGTAAGCAGAGTCGAAATGAGCTCTACCCTAACATCTGGTGGTGAGCTGTGGAAAAGGACTTCAGGGGCTGATCTTGTTTGCCAAGGCACAGCCACCCTGCCTAACATGATGGACTGCCTGCCCAAATTGTCACTTTGGCTGCTGTGGGATCCCCAGTCTCTTTGTTATTGGAGCAGGAGTAATAAAGCATTGTTATCCTGGTTATGTGAATCAAGGATAGTAGAACTGTACTTGGCATTTTATGATGGAGGGACTTGCCCTCAACTAAGTAGCACTCACTAGAAAAGGGACATGGGTTCCAAAGCCCAGTGAACTGAGAGAGGCTGGGGGCAGGAATGTGTACCTGGCAGTGTGGGCCCCTTCTAAGGGCCCTAAACACTACTCTGACCCCTTCTCTCTCCACTGTGTAATAACAGAGCTAATTTTGGCTCCATTAGGAGTCTTGTTACGTGCTGCAGAGCTGAAATCACTGATACCTCGGTCTAAGCATTAGACCTCCTTTGGGCTAGTGGTTCTGAGTGTGCCAGCACTGGGGCTCCCCTGCTAACAGCTGAAATCACTAAAGAGCTGAAATCACTAGAGAGCTGAAGTTACTAAGAGCTAAAATCACTGAGAGTTGTGTTAAGTGTGTGTGTGGGGAGGGTCTGAAGACATATTGGTGAGCGGCTAGCAGGATGGTTGGTGGAGAGGAGCAGATAGCAGAGAGGCAAGGCTAGCAGGGTGGCTAGCGGAGAGGAGCGGAGAGTGGAGTGGAGTGGATAGCACAGCAGTTGGCGGAGAGGAGCAGACAGCAGGACAGCTAGCAGAGAGGTGCGGAGAGCGGAGTGGAGCAGATAGCAGGGCGGCAGACCGAGAGGCGCTGCTGGTGGTGAAGACTGAAGCAGAACCCCATGGAGAGGTGTGGCAATTGGCTGTCGACCCGAGCAGCAGAGCATGTAAGATGCTCCCCATACCTCCCTCCACTTCCACCCAGGCTGGAAGGTAAACTCTGCAGATGAACTTCTGAACTCTGCGGGGGCTGCACTGACCCAGGACAGAAACTGTGGGGGGGTGGGGTGACTGTTGGGTTGCTGGACTTAAGACCCTGAGGGGAAAAGGACACTGCCAAACTTACTTGGGGGTGGGTCTTTTGCTCATGGTTGTTGTTATTAATCCTGTTTGTGGTGTTTCCCCAACATAATGCTGCATTGTTTCCCTCCTTTATTAAAAGGCTTTTGCTACACTCAGACCCTGTGCTTGCACGAGGGGAAGTATTGCCTCTTCGAGGCACCCAGGGGTGTGGTATGTAATTGTCCCAGGTCCCTGGGGGGGGGGCTCGAGCCGGTTTTGCATTGTGTTGTTGAAACAGAACCCCTAGATTCTGAACCCGGCCCTTGCTGCTGCCAACTCTGACGGGCAGAAGGGTTACATAAGTTGTTACCTTGACCAACACTGGGAGGGCTAATATGAACAGGAAACCTCCTTTCAAGATTTCCCAGGGCAAACCCACTGGTCCTGCCTTTCCCAGCCTGCCTCCTCCACCAGTCTCCTGGGAGCTTCAATGATATCACAGGCAGAGATCATTGCACTTTGGCTTTTTCCACTTTAGATATTTTCATCAGTTTTCAGATTTTTCCAAAATTGATCTAGTGCAGTGGTTCCCAGACTTGTTCCACCGCTTGTGCAGGGAAAGCCCCTGGTGGGCCGGGCCGGTTTGTTTACCTGCTACGTCCGCTGGTTCGGCCGATCGCGGCTCCCAGTGGCCGCGGTTCGCTGTTCCAGGCCAATGGGAGCTGCTGAAAGCGGCGCGAGCCAAGGGATGTACTGGCCCCCACTGAACCTGCGGACGTGGCAGGTAAACAAACTGGCCCGGCCCGCCAGGGACTTTCCCTGCACAAGCGGCGGAACAAGTCTGGGAACCACTAGTTCCATCTAGTGAGAGAGTTTGGGCTCCAACATCATCCTCCACCACCTAAGCCCAATGTCATGATAGCCCAGGGCTGATCAAAACCATCCCACCAGATCTCTCTGGGAGCTGACCCAAGCAAGAGATAGGGGGACTCTCCAGTCTCACACCCAGGATGGGGGTTCTTCCTCAAAATCTAAGTGCTGCAGTCTCACAGATTCGATGAAATGTATTGGAACAAAGGACGTTATTCCAATTCCTGTTACCATATGCATTTTGTTTTGCCGACACATACATGACAACACAGTTCTCATTGGCGTGATGACTGGGTTCCCCAGGTCTCCAGAACCTGTAAAAGAGAGAAGCTCGTGTGTTAGAGATGCATCATTATAAACATTGCAGGGAAAAGAGTTGTAGCTGGTGATGATAAGAGGAGAAGGAGAATTGCAACACTTGAATCAGCCACAAACACTCCTCTTCTTCAGTACACTGTTCTCTAAAATTCATTCAAAGCCTCTATCCATGTTCCCTTTGTAAATCTTCTCTCTATTAGACCAGATATAGTTCGTTCCAGTCGTGGGTAAGGTGCTCACACACACACACACACACACACACACACACACACACTACTTTGTATACTAACCCTGGAACTATGTGGAGGGTGGCAAGTGTTCTCCATCCCAGGAAATACTCACGCTGCAATATTGTTATATGGAGTCCCATCCACCCAGCGCCACTGTCTTTTCTTCTCCTGATCAGTCAGACCAATACAGTAATTCCTTTGTTGGTGGCCTGTAACTGTTCCATTTACCCGAGTGAAGATGAAATCCTGGATTAAAATAAAATAAAATCTCCACCAGGTGCAGTCCCTGGGCAGACAGTAGGAGACGCGGGTCCCTGTGGGGTGTGGTGGTGCTGGATGTGATGGATGAGGAAGCCCAGGACTGAATGAACACAGAGCCCAAACATCCTCTTCAGGGCTACACTCTGAGTGCCCAGAGGAGCCTGAGTCTCAGCAAGTTACCTGCTCAGCTCTTGTGTTGATCACCACCAGGTGGGAGCCCATCCCTGTGCAGTTCCTCTCACTGTCATCCCAGGTCATCAAGTCTTTCGAGAAGTAGTAGCAGCTGGCCTGAAAGGGCTTCCAGCCCATGGGACAGCACGTCCAGACTCGCCCTGTGGGAGAAAAGGAGAATGAATCACAGAAAATAAAAATGGAAAGGACTTGGTAGCTGATACCCAGTTCAGTCCCCAGGGCAGTTCCATCCAGTCCATCTTCATTCCACACATATCTCGAGCAATGGGGACTAACAGAGGCCTTCATGGTGAGGAAATGATTCACGACCAGCAGCCTGAATTATTTTTTCTCCTACTTGGTCTTTTTTATACCTAATTCTTCCCCCTAAATCCCTCCTGGTCAGTTCTTTCCCTCATTGTGCTTGCCCCCTGGAGGCACTGGTAGACCATTAACACACACTAACTAGTTCTGTGCTGGATTGTTTCCCTTCCTGCTTCTGCGCTTGCTCTGGCAGCCTCTCCGTTAGTGTCTCCTCCTTCACCTTTTCCCCCTCTGTCCACTTCCTTCCTCAATGGTCTTCTTCTATTCTACCTCTGCACCCTATCCTTGCCTGACCTCATCCACTCTAATCGCTTCATGTGTTGTCTCTTCTGTGAAGACTCTCACCCTTACCAGCCATTTGATCCCACCGCTATCCATTTGACCCCTGAGCTCTGCCTGTCCTTTCCTCCCTCTCTCCATCCCTACTGTCAATTCCTCAGGCCATCTCTCTCTAATCTTGACTACGGCTCCAACCCCTGCCCCTGGTCTCCTCAAGTTTCATATTGTGTCCCTCAAGTCCATCCAGCTTGCTGCTGCCATTCCATCCCCCGACCCCTCCCACTTAAGTGTCTTCATTGGCTTTTGTTTTCTGCTTGTGTCAGATTCAAACGCCTCACCTCACCTTCAAGGCCCTCCACAGCTCTGCCCTGTCTCCATCTCATCTATAGTGGCTTCCTACTCCTGCATTCAGCCACTTCAGCTTATCTCAGTACTCTCCTGACCGTTTCCCATAAGCTACACTGCAACTTTTCTCACTATGTCCTCAATACCTGGAATAACCTCCTTGACCCCATGTGCTCCTACCTCAAATCACTCCTCAAAACTCATTCCTTTCAGTCAGTCTTCCATCACTGCCCTCTCTCCTGACATCCTCTAATTTGTAGTATTATGGTGGAGTGGTAACAAAGGCATACTTAAGGTTGCCTCAGAGAATTGTGCTATGTGGGAAAAGAATGGGAATATTTGCAAAATGGTTTACTACAGGAAAAACCTGTAACACACAAAATAGGGGTGCAGAAGGGCTTTTTATTTTCTGTCCATTTGGAATTTGTAGGAGAGTAATGTACTTTAAAATATTTCAGATATAGGAATGTTTTGTTATTGGATGCCTGGTGTCTCCCCTTTCAAAATAGCCTTTTGCAAGAGTACAGATGGAGCATTTACATTACACTTCCTGCATAAAGACACTTCCTGTGTATATCTATGAATGGATACACTTCTGTGTATATCTATAGTTTACACAAACACCACTTTATAGTTTTCCATTTTGGGATTTCAGAGAAAAATATTTTTTGCTTCATAACTGATGTGAGCTGCAGCAAATTGGAAGCACTGCAGTGAAGATATGAATGTATCTACTAGCCAGCAGTGACTTATGTCACTTATGTCACAGCACTACTAGGCAGTGACTTATGTCTGTACCTGGTGTTAGGAGAATGTGAAGCAAATAGGGTAAAGACCGAACAATAATAATCTTGCTTCTGGCCTTGCTTTTAATTTAAGCAGGCTGAATAAGCAAGAAAGGGAATGTAAATGAAAGCACAAGGCTGCCCCACGCAAAGTGAAAGCCTTGCCTTTCAGTAACAAGAGAAGACAAGGGGACCGAATCCCTCAAGGGGTTGCTATGGTAACCAAGCAGCTGGAAGGCGGGAAGGTGTAAGGAAGAGACACCGAGTCTGCGAGAGAGTGACCATGGCCAAAAGTAACCCCGCTCCTTACCCCTCCCATCAGGTACGAAAGAGGTGGTATTATCACCCCCAGACTCAAGACCCCCCAGAACGGAACATGACCATATATTGCAAGGGGTGGGCCCAGGGGAGGGGCACTACAAGTATAATTAAGAAGAGGGGGGAGAAGAGGGAACTCCGTCGGCGTGCGGACCTAGGGCTTAGAAGAAGAAGGGGTTCTATCGGTGTATAGAACTGTAGTTGGGGGAGAGGAAGAGGACAGCTCTATTGGTGTATAGAGATAGCCCAACTGGTGTGAAGGGCTTCGGAATGTGCTTGCTTGTTTAGCCCCAAGAAACCCATCACATTGCCTGCAGATTGGATTCTGGACTGTTATTTTCCAGCGAACCATGTCTGGGAACAGAGAGGGAGGAGGGAGCTGGACCCCTGCCAACACATGGATGCAAAGTCATCAGATTCCAATGACCCTGTTGATTCTAATGTCAACACTGACTTCAGCATTGCCTGTTTGAAAGCACCATATTAACTAGTGAGGACATTCTTTACTACATATTATCCTCCATCTTTTATGTGTGACAGCAGATTTGCCAAGTTGCAGTGGCTGCATTTAATCAAATACATTTCTTCATAGCCGAACCTTTACTGCAGCTGCTGTGTTCTTCACTATCTTGGCATCACTCTTTGCAAATGGCATGTTTTGATGCCATTTTCCTCAAATGTTGAAAAGTTAGAAAATAAATAGGTGAGATCAACAGGCACACTTCTTCTGCCTGCACCTACAGAGAACTTAGCACATCTTACCTATTAACATCTGTCACAAAGTGGGAATGTTCTTAATGTTTTCTCTGAATACTGTGTGGGTGCCTCAGTTTCCCCTATGCATTTCTTAAGTATCTAGGTGGTGGGATAAGGGTGTGTGATTGTTGCAGAGCCCTAGAGGGCCAGTGTGATGCTGTCTGCACAGAGAATGGCCGACACCCTGTCTCCTGGTAACTGATGGCCTGGGCCCCTCCTCCTCCGCAAGGTGCCAACTGAAGATGTTGGAGAACAAAGCGATCAGGTGGCCTCCTGGCCCGGGGAAAGAGACAGAGGGGAAAGAGACAGAGGCCAGAGGAGGGGCTGGAGGGAGTTTCAGTTTAGAGCTGGCTGGGGAAATGGAAGGAGGCCCAGAACTGGGTTCTGGGCTCCCTAACCACCCCCATGATGGACCTGACTGAGGGATCCTATTCTCTGTACCTACAAGCTCTGTTTTAGACCATGTTCCTGTCATCTAATAAACATTCTGTTTTACTTGCTGGCTGAGAGTCACGTCTGACTGCGGAGTTGGGGTGCAGGGCCCTCTGGCTTCCCCAGGAGCCCTGACTGTGCGGACTCACTGAGGGAAGTGCACGGTGTGAAAAGGGGATGCTGAATGCTCCAAGGTCAGACCCAGGAAGGTCGAAGCTGTGTAAGCTTCTTGCCCCTGGACACAGTATGCTCACAGAGAGGAGGCATTCTCCCCCAGAGTCCTGACTGGCTTCGTATGGAGTAGTTCCAGAGCATCGCCCAGGACTCAGTGACACCATCTGCCATCTACAACATATTGATTACACCCAATGCATCATAAACTACCATACAGTTCTGTATTAACTCTGGTATACGTTGGAGGACACATTTTAAAAATATCTGTCTTTGTAAGACTCGCTTCCTTTTCAGGTTTTCTTTGAAGAAAAGTGAATAACTTTTAACCTGTGTCTCCGTCTTGTATAAGTTACCATACAGCCTGAATCCTGACAGATGTTCCAAAAGAGACATATGTTGAAAGTTTTCTTTTTTTCTAAGATATCCAGAAAGAGACCCCACATCTTAAATGACTGAGTTATACTTTTATCATATGTCTCCATAGGAACAGTAAGTCTCTAAATATTTTATCATGTAGATCTTTGACCATACTCTCACTTCCCCAGACGCCCACAATTGAAATTGAAATGTGTTGTACACAATTTATCTTGTACACTCACCAGATGCATTATTACTACACTCAGCAAGTACATATGTTAGCAATTTACCAGAAACAAAAGCTTTGTTTAGTGACAGGTAAGACAGCATCCAGATACCCCATTCACCAGCCCAGAATCTAAAAAGCATGGAAATAGCAAGTTATGGGAAACTCTCAGTCATCTCAGCAATGTGAAGGCAGAGTAATTTCCCAAATGCATGGACTGTGTCAGTCAGATATGTCAATCTGTTAATACACTAGCATATGAGGTCACTGATAAAGTTTTGTGCTAGCGTGTGAGTTTGATGAAGTTGGGGTATGTGTTGCTTTTCTGTACCTGTTGGGAGATGGCAGCAAAAGCCTTTTGCAGTGTTGGGACTGTTATCCATGAAACATGAAAATAGCAAACAGTTCATGAGAGTTCCCCCTTAACTTCTGACTTCCATGCTTTTAAGATTGTGCTTTGGTGGGGTTTACCTCAATGCAACCTTAACTGTCACTAAACAAAGCTTTTCTTTGTATTAACATGTATGGTGCTCACATATGCTGTTGCTGACTGTAGTAGTAAAAACCTTACATTTGAGGAGTGTACAAAATATACTTTATATCCCACATTTTATTTTATATTTCAGACCTTACAGGAAGTCAGAGTATATTCAAAGATCTACATGAGAAAATATTTCAAGACTTAGGGTGAGATCCTGATCCCAGTGAAGCTGAGGGTAAAACTCCAATTCACTTCAATGGGATCAGGATTTTACACTTGGGGTACATCTATACTGCCCTACAGAGTTAACCCGGGCTTTTACCTGGATTTTATACCAACCCAGGCCCCCACCCGCCACCATCCACACAGAAAAACCTCTGATCTGGGTTTGGCAGAGCTTTAAATCTGGGCCAGTGTATCTGGCTGTGCAGTGGGGTTTAGAATCCAGGTTCCACACTCACTAGGGCTGGAAGCTGCCCACTTTTCATTGAGGACACAGGCAAAATGTGTTGATAATCCTCCAATACCTTCCTACAGTTCCCCCAGAAGGAAAAAACAAATTCTCCTGAAATTGACCCAGTTGACTGGGGAAGTGTCCTAGAGCATCTCAGCACACACAACCATGGGGTATGGCCCCAGAGAAACATGGATAAGTGCAGACACTGTGATGACACAATAACTCAGGTTTGGCTATACAGATTCAGACTAGGCTCACACCCAGGCTAGGTTCACCCCTAGGCTGGCTAACCTGGATGCGCAGATTCAGGTGCTGAGCACCCAGGCTACCTGCATGAAGCTTCTTACTGTTTTTGTGTACAATCATGCTGAAGTATAACTCCTTCTTTTAAGATATGGTTCTCTTTTTGGATTTCTTTGGGGGGAAATAACTTTTTAACATATGTCTTCTTGTAAGTGTGTCCGAGTTCAAGTTACACAGCAGTGGCTACAACAGAGAGACGTACGGTAAAAGTTATTCTCTCAAAAACAGAGAAGTTGCATCCCACAGAAAATGCTGATATTTTGACATCTGTTTCCATTCCAAATCAGGATGAAAAATCGACATATCAAAACTTTTTGTGGAATGAAAAGTTTTGAAAAGATGTGATTTGGAAATGTCAAAATGTTGTGTTTCAGTATTTTTGACTGAAATGAAACGTTTTGACATCCCCAAATCAAAACTTTTCATTTCAATTTTCCTGATGGAAAATTCCACCAAAATCTATCTTTTCTCATGGAAAATGTTTATTTAGATGAAACTTCATTTTCTGTTTGGAAAATATTTAGTTTGAAATTTTTCAGTCAGCCTTATTATTCTCTTTTATTCAGAGAAATCCCCAAACAAAAGCATATGTTAAAAGAAGAATATATACATTTAACATAAGTGTCCTTGTATGTATGTCAGAGTTAAGGCTGATGGTAGTGTATGAAGCCTTGGGTGGGAATAAAGTGTTGTGAAAGGAGGACAGTAATAGTTAAGAATCGGTAAGCTTTTTTACCTGTGTGGGTAGAGAAACAGAACTGTGGTTGTTGATCTGAACCATTTATTTTCTAACTTTTCAGGGTTTGAGGAAAATGTTCTTAAAGGTAGAACAGAACAACTTTAACATTACATGACATTTGTTCTGTGAGAAATTATCTCAAACAATGAAACATAAAAAACTAGAACTAATGAGAGAAGCACTTAACATTAAATCCACCTCATGATCTTTCACTGGTATAAAGTTCATCTATATCTACTCCCTCCACTGCTCTTTATTTATTGTCTTCCCTAAGGTTTAAGACAGATATGTACTTGGGGTGGCTAGCCGCTTCTACTGCTTTTGCTGCCACAGCTACATTTCTATTTATAGTGCACTAGCTCAGTCAAAGCTAGCATGGGTATGACTCCTCAAGCTGGAAATTACAGCCCTGGCTCCAGTATATCACCATATTTGGGGTCGGGGAGGAATTTTCTTCCAGGGCAGATTGGAAGAGGCCCTGGAGGTTTTTCGCCTTCCTCTGTAGCATGGGGCACGGGTCACTTGCTGGAGGATTCTCTGCTTCTTGAAGTCTTTAAACCATGGTTTGAGGACTTCAATAGCTCAGACATAGGTGAGAGGTTATTGCAGGAGTGGGTGGGTGAGATTCTGTGGCCTGCGTTGTGCAGGAGTTTGGACTAGCTGATCAGTTCTGACCTTAATAAATAATAATATCTATGATATATATACTCTTAGCCAGTGAGCTTCTTAGAGCAAGGACCTATCACTTGATTGGTTTTCAAGCATTGTGTGCACCTAAGGTGTTGTATAAATAAAAGATGCACATCTCTAGGTAGTTATCACTTATCCAATCAATGGGGAGCCTATGCAGTGGTGTAGTGGTAACAAAAGAAGTGGATAAATTAACTTAACCTAAACCCTATATTCCCCAAATGAGAAGTGGGTAAACTCAATTTACCTGCATTTACCCTCGACTACAATACTGTGCCTATGCGTTTATCTTATTCTTTCCTCAAAAGTCAATCTCTCCACACCCCTTACGTTATTTGCTGTTAATTTAGGTCTGAATATTAATCAGGCCCCAGCCCCAGAAAACTGACTCTGGGGTCTTTTCTTCTGTTTTAGTGTTATTGACCTTTCCCATCAGGTTCTTCTTCAACACAGTTTCTCTTCCTGAGATACTGCCTCACCATCTCGTACTCTTCACAGCTTTGATTTGTCCTTAGGCCAACCTGGGTAACTGTAAAGGAGAGAGAGAGATGGAGAAAAGAGTGGATAGAATATTTCCCTCCTTCTTGCCCTCTCTTCCATACATCGTGACTTCTCCTGGTGTTCACCAGGGACTGCTTCGCTTTTGTTTGTTTTCTTGTCACAAATGCCATCGCAAACCTCCCCAGGGAGTAGAATAGGGCAGCTCTCTTGGGTTCCCTCTGTTATCCTGGAGGCCCTAGTGCACACTGTCATAGGGACAAATTACCCTGGTCTAGTTGAGGAATAGAAATTATTGATGGGGTAGGAGGCTGTCTACCCAGGTGCCAGCTCAGGACAGGGCTGCAGCCTAGTTCACTCATATGTTAATAGAAATCAAAAAAGTGTTAAAAGATATTATGGTGTAATCAGGCCCATTCACTTGTGTGTTAGTCTAGTTCAAAGGAGATTGCAATGGTATCGACTTCACTTATCTATAACCTATTGATTTAGGATGACCAGGTGTTTGGTCTTTGACTGGAACACCCAGTCGAAAAGGGATCCTGGTGGCTCCGGTCAGCATGGCTGACCGGGCCGTTGACTGTCCAGCTGGCGGTGCCATGCAGCAGGGCTGGCAGGCTCTCTGCTAGCCACTGCATCACAGCTCCCGGGAAGCAGCCAGGATGCCCAGCTCCTAGGCTTAGGGATGTCAGGGGGGTCCGTATGCAGGTGCAGCTCCCATTGGGCAGGGCAGGGCAGGGGACAAACTAGCGCGCCTAGCAGTCGGCTGTTGAGGGGTTGTGGTGCGCGTCTCTCCTGCTGCTGCTGGCCCACTTCTTCTCCTCACGCTCCTTCTGTGGCTGGACTCGAGTTGCAGTGCGTGCCCTGCGGCGAACCACGATCTGTCGCCCCATTGCCAGCACCCAGGAGTTGGAGGTACGCATCCCTGTCTCCGAGTGCTGGGAATGGGGCTGCTCCCCCACATCCCCCTCACTGCATCCCTCCCCCCCCAACTCCCCTGGGTCCTGATCCCCCCATCATTGCATCCCTCCCTGTCCCAACCCCCCTGCACCCCCATCCCCCTCACTGCATCGCTCCCCCCAACCTACCCTGCCCCCCACCCCCCATCATTGCATCCCTCCCTGTCCCAACCCCCGCATACTCCCATCCCTCTCACTGTATCGTTCCCCACCCCAACCTACCCTGCCCCCCACCCCTACCCATCCCAGTCCTGTACCCCTTACAGCACTCTCTCACCCATCCTCTCCACCACCCAGAACCGCCCCCCCATATCCCCCACCCCCCACAGCCCTGCACCCCATTCACCTCCAGACACTGCTGCACTCCCATTATGTCCCTATACACTCCTGTGCCCGCCACATACTCAAGCACCTGTAGCCTTCTGTCTCCCCCTGCATCCCCATTCACCCCCCATACCCCTTTCTCTCTCCTTCACTGCCCCTTCTCACCCCCACCCTGCTCTCGTCCTTGATCTCTTTCCCTCCTCATTCTCTCACCTCCAGCCCCAGCCCTCCCAGCTAGGTGTCTCTGGGTGTGCATGCATGCATTGTATGTGTGTAACAGACTGTGTGTCTTTGTGTAGGGAGGTGTGTATATTGTTGCATGTGTGTATACCGGTGTGAATAAAATTTGCAGCCTAACTCTTTGACTTTTATTCCTTTTGCTGGCTTGCACACAAAAAAATTGATGACATAAAATATGTGTGTATTAATTTCACAACAAGTTTTTAAAAGAGAAGGGAAAGCTAAAAGAAATGTATTATTTCTTAAAAAGTGAATGTTGTTGACTAGTAATTGCAGAAGAGCCAATGTATCATACATTTCTCCTCACCTTTGTCTAGCTACATTATAAACTCTTTGTTGCAGACTCTCTGTTTTTATGTGTATGTCCACCACCTACCACCCTGGAGCCCTGATCTGAGTTGGGGTCTCTAGGCACTGAACAACAATTGTAATAATAAATAATGTGGAAGTATATGTGTTAGTGCATGCTAGATGTGTACACATGAATACATGTGTGTATCTGCATGTATGTGTGGGAGTCAGTTTCTACAGATTTATTTATATAGGTATCTGGACAGGTGTGCATTTCTGTGGTTGTGCTCTATGGATTTATATTTGGGCTTCAGGAGTGGGCCTTTAATAGACCCATTGCAGCTGTGATAATGTGTGGTCCTAATTCCACACATAAAATTACAATAACTTTAGTGAACAAAAAACATGGAGCTGGTTACGAAAAATGGGAAGAGGGGAGAGAAGGAATCCTGAAAATCTTTGTGAAATTTCATTTTTTAAAAAATTATCCTTTTTGACTATTTTGTGGCCAGCTAGCGACCTGTAACAAATAAAACCTGAACTTAGCATAATACATCTGTCAAAACAATAAATATGCCTGTTTGGGCCTTGCAGTGCAAATGAGCATGTGAGTGAGGGTGGGGGAGATCAAGCAACAGAGGGAGGGGGGATGGACTAAGCAGGGGCGGGGCCTCAGGAAGAGGTGGGTCAGTGGGTGGGGCAAGGGTGTTTGGTTTTCTGGAATTAGAAAGTGGGCAACCCTAATTATATTAAGTATAACCCTGTAAATTAGTTAACCTTAAATCAAAAGTGTGTGTTAGTATTAAGATGAGAATGTACTTCATGAAAACTAATGAAGGATTGTTACTGACTATTACATTATCTTTTGCATTATGTATATCCTTGTAATTAAATTACCCATCAAACGTGATAGGAACCTTGGAAATATAAATGAAGAAAGTTGCTAACTTCAAACAAAGGCCATTGTGTTCCACAATGGAAATTCACAGACTCAGTTTGCATTTCTGACTCATTATAACCCACGTGGTTAGAAAGACTGTTAGCTTGTCTTCTGTGAGAAGAAGATATAAATATGGATTCAAAGAAGATCCTGTATCTCTGACTGTTTGGGCTCTGGTAGGAAAGTGTACGAGATGTAAAATGGAGATCCCCAGACACAAGCTGGGTACCCCTGAAAAGACTTTTCGGAAACTGGCAGGTTATTACATCAACTGCTATCATTTGGATTTACAAACTTTGTAAATGTATTTTACTTATTTTAACCTCTCAGTAACTCTCATTTCTTTTTCTTTGCTGATAAATCTTTAGTTAGTGTACTAGAGAATTGGCTGCCAGCATAGTCTTTGGTATAAGATCTGGAACACCAATTGACCTGGGGGTAAGTGGCTGGTCCTTTGGGACTGGGAGCAACCTGATGTGGTGTGATTTTTGGTTTATATGACCGTTATCACTAAGTCCAGTTTGTCAGGGCAGTAAGATTGACTGGAGAGCCTAAGGGGAATGCCCGTGACTCCATGGTAAGACTGGTGTAGTGATTCAGGAGCTCACATTTATTACTGGCTTGGTAAAATTTAATGATAGAATATATCACCAGCTAGGAGTGTCTGCCCTGTTTTCTGACAGCCTGACCTGAGACTGTCACTCACAGTTGTGTGCCACTCCAAACAGAATGACATGGGGAAAAACTTATGAGGTCACAGCTTGTCCATCCAATCCCCCATCCTCCCTTGGCAGGCCCCTGCAGGACTGTTCCTTACAGTATAATCTCCAGGTTTGTCAGACCCAGGTGATGGGGTTTCCTTTTCCCTTCTTTTCAGAAGACTTTTCCACAGTCTAACCGGCCTCCTCACAGTTAGGAAATGTTTCCTGATCTCCAGCCTGCATTGACCATCTTTTGTCCCTAGTTGTGCCCCTCCCTCCTTAAATAATCAGCCCATTTATACTCACCAATGAGGGCGATGAGGAGCGAGATAGCCAACAGCAGCAAGAGTGCAGCAATCAGCCATGGGAGCCACTGGGTGTGCTTCTGGGGTGCACTCTGGGATATTCTCTTCTCTAGGTGTGCTAAGGGTGAAGAAACTCCCAGCCCCAGTTCAGTTAGTTCTTCTCATATCAGCCCCTGTCTGTTAGGGTACTGCAACGAACTGAAAACTTTCCTGAAGAGCCCATACTCTGGACAAGACTAGACAATCATGAGCAGCTGCTGCTGTTGCTGCCCTCTAATGACCCTTATTCAGGAGTTTAACATGTTATTAGGGATGGGAATAAATTGG